>NC_045706.1:67920394-68278702 GCF_009834535.1 Camelus ferus | reverse complement strand
CAGGGTCTCTTTTGCCAAGTTCTGACCGAAATTTAGCATCTCCTTCATTTTGGGTGTTTGCAGACACTACAGTGGAAGACACAGCTGCTGGGACGTTGTCACTCATAGATAGAACATTCTCACGTTGCATTATATTAGTTGAAGATATTTTTTATACTAATTAACATTCCAAAATTAGAAAACTTATGGGGACCTCTGAAAGATCTTGTTGTTGAATTCATTAATAAGTACATGCACATTACGCCCTAGAATTTTCTAGTGATTTGATCAGTGTATGTCAATAAAATTGATTTCTTTTGTAATCCTAGATGCTTTATTTTAAGAGGTTAAAAGCCTTATTCTGGAAAGGAGCTGATAGGCTTTACCCATCTGCCAGAGGAGCCTGTGGCCCAGGAAGTGAGGAAGGTCTGGTATGGTGTCTCCCACTCACCGGCGTCTGCCCCAGGAGGGAGGTAAATGTGGAGGGCTGGCGGGATAGCCCAGAGGATACCTCTGGAGTCAGACTGTCTGGGTTTGAATCCTGGTCCCTACAACCACTGGCTCTGTGATTACTTTGGGCAGGTCATCCAAACCTCAGTTTCTCAACCCAGAAGTCTTAGTGATGAGAGTTTGTACCTTACAGAGTTACCAGTAAGGATGATGTAAATCCTAAGTGTAAAATATGGGCACTTCTCTTTATTTCCGGTAGGTAAGCTCCCTGGTTACCACGGACACTGAATTAATGGAGACTGAACTCTTGCCCCATTGGCCTCCAGCTCTGGGGCCAGGATGAAGGTGGCAAAAAGCTCAGGAATCAAAAATTAATGGTAATAATAGTCAGGCCTCATTATTTGCAATAGGTATGTTCTGTGAAGTCATCTGCATTAGAGAATGCTGAAGCATCACTTCCAAGAGACATGCCGGGATAACCTTGTTGTATGTGAGTTTCTGTGTGAAGACGCCTGACTTAAAACATATTGCTGATCCATTGGCACTGAACTCGCGACCAGCAGTGCTGGGACTCAGGCCTGATGAAGCTCAGCTCACGCGCATCAGGGACACCACAGCCTTCTTGTATGTAGGAACAGTAAACAGCACTTCAGCACTGTGCTTGAGGGTCATTTTAAACAGCAAGATCACCAACAAAAAGCGCAAAAAATGTGGTCTGAAGAACACATAGAAAAGGTATTTCTTTATAGTCTGAGAGCTGGAACGGGAAGGTCAAAGGTTGCCCTTGTGTGACCTTGGCTGAGAACGCGGGCATCTGGGGGCTCAAAGAGTTCACGTTTCTGTGCGTGTCCACCAGTAACCGTGACATCACTTGGAGCCTGGAGTTGGGAGTTACAGAAAAATGTTATCAAGCAAGAAAACTTGCAGATACGGAATCTGAATAATGAGGATCGACTGAATTTGATGTAATTTCTCCTACCCATTGTTCTTTCTCTCCTTCCTCTTTCTTTCCTTCCACAGCACTTCTTACCATGTGCAATGGTCAGCTTAGTGTGCTAGTGAGTGCAAAGACCCTAAGACATTGCCCCTTCCCCCAAGGAATGACTGCACCAGGTATGGGAACATAGAAAAAACACCAGGAGCCATGGTACCAGTGCAGAAAGATTGCTGAGTCTGGTCAGAGATGTCTAGATCCATCCCACCAACCTGCCTTGCCTGTATTTGGGGAGTCGTCAGAGCCATAAGTCAAGCATCTCTGCCAAAAATTCATTTTGATTTATCTTCCCTTGGCACAGAACTTATCTTGGCAATGTAGTCCAGGGTGTTATTTGGGAAATTTAAATTTTTTCTATAAATGTATTTAAGCTTCAACTTTTTTCCTATTTTTTTCTCTAATATAATTTCCTCGTTGATTGTCTGCAGTGATTACATGCTGTCTTTCTGGAGAGGAATCAATTGCATGTGTCAGTTCCATTGATAATTCAAGGAAGAGCAGCTAGATATTTGAAGATGGAAGAAAATCAAAGTCAGCTTCCATCTGGTACCTGTCCCAGCCTGACCAGGTGGGAGCAGGCTTCAAGTTGACCCAGAGGAACTGCCCGGCACGTGTCTGCCAGACCTGAAACTGAGACTCAGTAACAGAGAGGCATATTTCAGCCAACTCTAGGAGGAAAGTTTCTTGACAGTTCCTCCAGCCTTCACGGAGTGGTGACCTCTCTGTTACTAGCGTTGCCAGGCAGAGGTCAAAATGGTCTATATCAAGAAGAATGTATTTCCCTAATTGTTTAACTACAAAATTGAGGAGGTGAGGTGCGGTTACTCCCGGCATTAGTCAGGGTTCTCCAGAGAAACAGAACCAACAGGATATGCATGTGTGTGGATGTGTATGTTTATGTGTTAGTGTGTGTGTGTTAGAGAGAGAGGGAGACAGAGACAGAAAGATTCAGTTTAACAAGTTAACTCGTGAGATTGTAGGGACTGGCAAATGCAAACTCTGCAGGACAGTCCGGGAGGCTGGAGACCCAGGGAAGGAGTTGTAGTTCAAGTTCAAAGGCCACCTGCTGGCAGAATTCCTTCTTTCTCATGAGAGGTCAATCTTTTTTTCTATTAAAGCATTCAGCAAGTTGGATGAGACCTACCCAGATTACGGAAGGCAGTCTGCTTTACTCAGTCAGCAGATGTCAGTGTCAGTCACATCTGAAAAATACTTCCCAGCAACACCTAGACTGGCGTTTGACTGAACAACTGGGTACCATAGCCTAGCTGACTGAACCTTTCACCAGCCGCTTCTCTCCCTCCCTCACTGAATGTCTTCAGACCCAACACCCATAGTCAGAGCACATGTGATTAAAATTCAAGTCTTAGAAAAAAAACACAGTGCCACTCTCTTAAGCATTTAGGATCTCCTGCTGGATTGGCTGGCTGAAAACGCAACTGTGAAATCCATAAATGCCAAGAACCAGGGGCTAATCAGTTGACACATTGTGATGGTCTGTTCAAGGACAAGTTGAGATGCAGTGTGACCTGATCCCTGTTGCTCCAGGAAGCTCATGAACATGAGTGTAAATGTCTGGCTTGGTGATACCGAGTTAGACAACAAGGCTGAAGATTAGATTCTGTGTGGTCTTACGGATTGTTGAGGCCACGTGGGCAGGCTCATGCACGCCATTCTATCTCCTGCCAAAGAAATTTGAAATCTGAGTTTTGAGGGAGTATTTACTTTATTGTTATCTTAGGGGATTTCATTGTGTTGTAGTGTTAGTTGTTCTGACCTATTTTTTTTTTTTAATGGTTTTGGTTCCTATTCATTATTTATTGGCTTTCAAGGATTTCATGTTCCCCTGAAGTTATTTATTTACCCTTGGATGAATTCTTGATATATTTTCGTTTCCATCATAACAAAATGCTCTCTTTGTACTTAGAAATCTAGCCAAAACCAGAGGCAGAAGCAGGCTGTTATTATTGAAGTCCTTGCCCTTCCTGAAGTTAGAAATCAAATATTCAGGCAGCAGGCTATCTTTTCCTTTCCTTTTCCCCCCTCTCTCCCTCCCTCTTCCCTTTTAGATGGTGCTTTATCTGTGTTCTGCATTGGCAGTAGGAGGATTAGCTGATAAATTTTGCTTGAATTCAGACTACCCTTTAGAAGTTCATTCTTTCTCTTTCAGTAATTCCTAGGAATATTAGGTTGTAGAAGATTCCAATTAGCAGTAATTATTTCAGTGCTACGGAGGTATTATTATTATTATTATTATTATTATTATTATTATTATTATTAATTTTGAATTATTTTCTTTCTTCTGAATTAGAAGAAGAGCCCAAGATTGTAGGCTGGGAAATGGCTTCAAAAGCTGAGCATGGGTCTCCAGCAGCCACTCCTGCCCCAACCCGAACATTCACCACACTGTTCTAGGCTTGTCCTGCTAAATAAAAACATTTCATGGTTCACTCTTTAAAGGTACCATTTAACAAATGGCCCCAGAGTATTTAGTTGCTACTTCAGGATCCTAGAAATGCAAGACTGACGTGGTAAATGAGCAGCTGGTTCTCAGAAAGCCTCATAAAGGAGTAGTTATGAACTATGGGGATTTTAGATTTTGGAAAGACTGTCTATCCAGCCTCTCCTTTTGCAGTGAGGAAGTTGAAGCTCTGGTTGCCCCTGGGATGCACCAGGACATCTGACCTGCAAGGCAGAACGGGTCTTGCACACATGTCTTCTGATGCCAAGACAGAGCTTTTGACCCTACAAGATAGTTCCCCATCCATAATATCCTTAGGCTTTGAACATTAAGGTTACCTCTGAGGCTGACAAATCACCCAAGGTTGGTGCTCTGATAAGATGTGTTCTGGTGATGAGCAGTAATGGAAGGAAGCAGACAGCAAGGGTGAAGGAAGGGATTCTACTGTTGGGTTCTAAAATAGACTCATTGTCCTCTGGACAGGCTCACCCACCATCACTAATGCAAGGCCTTTAATCCCACATGTTACCCCTTCTTTGAAATGAAAATGTAGGAGAGCTTCCCCAAGGGCTTTCTATATTCTGAAATATATTAATCTACCAACTGGATTTATTGAGTGATTATTCATCGCCTATTGTTCATTCATCAAGGCTATACATAACTGTATATTAACAACTATTGACCAGCATGATAACCAGGTCTGACACACAGAGTGATATAACCAAGCCAGATGCAGGCACTTGATGTTGTAACTAGGCTACTGTGTCTGTCGGGCTGTTAAAGCTGGAGGATTCTCATGCTGTTTTGGGGAATCTGTCAGGTCTAGAACCATCCATTGGTCACCACTGGCCTTGTGCTTTCACACATCATTCAGGCTTTTATTCTTGGTTAAGTGTCTCCCATCCCAGGGCCACCTGTAATGCTCATTTTCTCAAGCTTTTATCTAGAAGAAGAAAGAGAAGAAGATAAGATGTTGCTGGTAACATGTAGTGTGACTAGCCTCAGGTTTATACTGTCCTAAGAGTGCATTTTGTTCCCAACTTCCCACCCATAAGACAGCACCCTAGTGGGTACAGGCTTTGATTCTTATATTAAGCACGTTCCTCAGTTCCTAGTCAGACATTTCTGAGAAGTCCTTCTAGGCATGATATTGTTCACTGTTCTAAAATATGTCAACAGAGAGCATCAAAGTATTTTGCACAGAAGATTTTCAGTTAAGCATTTATTGATGCATTTGCCAAAAGACGTATCTAGTGGCAGGCCATTCTGATTCTGGCTCTTTCTTAGAAGCTTAAAACATAGTCCCTGCCCAAAGGCAGCCCAGCCAGTGAGGGAGTCAAACAAGTAAACACCTTATTAGTACGAGGTAGTGCAAAAAGGGGCTGTGGGACCACAGAGCAGGACTGGACACCCCACCTTGGAGGGAAGTCAGAGAAGTTTCCCTGAGAAAGGAGGTACCTTCACTGAGTTTTGAAGACAGTGAAGAGTTATTTCAGCAGGAAAGAGGGATGGAGAGGGAGAGGGATGGAGGAAGCACAGAGGTCAAAGACCATGGGGTACACTTGGCACCTGTGTCTTGATTTCTAATATTCTTCTCCAATAAGAGGAACCAGGGCTTCTTGGAGACATGCTGATTTAAGGGCTGGGACAGAAATATGCAGATGAGCCTGGAATGTCTTGTCATGCCAAGAAATAAGGGCGTGCTAAAAAAAAAAAAAAATGATGGGGGTGTGGCATAGGGACACAGGAGCCAACTTGAAAGAGCTTCCAGTGGACAAAGTTGACAATTTGAAGAACAAAATGAACAAAGCAGTATTTGATCACAACACAGAGTATAAAATGCATTGCATGAGTTCCTACTGATACAGATAAATAAATAATTGAATAAATTAATACATGGGGGAAAAGACCAATCTTCCTTGGAGAAGAATTCCAAATAAAACTAAGGAGACCTGAATAACGGATGGATGTTAGTTAATAATATATCAATATCGATGCATTACTTGTGACAAATGTATTAAAGTAAGATGAGATGTTAATAATTGGAAACAGTGCATGAAGGATAGAGGGGCTTATACAGATATCTCTCTACTACCTTTTCAACTTTTCTGTAAATTGAAGCTGTTCTGAAACAAACAGTTTATTTTTCAAAAAGCCTGGGGCATGAGGGTGAATGCAGATAGTTTGATTTAACCAGAGCAGAGAGAATGAGGTGAGAAGTAATGCAGAAGGATGCTGAGAACAAGAACCGGCCCTTTTACACCATGTTCAGGGCATCAGATTTTGCCTGGTATAGACAATGGGGAGTCATGGGAAGGCTCTAAGCAGAGCAGTGACATGATTAGTTTTATGTTTCAGTCAGTCTCACAGTGCTATAAAGAATAGAGGGTGGGGGTATTTGGCCATCAGTAGACCAGAAGGCTGTTTCCTCACCTACACAAGAAAAAAAGGAGGACCTGAGCTAAAGTGGTCACAGATGATAGAGAGAAAGGAACATATGTGAGAGATAGTAAAGAAATACAATTGATGAAACTTGGTGACTGGTTCTTTGGATGAAGAGAAGGAAATTTTGTTTGTTCATGTATTCATTCACTTAACAAAAATTTACTGGGAAACTTCTATGTTTTAGCACTGGGTATTTAGCAGGAAATGAAAAAAGATAATGTTTCCACACTCAGAGCTTTGCATTCAAAGGAGGGGAGACAAAAAATAAAAGAATAGGCTGTGGTATATCTATACAATGGAATACTACTCAGCCATAAAAAAGATTAAAATAAAGCCATTTGCAGCAACATGATTGGACCTGGAGATCGTCCTTCTAAGTGAAGTAAGCCAGAAAGAGAAAGAAAAATACCATATGTTATCACTTATATGTGGAATCTAAAAAGAAAAAGAAAAAAGAAGACGCTAATGAACTCATCTACAAAACAGAAACAGACTCACAGACATAGTAAACAGTCTTACAGTACCAAGGGGAAAGAGGGTGGGAAAGGATAAGTTGAGAGTTCAAGATTTGCAAATATTAACTAGTATATATAAAAATAGATAAAAAATAAATTTCTTCTGTATAGCACAGGGAATTATACTCAGTATAGTAACCCATGATGAAAAGAATATAAAAATGAATATATGTATGCATATGGATAAGTGAAACATTATACGGTACACCAGAAATGGACACATTATAAATGAGTATACTTCATTTAAAAAAAAAGAATAAAGTAACATAAAAGGAAGATAATTTCAGATGGTGATAGCAAATGTGTTGAGTGGCAAGCATCCTCAGGTAGCAGCTGAGAAGAAGAAAGTCCCTACCAGTCCCCACAGCACTGCCAGCACACAGAACTGCCCTGACATTGGGTCTAAACACAGACCGCAGGGCCATGGACTGGAAGAGCTCACTGCTGCTGGGTCAACTCTAAATATCTCTAACTTTCCCTTTAAGGCCAATTGATAATTTTACATTCCCTTAGGAAAGCACAGTGACAAAGCATGAACTCCCTGAGGCTTATTCTTCATCTGTAAAATGGATTAATATACCTAACTCTAGTTCTGAGGACTGGCATGAGGATCAGATGAGTTTATTAAGTTGAGGAACATGACACTGCTGATGTTTGTGGCAGAAGTGGCAATTTCCCGTAGTTCATCTGCCAGATAAACATGACGTGGTGCTGTGTAATTCCAGCACCCGCAGCACCTTGTGTCAAGCCATAGACTTTTTGCACTTTAAAAGGGAGAGCTGGGGGGGAGACCGAGAGGAAGGGTAGATGCCAGCAGTTGCTCTCCTAAGAGACATTGCTTTTGAAGGCTGTGCTGTTTCGGGTTCTGAGTTCTGATGGGGAACAAGTCACACTAAATCTTGGTGCTCTGCCAGGTTGAGCCAGGCTGAAGGGGGATAGATTGTGTCAGTGTGTTGCTTTCCCAGCCAGTTACCATCATTTGTGTCCACAGAGGCGGGATGAGAGAGGAATAGCCACAGTGTATGCAGGAATTTGCTAGGAATTTATACCATCTGCCCCCCGAGAAACTCACAGGCAGAGAGACTCTTGTGCTGGAACCCTCTCTTATTCCAGATGATCTTTTTACAAGCCCACCCTCTTGGTGCAGATCGCTTTTTCCACAGGATCCCATCCCTGTCTTCTACAGCAAGTACTCTTTCAAAACCTGCTGTGTTCAGAGGACCATAGTCCTCACTCCACATTGTGTTTCGTTGTGGTTTTTTTGTTTTGTTTTTGTTTTTGTTTTTGTTTTTTGGAGCAGAGAGCTCTTTCTGCTTGTCCTGGAAGAGAAAGTGGAGTTTGAGAGCATGTATTCAACTATCCATCTAGTCAGTCTGTCTATCTGTCTGTCTGTCTATCCGTCTGTCTGTCTGTCTATCTATCCATCTGCCTATACATATATAGACACACACACAGCAGATCCAAATGACGATAGCAAAACCATAGCACATTTTACAGTTGTCCTTATCAATGCTTTTCCAGTCCTGTGCCAATTTTATAGCAAGGACTTTGTTTGCAAAGCAAAGTGCCATGACAGCTTATTTGAAGGTGAATGAGATTATATTCTGTCACAGCTAATGATTCCCGTGAAGCCTCAGTTTCCGGGATAAGTACATAGTACCCCTCACAGTACAAAAATGTATAGGTATTCAGTAATCATATTGATGAGTTAGATCCTTGGAAGGGGGGATGAAGAGTAGTGGACTGAACAAATGAGAAATCACTTTTGCTGTTGTTTTGGGGGAGAAGAAGAAGAAGTAAGTAGAAGAAGAGGTAAAATGACTTCTTTGTGTTCAGTGTTGTTAATATAGAGATCTCTCCACTGGCATAACTTTTCATCAATTCCCTAGAGCTTCAAAGACCTTCTGTAATCAGTTCCCCTTCACTTACAACAAGAATAGGATTCAGTGGACATGTGCCTGTAACACTGTAATTACTTGGCCCCTTAGAGTGGGTTGAATAGTGTTCCCCCCAAACTCATGTCCACTGGGAATCTCAGAATGTGACCTTATTTGGAAATGCGGTCTCTGTAGGTATAGTTAATTAAGGATTTTGAGATGAAATCATCCTGGATTTCATGGGCCCCTATATCCGATGATTAGTGTCCTTATAGGAAGAGGAGAGGTCACAGAGAAGAAAGTCACGTGACAAAGGGGGCAGAGATTGGAGTGATGCAGTTATAAGCCGAGGATGCCGAGAATGGCCGGTGACAGAAGCAAGAAGGGGCGTGGGACTGATTCTCCCTTCGAGCCTCCAGGAGGACTTGACCTTGCTTACACCTGGATTTTGGACTTTTCATGTCTTAAACTGCGAGAGAATAAATTTCTGTTGTTTTAAGCGACCTAGTTTGTGGTCATTTGTCTTGACAATCCTAGGACATTAGTACACTTGATCACGCACTGAAATGTTCCTTTTGTTTCTCAAAAAGCCTTTACGTATGATCCCATATGTGGAAATTCTTTTCTTTATTTTTTTCAGTCTAACCTGGCCACAGCATAGGAGTGGTCTTTTTAAATTTTGCCAAAATAAAGCCTCTGCACCCGCCTTTTTCGACGGCTTCCAGGAAACTCCCTTCCCTTAGTTTCTTTTGTACCTTGGAAGTCGTTCTGCAGATGCTCCACATTAAAGACCCTTCCTTGGTCCCTGTGCTTCTCATGATACAGGGGAAGGGGTCCTGGTCGGTGCCCTCTGAGCTCAAGGCGTCATCTTTATGTGCCTGCACATCCACCCCGGCTGCTTCAGCCTGGCCTGTGAGTATTGAGCTGGGCTGGCTGCCAGTGAACCCCTCTTCCATCGCCAGACTCCAGAGTTCCTACTTTTATCCAGCAAACAGCTGTCCCTGACAGAGTCAGCGGAAATGGTACAAAATGAAGGGCACAATAAATAGTCCATTTGGACCTCCAGTGTGGATCGAAATCAAGCCAGTTATATCAGAATGATGACTTGATTGAGCATGGTGGTAAGAGAACATGGTGGTAAGAGATGGTGTGGCGGTTAACACACGCCCATGACATAGTACTGATTTTGCATTATTCCATGAACTTAATTGCACCTCTAAAGAGAGACTCCTTCTAGTTACAAGATAAAAAAAGAATCTGTCTACGATCATAGTCTTGATGGTATGAAAGGTTGGCAACTCCTGTAATGTAAAAAAGAACCAAAGGAATAGAAAGAACCCATGTGACAACCATAATCAAGTTCTTCCCCAGGAGAAAAAAATAATTACATGTCTTTTTTGATACATTGCTAATTTAAAAATAATCCTAGGGGGAGGCTATAGCTCTGTGATAGAGCACGTGTTTAGCATGCGTGAGGTCTTGGGTTCAATCCCCAGTACCTACCTCCATTAAGATAAATAAATAAATAAACAAACCTAATGCCTCTCCCTCTTCCCCCAAAAATGGTTTTAAAAAAATCCAATAGGTATGCAAAACACAGCCACATTACAGATGTATGAAAATGAAAGCAAAGAAAACTGAGCCATAATCCCAACACCCTAGCATAATTGTTTTTCAATTTTACGTCACTTCCTTCTAGGTTTTATTCTCATCTGTAAGTTTTACAAAGTTCACGATTTTTTTTCCTTTTTTTTCTATTTACTTTTTGGGGAGGATTCTATTCTTATGAAAGTGTGGTGGGTGTGCATAGTAACAGATGAAAAGGACAAAAGAACTCTCCATGAAGAGCAGGCATCTTCCACCCTCGCCCGCCCACCTCTAGTCTCAAGCCCTACTGGAAACTTCTCAACTATTTTGGTTAGTAGTATTTCTGGTAATTACTTCCATCCCTCTAAATAATATGCTTATGACTTTATTTCTTTTATTCTGAACTATTCTATTCTATTTAATTTTAATTTTTATTGAAGTACAGTCAGTTACAATGTGTCAGTTTCTGGTATACAGCGTAATGTCCCAGTCATGAATGTATATATACACATGTGTTTGTTT
Organism: Camelus ferus; assembly: GCF_009834535.1. Lineage (NCBI taxonomy): Eukaryota > Metazoa > Chordata > Mammalia > Artiodactyla > Camelidae > Camelus > Camelus ferus. The sequence continues at coordinate 68,267,872 of NC_045706.1, read as the reverse complement.
TCATATTTTTTCATTAAAGGTTGTTACAAAATATTGACTACAGTTCCCTGTGCTGTACAGTAGGTCCTTGCTGTTTAGCTATTTTATATAAAAATCTTTTTTTTCTGATCTACCTTAGCAGATGTTTGGATATAGAATTGAGGTTAGAAAGTAATTTTTCTTCGAACTTTGAAGGGATTGGTCCATTTTTCTTCTGTCATCCAGTGTTGTAGATTCCAAGATGGTATTTCTTCTTCCAAAGTGACTTGTTTTTCCCTCTGTGGAAGCTTTGTAGCTTTTTAGGATCTTTATCCTGACATTTACGAGGCTATGTTGACTTACAGGTTTTGTCTTTTGAATTTTGTTTATTTCTTTCAGTTCTTTTTATTAGACAGTGAGTGAGCCTGTTTAGCCGAAGAGCTATATACTTCAGCTCTGGGGGAAATGTTCCCCATTTTTCTTTCTCCTCCCTAGAAGGGTAAAGCCAGGGACCCATCAGAGCCGCCCACCCCACTGTCCACACTGCCCTCTCCTCCTGCCAGTACTGCTGTCCTCCTTGGACCCGCGCACAGACGTCAGCATCCTCATGTGTAAGATGAATTCTTACGCATTTCCCAGAAGCTCTGACCTCATGCAAATAGGCCCCCAGCAGGCTAGTGGGTAAAGGCTGGTGAGCCCCCCAGGCTCCCCTGTTCCGACACTCTGCTGCCACGAAAGCCCAGCGTAGCACACTAAAGTAGGAAATAGACCCTTTCTGCCTGATTTTCCAGCAGCCTTTGACATTTTTTATTTCTTCTATATACTGAGGAATTTAGCCACATGCATGTCAATCGTAGAGTCCAGATTTTTTTTTTAAAGTCCATATTCCAAATATCGTGTCCTGGTTTCAGATCACGTTGACTTATCCCTGGCTTGGAAAACGCGGATGGTCAGGATACCCTCTTGGGCCTGTCCTCTCCCGCAGACAAATATAATGGAGTGTTGAGGGTGTTCCCAGCTTCCTTTTATATTAACATCATAGTTTCCATGTGTATCTTTACCTAATCAGGTCCATAGGTTTGCTCTGATTTTCCACATTAGTTAACATCTGTTCCTGTTTTTCCATATGTAAAGAACTTGTTTTCTGTCTTTTTTAAAAAAATAATGTTATAATCGACATCTTTTTTCTGTTACTGCGTGACCAGCGAGTTCACTGTAGCAATGTTGTGTGATGGCTACTTAAAAAGAGCCATTACTGCTCCTCTTAACCTTCTAGTTTTGCACGTAGAGCTTGCATGGGAAGCACCAGTGATCACTGTTAGCTTTTGTTTTGGGAGATTGGGAAAGAGATACAGAGCGGTCACCTGTCCCACGTGAGGCCCTGCCCCCAGGTAGCTGACCCCTCAGGACTGTGCTGGCGTCTGTCTTGTTACCCACCTGAGGAACAGATCGTCCCTTCAGGACTTCCCTTCAGAGGTGTGTCATGCCCCTGCCCTGTGTGTGGGGGCGCTCCAGAGCAGCACGGCAGGGCCCACGATTTCACGTAGGTAACAGCAATGGCTGAGCACTCCCGGGGGCCCGCCCGCTGCCGGTCAGATGCTTTCTCACTCCGCCCACAAATACTCATTGAGAACCTACGTGTCAGGCACTGCTCCGGGTGCTGGGGCTACTCCGTAAAACAAAACCGTCAAAAATCTCTACCATCGTGGTGCTTATTTTAGAACCGTCTTCAGAAAGGTTGTCCCATCAGGGCTCTGCGAGGGCAGAGACCACGTCTGTGTCTCTCTGCGGAGTCCCGGCGGAGAGCCTGTGAGTATGCGGGGCGGGGGATGAACGGTCCTTAACTTTACCAAACTCATCTGTTTCCAAATCTTTACCATTTCTCTCACCCCTGGCCAGGCTGGAGCATTAATGGGACAGAGAGCAACAGTCAGTGTCATAGGTCTGGGTCCGTGACTCCACTGTGACGATTGCCATAGATAATTTTGGGGGGAATATCTAATAGAATGTCACATATTCTGCAGAGCCGTGAGTATGCAGTTTCTCATTGAATGGGTACAGCCTCGAGAGGGGAAAAGCAGGATGCTTTAAAAGAGTTACAGCTTCTGAGTCAAAGATACTAGTAAAAGCAATAGAATATCTGAACCTGGCTTCCTTTCAGACTCTGTACCTCCTGCAGGTATTTCTCACGAGGACGTAATGAATGGCCGTGGAGCACCTCGAGTTGTCAACTAGTCTGAGTTACGGGAACTGAAAGACTCCACCATCTCTAGCTGATGACGTTGTATTATCTTGAAAGGGCACAATTTTATGGCCCTGATTAGAAAATCGAATCAGGAGGCTAATGAGAGTGCACAGGTGTTCACACTGTGAAAGAGACAACTTATGACAATGTATCTGGGTGGAAATAATTGTTTTTAGAGTCAGATTTATGTAAGCAACTACTGAAATTAATTCCGCAGCAGGGGGTGTCCGGGGCAGCTGGGCTGTTTGATGTGCTTTTAGACTCACAGGATACTCTTAATAGTGCCAGTTTTATTTATTTTTCCCAGTCGTGTCTAAATAGCTGGGCTCTGTGGTTGCATGTATTTCTCTCCAAAGAAGCTTGCAGTTAATAAAAGGCACTTGCGTGGCCATATGCTTCCTTCTGTCTTTTTTTTTTTTTTCAGATGCAGACATAGGATTGTTAGTGTCAGTTGGCTCCACTAGTCGTTTGAGCTCTTAATTCATTCAACAGCTATTTTCTGAGCACCATCAGACACTGATGGAATTAAGGCAGTGAACAGCGCAGGGTGCCTGGTCTGATGGGTGGAGGGAGGGAGACACCGAGCCACTATCAAGTTGAACGTGTACTGTGTTAGGTTGTGTTTAATACTGTGGAGAAAAGCAAAGCCAGGCTAAGTGGCTTGACGGACTGCATGGTGGTCGAGGGTCCTGGTGGGGCTGATTTCTCGGTCCCGCTCTTATCCTGGTTTCCTGCCACCTGGTCTGCGTTGTACGTCTGAACACTTCTGTCTGTTAGTTGGCACGTGTTGGTATGTTGGTCATTGGCATTTGCCCTGGCCTGTTTTCTGTTGGACCCTCCCATCCTCCTGCGTCCACCTGCCTCCTGCCTCCCACACAGACTCGGGATGATACACACACGCGGGCCTCAGGAATGACTGATTCTCTCCTGTCTGTCCATGTGCCTCCTCTGACCTCATCACCTTCTTTACTGAAATTGTGAGGCAGGGCTGCCCTCCGATTTCCAATCAGGGCTCACAAAGGATTGGATTTCTTTCTAGACGTTTCTAATTCATTGTCACAGACAGCTGGGCCAGCATGTGGCATGGTAGACTTCTGGAAGCTCTAAAGGTGAGCAAGAAATCCTTATTTGGTATGACTGACTGTAAGAAAGGGGCCCCTCTCCTCAGATGAACACCCAAAGGCTTGGAGCAAACCACCAGGGAGGAGAGGTCAGTGGCCAGAAAGGTGGTGCCTGCCCTGCCCAGGAGTTCAGACAGGTCACGCCAGGCTTACAGGCCAGGCTCAGAAAGTTCCCAAAGGACTCAGTGTGTGGAATGGAGTGATCGGAGGGAGGGGCAATTTATCACACCCAGGGTGATCTTTGATAATCCCGCCAGGCGTCTGTCTCACATTTTGGCAATGCTGTGACGACGGTCAGAGCCGCCTCCTGAGAGGAGAAAGCAGCTGGGTGCACAGAGCTGGGACCGGAGTGTACATCTCGAAATGTTGTAACAATGTTGTCCTCATCGTCTCTCCTAAAACATCACCATCCGTCCCCATCGTAATTATCATGACATTTAACAGCAACGGTGGTCCGCTCGTCAGATACGGGCAATGTGTAACTTCTTTTATTATCTGCAAACTCATCTCCGCGAAGAAAACCCAGCACTCAGGCAACCCGCAATTATTAATCATGTGCAATCAAGCTTTTACTGTGTTACATGAAAGACTTGGGGGGATCGAATGCACATAAATCATCCCTTTCTTACAGGTAAATACACCATGCACCTCTCTTTTCTTTTTTTAAATTTTAACATTTTCTTTAAAAAAGTTTTTTTTGGCATATAGTTGGTTTACCATATTGTGTTAGTTTCAGGTGCACAGTATAGTGATTCAGTTATACACATGTGTATATTCCTTTTCATACTTTTCCATTATAGACTATTACAGGGTACTGAATATAGTTCCCTGTGCTATATACAGTAGGACCTTGCTATTTATCCGGCTTTGTGAAAATTTTCCTTGTAGTTGCAGTTGTACAAGATCTCCTGTCCAAGTTCAGTTAGGTATTCTGTGAGAAATGCTCCCCATGTGGATGTATATTTGATGTATTCGTGGGAGAGGGTGAGTTCCGCATCCTTCTGTTCCACTGTCTTGAAGCCTCCCTGCCCACCTCTCTTTTCAATATTAGCATTCTGTCCAAAAAATTAAGAACACAGTTTTCTTTTAAAGATACGGGTATGTTCATCTAACTCTTTTACTTCAAAACCTGAAGAGAACTCCCAGTTAGCTGGAGAGTAAGGTCCAAACTCCTGAGCATGGCATCTCCACACCCCAGCGTTTGGTCCCAGACTCACTCCTCCCACCCATCAGCACACGCTATATGCTTGAGCTAAACAGAATGGCTTGTCATTTGTGGGATGCAGGTCAGCTATGATAAAGGTTCGTCTTCTGATTTTAAGGAGATGGATGCGGCGTGTTGGAGTGCAGCCAGAGCCGGAGTTAGACATGAGCCATTCAAACAGAGGCCACATTCACTCACTCATTCTGGCTGAAACAGCTCTTTGCAGGAAACGACCCTGGCAGGAAACCGCCTTTGCTTTGTTGCTTTAGCAAAGCTACCTTGTAACTAATGTAACTTTTCAGCCAGGTGCCCCATGCTTTCCGCATCTTTTGATCACACAATACCTTGCCTAACCTGCTGGTTTTCTCCGTAGATCAAAGTAGGAATGAAGAAAAGAGTTGGGACAGAGCAGTGTGGAGTCTGGCAATAAAAGGAGAGAGAGGAGACACGGAATTTTTAGATATGAAAGCATGAAAGATGGAAAGGGAGGTGCGTTAACAGTAACTCCACACGTGCCGGCCTTGGAAACTGGGAGAAGTCCTTTTGAAAGAATATCTCCCTTTGTAGATCATCTTTATTTTTAGCTACACGGTGACGACTTAAAAATTTGCGCAACCTACAAGTTGAGAATCTTGTTAGGTGGGCTCTCTGAGGACTTCAGGCCTGAGAGGCAGCCTCTCAGATCGCTCGGAGGGACTGCTCCGAAGAGGTTGCAGAGGGGCCAGGATGTATAGTTTTCTCAGCCAAGGCCAGTCAGAACATCAAAAGCTTATTGTTAATTAAAGAAAGCCAGACATCTCAAGTTAAGGAATTTAGCGCTCTTCTGTGCACGGAAAGCTGCAAGAGTCTGGGCTCGCTGGAGCCATCCCTTTGATGTGCCCCTTAGCTGGCTAGGGCCCGTGTCCTGTTTGTGGCACATCCTGAGCTCCCTCAGGGCGCCTGGTGGAGGCGGCTGCAGTGGCTGAGGGCTTGATGGCTGCAGCATCCTGTTTGCTGATGTGGCAGGCGACATTTTTCATCCACAGCAGAAAGGTAGAGTGCATGAAATCTCGTCTGAGGGGCCTAGACACGAAGCAGCAGCTAACTTGTAAACAAGGCTCTGACCTGACGGTTTGGCAAGGTGCTGTCAATCACAGAGCTGGCTGCCCTTTGCTCTCAGTCCTGACTAAGGGCCAGCGTCCCTTCTTGCTGTGCGTGAACGCCCCCAGCATCCCGGCCCCCGGCCCTGGGTGCTGTGTGCTGCGGGTGCGGCTGGATCGGGTGAAAGGATACACGACGGGGCCAAGGGGAGCTTTTCCTCCAAGGCTTCCTGACACGTCACGGTTGTTCAGACACCAGAAAGCTCCCTGTGCAGTAATGACTTCCCGTTAGCCTCAGTGGTTGGTTGGTTTTGCTTTTGAATTAATACGTGAACATGTTTGCATTGTAACAGACTCGGTACAAAAATATATGGAGTAAAAAGCACACGTTTCTCTCATCATTCCCACTAACCAAACCTCTACTCCTTCCCAGAAACAGTCACCGTTAATCACTTGGTTTGTGATCTTCCAGCCCGCTTTCTGCACGTGTCCATCACTTATATATTTCCAGATTTCTTGGCAGGGATGTGTGTTTATATTTACATGGGATTCTCTCTTATGCATGACTTGATACCTTGCTTTTCTCACTTCCCCTGTCTTAGATTTCCATGGCTCTCTCTATCTACCTGAAGCTGGTGTGTTAGCATCCCGTGGGATGCCTGAGCCGTGTTTAATAGACGACCTCACTTAGCGATGGCCAGTCGGTTTCTCCGAGCAGCGTTACCCTCTATCTGGCCCCCCAGGCTGTCTGCACTGAGCTGGCCCCGGAGGTGGGCTTACTGGCCTTTCTTTGATTATGAGAGTCGAGGCTCCTATCCCATGAAGGAGTGCTGAGCGTGAACTGTGATTTCTTACCCCGGTGCCACTCCAGGGAAAGGCTCAGCCATTCAGTTTTTAAATTCCACTTCCAGGAGCGTGAAGGCAGCTAAGCCTGGTGACAGTAGAGCTCAGTGCCTCGTGGTGAGCAGACGGGGCACACCCAGAGGGGAGCTCCTTCTGGACACTTAAACTCTGAGGATATTCTCTTAGGTTATAGGATTTCCTTTCTGCCCACTTATCTCTGCCTTGCTTTCTTTGCAGGTCCCCGTGCAGAAGCATCAGTAGCATTTCACAAAAGCAGTGAAGTCAAGGGTTGAGAGAGAGTTGAATGTTATTCTGGGAGTTTCCCTTCTCTCTTCCATTCCCCCCGAGCTCTCTTAGACCAGACCACCCCCCTTAGTCTCCACACACACCCCTCAACACACACCCAGGGTTTCCTGCCACTTCTGAAGGCCTGAGAGGACTGTGTTGTTCCAGAACACGGTGTCGGAACCAGCATGGTACTGAGAAGAATCTCCCTGACCTCTGGGCTCCAGACTGGTTTTATTTGCAATGCAAAGTGCTGCAAATAAAACTGAATGTTAGTCACTGAGGACCACGTGTTCCCTGTCCTCCGTGGACCGTTTATGCTCACGGTCTCTTCCCTACAGGCACTGAGTTCCCTTCCCTGGAGATAAAATCAGGAGTCCTGGCTTGGCCTGGCCATGTAGAGTTTTTGGATTGTGGGAAACTCACTTCACATCTTTGGGCATCAGTTTCCTAATTTGTGAAATGTTTCTCAGGCTTTTATGTGAAATTGGCATGAGATAATGTATATGTCAGCCCTTGTAAAGTGTAAAGACGAACCCAGGTGGACATCAGGGACAATTGTGTGCAATTCTTCAGTGTTACCGAAGCTCAGGTCTGCCTGCTCGCTGCTTGCAAGCCAATATTTGAGAGGCAAGTATTGGTAGAAAGGAAAGTTTGCCTTATTCTGGAGGCTGGCAGCCGGGGGAGAAGGCAGACTTGTGTCCAAAGGCGAGTTCCACCCTGCTGATCAGTGGGCAAGAGTTTTAAAGGAGAGTCTCAGAGTGTGTAGGCAGAGGGAGGGGAGTCCATGCAGAAAGCACAGTCAGCTCTGACAGCTGTGATAGAGGTAATCATGCAGTGGTCTGATCAGTATCGTCTGAATGTTTTAAGTACAGTTAATCTTCAGTTCCAGGGTCAGTTTGTTCCCATTTTCAGAACTGTGGCAGCTTCTGTCACGGCTACAGTCCGGGCAACACGGAGTTAACCTCTTCCACCTGCTGAGGGTTTCAGTATACAAAACTGCCCAGAGGCTAACGCTCAGAACACTGTCTGCAGCCCTCGAGGAGGAACTGAAGGTTCTTGACTTTGTTTAATGGCTAAACTCTTATTATTTTGTTTTCCTTGACTGTTTCCCTTTGTTTCTGTATTTTCTTATTTCTCTGATTAAACTTATTCTTTGACAAAAGTGTTTCTACAGACAAGAGGCAGGCGGAGGACATGGGTGGAAGGAGTGGGTGGGGGTGGGGACTCTGTCCTGGGAAAGTCCCAGAAGGTCCTGCTCCATTTGAACAACGTGCGTCCTGGCCCCACCCCTCTGCCAGCGCATGCATTTGTGAGCAGAAGGCTTTATCTCACCCAGTTATGAGCTCAGCTGCTCCAAGATAACTTCCCTGACATACATTCCCAACCCATCCTGATGATGTCCTGCACATATAGAAACACTGCAGATGGAGAAGTGCAATGGCGACCTGACCTGGTCCTTGCTTCCTCTCCCACCAGCTCTCCAGCATCCTCCTCCCACCTGGAGGTGATTGTTCCCCAGGGTTTCTCTGTGCTTGTTATTAGTCATCTCGTGGACAAAGACCAAGCCTCTTCTTCCTGTTGTTTCTGCCCTCAAACTACTTACACATGCAGCGAACAGCTCCTTCATGGGATCGGTCCCTGAAAGAAGGACCCCCGGAGGAGGTCTGGAGGTGCTCGCATCTCTGGGACGAGGGCGGGAGTCTGCTCCTGCCAGCACGCCGTCCGCCCCGCTCAAGACAGAGAACCAGCCCCGCTGAGGAAGAAAGAAATGGCAGCATCTTAAATGTGCTCTGGGCAGGAGCAGGACAAGTCTGTTACCATTTCAAAATGATCACAATGGGATGAGGAGAGCGAGGAAGACCGGAACGCTGTTGGAGGGGCACAGCTGCAGGATGTTTCTGCCAGGTGCAAACGTGCTGGCCAAGGCCAGCGCTTGGTCTCTGCTGGCTCTGTCCAAGCCGCAGACCCCCCAGGCGGTGCAGCAGAGTTTCTGTTACTGAACTCAATTCCGGCTGCTCGTCGATCAAACAATCAATGCTCAAGAGAGGCAGTTGTGGGTAGAAAGGAAAGTTGCTTTTAATCAGAGTGCTGGCAATCTGGGGAGACTCAAAAGTGCCTGCAGAAATGTATGGTGACCGGCCATGTGGTCCTGGATCAGGAGGGAAGGGCCGCATGAAGGCGGAACAGGGTGAATTAGCTATAATCGGTGGACGCGGAGTCAGGAAGAGTGCTGTGACTTGACCGGTGTTAAAGTGCAAGTGAACTGCTCTCCGTATAAGTTCGTCCTAGTGACTGGGAGACTATATGAGTTTCTTAGGAAAACTTCATTTAAATGAGAGATGATGGGATTTGTAAGAACAGGGAATCAGACTCCAAAAGGGCCGCAGGTCGGCATAAAGGCTGATGAGGGCTTCCCTGGGGCCCAGCTGCCTGGGGTCCAGTGTCAGCTCTGCCACGTACTCCCTGGGGGAATTTGGCAGGTTGTTCAGCCTCTCCGCACCTCAGTCTTCTCACCTGTAAAATGGGAATGGTAGTAATATCTCCCTCAGGGAGGCGGTGAGGGCGAAGGAGTTAAAGCATAAAAATATGGGCTTGGCACGCCATGAATACTCGTGAAGTATTGGCTATTTTTCTTGTAATTGGAGAATATTTTTGTATCATGTAATGGTGGCCAGTTTCGACCTAATTCCATCTGACATAGGCGGAAGATTCTCGTAGTTTCCTCTTTGTTCTGTGCTATGTCTATCTAAGCAAGAAAGCAGTTTCGAGCCCAAACCAGGCTGGTGGTCTGCACAGCACGTAGCTTCTGTCGACGAAAGCGGGCCTTTGGCACTTTCTTCTCTTACTAATATTTTGTCTGACACTCCAGGTGTTCCGTAAATATTTCTTTTCCCCTTCTCAGTGTTCCCTCCAGAGCTGTTAGTATCTGCAGGTTTTTTCTGGCATCAGAAAACCTTTTAGCAAAACGCCTGCTTCTCTTTCCCGCCAGCATCCTTGCACCTCACCCCCTCCCCAGCTTCCTCGGGAAAGCGGCCAGTCCCTCCCTCAGGTTCACTGCGGATGCAGAACCGACTGTTAAGATTCACCTGGAGAGGAGCTCCGGCAGAAGGCCACAGTCATGAAAAGTCTTCTCTGTTCCTTTCCTGGTCCGTCCTCACTCAGCCGGCTCTTTATTGCATGTGGGGTTGCGAAGACTGTAGCCCTGTATGTATCTGGATAGGTTTGACTCTCTCCATGGCCAGAACCTCTTTTATTTGCGGGGTATTTGCAGAACTCCAGATTGCTCTGCGTGGCTGGAACAAAGGGCCCCAGGGGCCGTGGCGGGATGTAAGCCTGGAGAGGTTGGCGGGCGGTGGGTCCTGAGTCCAGGGATACAGGCATCATTGAAGCATTTTATGTGGGGGCATAAAATGACTCGGTTCTGTACTTTATGATGGGCATTCTCACCAAGGGAGTGGTACATGGAGAGGAAGGTGTGAACTGGGCTCAGAGAAGTGAAGAGGCAGCACTGTGTCAGACTAAGATTTGAGCCAAAGCCCTTTCCTCTTTTCCCCCACATGGCATGCTGCCTACCAAAAACAGCCTCCCCCATCTGCAGGGTAAGTTATGGGACGTGAACTAAGTCAGTGGCTGTGGAAATTGACAGGAGGAGGTAGAACTCATCGGACTCGGTGATTGGATTTGAGGAGGAAAAAGTGAAGGGGAGGAAGGAATCCAGGATGCCTCCCAGGGTTTGGGTTTGTCTGACTGGTGAGCAGTGATGCGATTTACAAATAGAAGATGCAGGTTTGGTGGAGATGATCGTTTTGCATACATGCAAGAGATGAAGAGGCGCATCACTGACTGCACATTCAAGGCACTTGCCAAACAGAGGTGGTGTGGTGGTGGTGGTGGTATGAGTGATGTTATAAGGGTAGTGATGGAGGTGGTGGTGTTGATGGTGGAAGTAGTGGTAGAGGAAGAAGTGAAGACTGTTGTGGAGACGGTGGTGAGGGTGATGGCGGGGGTAATGGTAGTGGTGGTGTTAGCGGTGGAGATGGTAGGGGTGATGTTATAAAGCTGGTGATGTGGATGGTGGTGTTGATGGTGATGGTGGAGGTGATAGTGGTGGTGATGGAGGTGGTGGTGATGGTGGTGATGATGGTAGTGGTGATGGTGGTGATGAAAGTAGCAGCTGCATAGAAACAACAGGAGTAGAGACACAGTGTTCTTATCATCATAATCCTTTCATACTTTCTACCTTTTCTGGTTGGGAGGGAAAACGGATGTCCAGAGAAGGCGGAAATCACATCATGCCACAGTGATTGAGGGCTGAGTCTGTATTAATGGTGAGCTAAAACTGCAGCCACTGGAGTATACTTAGTCGTGGTTTCTGGGAAGCAACAAAGAACAGAGGTATTAATATTTGGATGAGATGGTTTGGCACTTCTTGAGACAAACTTTGAGACATCTAAAAAAAGCCCAATTATGCTTTAAGGCAGAATTTGCCAAGATGCACTCACTGCATCTTGACTCAAAGAGCAATAAAATGAGAGCGCTGAGTTGCATCCTTTTCCAACACACCTACTTCCACAAATAGTCTCTTCTCCAGGTGGGAGGCACCCTGCATAGTGTATGGGACAAAGCTGAGGTTCAATCACCATTGGATGATCAAAGGAGCTAGTGGGGAAGCGTAGGAGTGGAAGGGAAAAAGGAAACATTCTGCACCTTTGAGTTTGTTATCACAGCCTGATTTGGAAATATTCACTAAGTGTGCAGCTCAGAGCACCCTACAACTCTATTAACAGAATTAATAGAAAGTTCTTCCAGATGACTGGATGAAGAAGACGTGGGGTGTGTGTGTGTGTGTGTGTGTGTGTGTGTGTACACAATGGAATACTACTCAGTCATAAAAAAAAAGAATGAAATAATGCCATCTGCAGCAATATGTATGGACCTGGAGATCATCATACTAAGTGAAGTAAGTCAGACAGAAAAAGACAAGTACCATATGATATCACTCATAAAAAATGATACAAATAAACTTATATACAAAACAGAAAGAGGCTCATAGACATAGAAAACAAGGGGGAAGGGGGAGAGGGATAAGTTAGGAGTTCGGGATTAGCAGATACACACTACTGTATATAAAAGAGATAAACAACAAGGTCCTACTGTACAGCACAGGGAACTATATTCAATATCTTACAGTAACCTATAATGAAAAAGAATATGAAAAAGAATATATGTATGTGTATGTATAACTGAATCACTATGCTGAACACCAGAAACTAACACAACATTGTAAATCAACTATACTTCAATTAAAAAGTAAGAAAAATTCTTAGAGTGTCAATGAACTTTGAATAACAATTGCTTTCCATAATACAGAGCAGTGATAGGACATTAAGACCCCGTCTATTCCTAATGATTAAGTGAGTGAACTTTATTTCTTAATCAGGTAATTATAAACTAGGCAAATAACACATGGCAGGCAAATAACACTCCAAAGAAGAGAAGGAAACAAAATGAGAACAAGTGAATACCGTTGTCATCACCATCACACACTCGCTTTCCCTAAACAACAATTACCTTTGGGTCAAGATTTTGACCAAAACCTTTGTGGAAAGAACCAGACCTTCTCAGATACTGGAATTCGTCCTCCAGAACCCTCCAGAACAGCCCCTTGGCCTCTGCTGCACCATCTCTAATAACAGTTGTAATGGGCATTATTATGTATCCACACCGTATCACTCTGTCATTTTCTGTATCTTGTTCCTCAAGAGGTATTTTTGTGTGAAGCCCACCATGAGCAGTGGAAGAGAAGCTGGTGTCGCCTTACAGACGGATCATCAAAGACGGTCAGTGAGTATTGGCCTTAAGAATCTCTGGCAGATTTTGGTCAGTTCCTTTATGCGCTTTCCAAGGAAGTGTGCAGAATCTTCCCTAAATCTGATTGTTGTTACAATGAATCCAAACAGCCCTGGAACAACTTGGAAAGACATCGAGTTGCAGTGTGGACCCACACATGCACGTTTCTGCTCTGTGCGAAAAAGACGAGAAGGAAGCAGGAAGGAGGGGTTCCTTCTGTCTCTGCAAACATGATAAACTCAAACACGGTCTCCCCACGGAGCCAAACTGGGTGCCTCGTGCAGGGACTGGGTTACGCATGCGTTGCTTTCTCTGGAACGTGGAACTTCTGCCAGGGACGCGAGCTGAGCCACCTTGTCATCCGTGCCTTCTGTTACATATCCTCAGAGCGTTTTCTAGAGCTGCTCTTTGGTGGTGACCGATCGCATCCACCTCCTCTCTCATCCCTCTTCATTCACCAACTACACTTCATCCCCCAGGTCATCTTTCAGTCCCTGGAGCATGAGTGACTTCTCACCAGGTGGTCTCCGCCCCTACCTCTCCCTCCGCAGAGAATGCTTTTCAATCTATCCTTTCCATGCCAAATGAGCTACCTCCTCCTCACCGTGCACGTCTCAGAGAAGGCACCCGTCCCTGATCACTGCAGCAGGTCAGGTCCCCTTTGGGATGATCTCAGCCCCCGTGCTTCCCACACTTACTGCCGTGGTCATTCATTGGGTAGTCGTCTACCTTGCTTTGCACACTCTGGGCTCCATGTGGACAGAGAGCCTCCCTTTCCCACTCACTAAATACTCTCATTCAACGAGTACTTCCTGTGGATTGCATGTCTACAAGAAACATGGCGTCATGGTCTTGACCTCCATGGATCTGAGACCTGGATGGAAGGAAAGCTGTAATAGGACCTCACCTGGCGGATGTCACTGTCCTGCCACTGTCTCCCCTAGTAGGGCTGTCATTAGTCTCTGCATGTTAAAGTTAATTGGGGAAGTTAGCCAACATGATCTGTTCTTTGCAAAATTACTTTGAGTTTATATGGGTTGCTGTGAAGGTTAAGTCAGGAGATGAGCTCTTAGAATGCTTCTTGGCACACAGTAGGTACTTAATAAATATCGGTGGTTTTCCAGAGCTCCGGAAGATTCATACAGCACACCTCCAGATCATTTTGTGCCTCAGAATTCTCAGGCAGGATGGTTGTGGGTGGAAGCTCTGTGATAAAATTTAGCAAACAGGGCAGGGCCTTTTCTCTTTTCACATCATTAGGACAGAAGTGTGCTGGAAGGTTCATAGGTCAGATGATGGCAGATAGTCTCCCTCCTTAAGAATCCATTGCAGGGGAGGGTACAGCATGCGTGAGGACCCGGGTTCTATCCCCAGTACCTCCATTAAAAACATTTTTTTAAAGAATTGATTAACTGTGGGCAAAGCATCTGACGTTTGTTGTAGCAACATCTAAATAAACTTAAAATAGGCCAGTTGCATTTTCTGGCTCAGATTAAAAAGCTTAGAGCATAGATTGGAGGAGACCCATTCTGCTCCGTGGAGAGAGCACCTCGTCCTCCCACACGGCTTTCTGCTGGGAGCGCTCGGGGCTGCCACGCCGCACGTGACTGCTGTGGAAGTTTCTGGATTCTGCTGTCAGCCCTTCAGAGAGCATCAGTCCCAGTGGTTACGTAGAATGAATTTACGTAGAATGAATTCTTCCCCTCTCCATGTGGGAGAAAAAGAGGAATCTCATAGTTTCCACTTCCTGAGACCTCTTCAGAAAAGAGATGCTCTGTCTGTCGAATAAAAGCTTGAGATTTAAAGCCGGATCTGCCATGAAGCTTTTGGAAACTTGAGAGCAGGGTCTCAGACCAGATCTATATCTGGATCACTTTTGTTTGAGAGAATTTTTGTTGTTTTAGTTTGCTTCTTATCTTGATTCTGTGTTTTGGAGAAGACTGAAGAAAAGCAAGTGAGGGGTGTGTCCTGGACCATCTGAGCAAGGAAGCGAGAGAAGACCTTTTCCAGAAGAGCCCGGCCTCGTGCACAGCCCAACCTTTCAGCACTTGTGCTTTGCTAGTCTGGAAATCAGGAACATTACTTCCTCCCAGTGGTGGATGAAAGATGACAGAGTGAGAGCCTGGGCTCTGACAGTGCCCAGGAGGTGAGAGTCAAAGTGGGGTGAAAAGCACTGAACCCCAAAATAATGCCCACGCTGTGAGTGCTGCCTGGGACAGCACGACCTGAGCTGTGTCCATCTCCCCTCTCCTTCCTTCTGCGGTTAGGAGCCCCGCTGAGCCCGCACAAGGGCGGAGCGGGCCAGGACGCTGTCAGCTTTCCACGCGAGGATTCCAAACCACAGCAGCTGAAATCTGAACTGCTGAAAAAGTGTTTGGCAGGAAACACACGCAGATGCCCCCACAAGCTCATTTATCTGCTAGTAACTGCAGCAGAAGCCAGACACGTGGGAGAGAAGTAAGAGTGAAGAGGGCAGAGCCCGGGAAACTCACTGACAGCAGCGTTATCTGCCTAAATCCACATTATGCTGTCACGGGTCCCTCTGCACACCCAGGCAAGTGCCCTGGGAGAAAAAAACCCAGAAAATCTACATGTAAGATTTGACTTGCTATAAATAGATGGAAGTTGGTGGAGAAGGCAAAAAAGTAGCTTTCTGGGCAAAATTTGGAACATAGCCTTCTTTTTTTAACGTTTTTTTTTTTATTGAAGTATGGTTGATTAACAATGTCGCTTTAGTTTCCAGTGTTCAGCACAGTGCTTCAGTTATGCATATATATATTCTTTTTGATGTTCTTTTTCATTGTAGGTTATTGCAAGATAGTGAATGTAATTCCCTGTGCTCTACAGTAGGACCTTGTTGTTTATCTGTTTTGTATATAGTAGAATGCATGTGCAAATCTTGAACTCCTAATTTACCCCTCTACTCCCTTTCATAGCCGTAAGTCTGTTTCCATGTCTGGGAACACAGCCTTCTGGTTGATACATGAGAGGGACAGCAGTGAGCTAAGGTTCAGCCTGCCTGTCTGCGGAATGGAGGGTAAGAAAAGGGTGTGTGTTTGTCGGCCTTGATGACTCCCCACCCCCACCCCTTCTCAATGCTTCCCTGATGCAGCCCTGGCAGTTGCATGTCATTATTATTCATAAGAGAAACGCACTGCCTCTGAGCATCTGCCTCTGATCACAGCTACATCTGGCCTCCAAGCTCGGAGGCCAGGGATCTTAGAGCACGTGGGTGAGGGAGAGGTGGCCTGGTCTTCAGGGCTGAGCACGGGCGGAAGTTCTCCAGGACCCTGTCTTCTGAGTGCTGGGCCTCTGGGACAGTGTCCTAGGCGTCATCAGGCGGGGACATGGCCACAGGTATGCAGGTTCAGCGTGGGGTGTGCAGTGCCACAGGCACAGAGTTGACACTTTGGGAGGCTGGAGTTAAGAGCTCTGAGAGTTATTCAAATCCAGCTGAAATCCTGAGTTCAGTTCTCTCTTTAGGCAAGACCTTCCTCGCTGGGGCAGATTCTGTTTGTCCTACAACAGCTGTGCCCTGTTGGTTAACAGAAACACCAAGCTGGGCTGCACAATGGTTTCCAGATATGCATTGTCCCTCCTTGGGAGAGCATGACACTTCCCCACTCAGTGACTTCAGCTTGGCCGTGGACCTGCTCTGAGTGGAGGTGACGTGTGCCGCCTCTGAGCAGAGGCGATGACAGCCTGCCCGTGGTCCACCCTGTCCCTCTCCCTTGGCCGCGGGATGAGCAGCGCTCCAGGTGGAGACGCCCCATCAGCCGAGGTCATGGACTGAAGTCATCATGGAGCCAGGTCACAGCTGACCCACCACAGATACGCAGCCGTGGGGGTTTTTAGCCACTGAAATCTGGCTGCAGCCTTGCCCGTCTCCCGTATGATCGGCACTGGACGTGTGCAGCAGCGGCTTTGGTTCTGGAAAGTGGACAAAAAAGGAACTAGGAAAGGCTGGAAGGATGACAAGCTATGGTCAAGCAGTGGTGAAAAATTAGGTAAAATTCTCACCTGAAATAACCTGGAAGGCAGATAATGACCCTAATGTGTCTGTGGCTTTAGGCAAAAAGGTGGGAGAACAGTGCTGTAGCCAGATTTCATTATTTCACAGGAAAGAAACTGTGGGGAGAGGAAGAACAACTCTGTCTGCAAACCGAGTGGAAAGGGGGTAGAGCTGTCATCCACCCAGAAGCTTGGGGACTCACACAATGAATGAGGCACAAGGTAAAAGGCCACACTGAGCAGGCCTTTCACATGACGACAGCCAATCAAGTCAGCCTCGTGCTGGACCCGCATCAATGATGTGGCCATGACGCCTTTGGTTAAAGCACCTGAATTCTTCAAGATGATCCCTAGTAAATCCCCCGACGCCCCCCCCCCCCCCCGCAGCACACCGCATCCAAACCCACACCTCCCGCACTCGGGGGCTGGCTCCCAGCGTGAGCTCCCCCGGGCAGAGGCAGGATGAGCTCCGGTAACAAGGAGCTTGTGCAGGACGCTGGCCGCCACCTGTGTGGTGGGGGAGGGAGAAACCACAGACTTGAGTTGAAGTGCCACCTGCAGGAAAACCAAAGAAAGGCTACCAGCAGCCAACCTGGTGCATTGTAGGAAGGAGTTAACACCTTCAAGTTTGTGAATTCTGTCACAAGAGGGAGCTGGAAGCTTAGAGCAGGTGTATCCACACAGGGTCTGAGAAAGCCTCAGAGTCTGCAGCAGGGCTGATGAAGGGTATTTCTGCCCTGAAGGCAGCGAGTGAAGGTGAGAGGAGGTGACTGCTACTTCAGATATGAAAACAACAACACAGCTCCAAGGACCATGAAAAATCAAGGAAATGTGACATCACCACAAGGTCACAGTCATCTTCTAGTAACCGACCCCAAAGACATGGAGACCTACAATTTACCCAATAAAGAATTCAAAAGAGCTCTTGTAAGGAAACTCAATGAGCTATGAGAAAACCCAGAAAGATAATACAGTGAAATCAGGAAAATAATACATAATCACAATGAGAAACTTAACAACAGGTAGAAATCATAAAAAGAGAACCAAACATTCTGGAGCTGAAGAATTCAGTGAATGAAGTGAAAAATGTAATAGAAAGAATTAACATTACAGTAGATTAAATGGAAAAAAACACAGTCAGGGAGGTAGAGATAAGAGCTTTGAAATAATCCTATTTGAGGAGAAAAAAGACTTGAGGAGGGAAAAAAAGCCTACATGATCTATGGGACAGTATTGAGGAAACCAACACTTAAATCATTGGAGTCCCTGGAGGAGAAGAGAGGGGCAAGGGGGCCGAAACCTTCTTCAAAGAAATAATGTCTGAGTGCTTCTCAAACCTAGGGAGAGATTTGGGCATCCAAGTTCATGAAGCCAGTAGATCATCCCATTAGTTCAAACCGAAAGTCTTTTCCAAGGCACATTCTAATAAAACTGTCAGAAATCAAAGACAAAGAAAGAAAACCACAGATCACTAACGCTGATGAATAGAGATGCAAAAATTCTCGACAAAATATGACCAAACTGAATTCAGCAGTGCTTTTAAAGGATCATATGTCATGACCAAGTGGGCTTCATCCATGGGATGCAAGGATGGTTCAGCATAGACAATTCAATAAATGTGATACACCACATTGACAGATAATTAATAGGATTAATAGAATGAAAGATAAAATCATATGATACTCTCAATTGATGCAGAAAAACATTTGATAAAATACATCCTTTCATGATAAAAACTCTTAACAAACTGAGTATAGAAGGAACATACGTCGACACAATAAAGGCCGTATATGGCCAGCCCAGAGCTAACCTCATACTCAGCGACTGGTAGAGGTTGACCATGTCCCTTGGAATCCCCGTAAGGATTCTGGGGAGGAGGGGTCAAATGCATGGGAGTAGCTCACCCTTGGAGTGCAATGCAGGCATTCTGTACCACCAGGCCTCCCTGCATCCTGGCCACAGCTGGCTGGTTAAATCTTCAACACAGAGAAATACGTTCCTATCGTGAAAGTGATGCTCAGAACACCCCACTCCCCGTTTTCTCTCAGAAAAAATCACATACCAGAATTTGTCATCTTCAAAAGAAATCTCCAACAACCGTTCTTTTGTGTTATTTGGGGGTTCTACCCAGTCTTTCAGAGAAGTTCGCAAGTTGCCTCCTTAATGGCTGATTCCAGGAGCAACAGTATCTCCCGTGGCTTAAAGTTTCTCAGGGAGGGCAAGACGTCTTTTAAGCGTCTGATGATTCCTACATGCATCCTCTCTGTCCAATTGCAAATCGCCAAATTTTAAGAAAAGACAATAGGAAAGGAAGAACCTGTTATATGTAGATACAGTGGGGGACGTATAACTGGGGTGAGAGACAGGTACCTGTTTAATTACAGCACACCCTGAAATGAGGTCTTTTCTCCGTGGCTTTAGTCATGACACACGATGCCGTGTAAGAGACTTCTCACGAAGCGTGAATGCTGGTGCAGGTGTTATTTTACCCCCGTGACGCAGGGCTGTGCTGGGGGATGTTTCACAACCTGCCCTCTGGGAGGGGAGGGGCCCTGGTTGGTAGCGATGGCCGATTTCCATAGTGTAAATGCTGCTACCATAGCTGACCTCCAGCTGCCAGCGTGACATCGACCAGTGGGAAAGATGTTCCTCGTGGTCTCACGAGCAGGCGTTAGCTTGAGCACATCGCTGCACGCCATTCGTAGATTCTGCTGTTATTCTGGAAGGTTGTAGCATGTGTAGTCATTGCTGATGGGAAGATGCTGCGTTTTTGCTTAAGTTTGGGAAAAATTTGAAACACATGCTCTAGGATTTCTGTGCAAGGCTTATAATTCTTTTTTTTTTTAAAAAAAACATTGCTTATTTGTTTCTTTAAATGTGAAGAAATGAAAGTGGATAAAACTACAAATTCAATATGACTGATTTATCTTTCATTATAAACTGACATATATATAAGACATACATATGACTTATGTATGAGAGGCTGCATTTTTGTGGAGGACTGTTAGTTTAAGGGGAGAATTGCCAAATACTATCTGATATTTGAAATATTTATGAGTCATGAGTGCTTCAGTTTTGTCATTCTACTTTGGACAGAACCATACCTCTCTCCTTGGGTTTACGGACACTTAGCATTGGAAATGCTGTCCTTGTTGCCGAGAATATAGATCTGATTGTTTTCAATGTTGTTTTGAAAAAGGTTAGCCTCAGAACAAGAGATTTAAACACTTAGCAAAATTTTAGATTGGCTTTAGAAGGGATGTCCTTTCTTGGCCATTTCGGGGGAGAGTTGGGAAGAGGAATTTTTCATCACGTAAATGTGCAGACACAAGATGGTGCTAAAGGAGTATTTTTTAAGCAGGTTCCTTTTAAAACACTGTTTAGAAATGAGTAATTTTAAGATGTGATCTAGATGTTGGTATTTGTTTTTGTTTTTAAAGATCTTTAAAGGGGAGATAGGTATTGAGTGAATATAAAAATGTGACAGATTAAAAACAAATAACATGTAAAAATAAACAATTTTAAAATTAAAAATACAATAAAAATTTTTTAATTCAAGAAAAATTTTAAAAAGTTAAATTGGTAGAAAAGAATTCACAAGGTCTGTACAATGAACAGATCAAGGTGAGGAGGTCGTGGGCTCCGCTTCTGTCACCCTGACCGGCCTTCCCTCCAAAGAAGCACATTCATCTTGCCTGCTCTTGCTTGTGATTGACTCAGTGCTCAGGTAGGTTTCTGCTCCAGGAAGGAAGTGTGTCAGAATCTCCAGGAAGAACCTTGATGTGCAGGATTTCTCTCTGCCTCTGGTGGGGCTTCATAGTCTGACCACCTACCCCATCTTTTCTCGTTCGTATCTCGGCCCCGGTTGCCCACTGCTGCCTGTGTGTCTGTTTACGTAGATGTCTCCACCTGTGCTTGGGGAATGGGTGGTTTTCATTTGTGTCTCTCCTTGTCCTCTGGCCCCTTACTTACAGGGCTGCTCCTGGCTGCCTTCTGGTTGCCAACCCAAAGCATTTCTCTGTTCTGCTCCCGTGTTCACCCTCCACTTCTCTTTCGGCTTTGTCTCAGGGCTTAGGACCCCAATTTGTTGCCTTAAATTATGGCCCATTTCTGAAGTCCAAATAATGGAGAATAAGGGAAACCTAAGAGCTAGTCACTGACCCCTACTTGGCCTGACAAATTATTTTGAAATAATTTGAGACTCAGAAAAAAGTTACATAGTAAAATAATTTCCATATATACTCAGATTCTCCAAATATGATTAACTTACCACAGTTGCTTTATTATTTCCCCTCTTTCCTGAACCATTTGAGAATGCAATATGAATATAGTGATCCTTTTCCTTTACCTCTGAATACCTCAAGTGTATTTCCCCAAAAATAAGGAGATGCTCTTCCATAATCTTAATACTTTTATCAACACCAGGGAATATATTCTCTAATCTATCTACGTATCAAATTTCACCAGCCATCCTACTAGTGTCCTTCATGGGAAAAATGTTTTGTCTGGTCCAGAATAGAATCTCAGATCACAGATTGCATTAATTGCCGTGTCTCTTTAATCTCTAATTTGGAACAGTTTCTCTCTTTGTTTGCCACGGCTTTGACGTTTTTGAAGAGCCCATTTGTGTTTGTAGAATGTCTCTTGGTTTGTTTTGACTGACGTTTCCTCTTCCCTAGATGCAGGCTCTGCATTTTTGTCAGAAATACAGCAGAAGTGATGCTGTGTCCTTCTCAGGGCGTCATATCAGGAGGTATGTGACGTCACTGCTGCTGGCATTAATGTCGGTCCCTTGGGTAAGGTGATGTCCACGGGTCTCTCCAGTATAAACTTACTTCTTATTAGCTTTGCAATTAACACAATTAATAGCTACGTTATGGAAAGATACATGGAGACTAAATTAGTATCCCGTTTGTCATTAGTCTTTCCCCTAGTCTTAGCAACCTTTGATAATTCATGTCTGAAACTGGTATTACTGTGGTCTTTGCCAAACAGTGATTCCACTGTTCCTTCTACACTCATTGACTGGTTTTCAGCTTTAAGGAAAAGCTTTCCCTTCCCCTCCATTTGTTTGTAAATATTTGATCTATTTATAATAAGGGTTCGTGTATTCTTACTTCATTATATGGATGTCAGCCTGTCTCTTATTATAATTTCTTCTGATGCTCACACCGTCCCGGTTTGGCCAGTGGGGTCTACTTGAACCTGGCTGTTGTGTCCTTCTGACATGTTCCGATCACTCGTTGATCAATTATTTACTTTCTTTTGCAACAAGAAGTTCCAGGCTTACTTCGTAGTTTCTCAGCCTCAGCCCTGCAACCAGCCGTTTCTCCAAGGAGCCCTGACTCATTTTGTGGAGGGTGGTCCTTGGTAACAGAGATCTAGAAACTACTGGAATTATCTCAGGGTAGATGGCTTTTTAAAATCACCTATCCTTAGTCTTGTCACAAATTTAATAAGAGGAGTTTCATGAACATTTTTTCCTGGCTCCATCTCTGTATTCCGAGCAATAGAATTTCTAGGTTCCTCAAAACACAGAGATGAAGTCTTCTTTTGTTGGCTCACCTTTGCTTCCGGGATGCTGGGCATGATTTTCAGCTCTGCAGGTTAAATTCAGATGTTGATTGCAGACAGCTCTGGTTGGAAGAGTTTTGTGCCCGTATCACCTCAGTTTGATAGGCAAGAATCCACAGAAAAGTGTGAGCTCAGCAGAGAGAGCTCTCTAATCTACCTTTAAACTCTGCCAGGATGTGCTAAAACATGAGATACCCTGACTCTTCTGAAATCACTGGTTGACTTTTTTTTTGGTGGGTTTTGTTTCATTTTGGTTTTTTCCCGTCAAAGAGTGATAGTATGAACGCATAGCCACCACTTTGCAGGTGGCTGCGCCCTCTCCCCTGGCTTGGGGAACCTTCAGGGCACCACCCCTTGCACAGCGGGCCCCCAGGGGATGCTGAAAGGTGAGAGCCTTTCAGATGTATTTTGTAGATAAAGGTGTCTTCGGGGCATGATTCTAGCAGGCTGAATCATCCTGTCATTTTAGTGCAGCTGAAGGGGCAGGTGTTCCTGGCTCTGCGTAAAAGAAATACTGTAGAATGTGGAGCTTTTTTTAAAGTAAGATAATGTCATAAATACTCTGATTTAAAAGCCTCCTTTGGGGGACGATAGCTTAGGTGTTTCAGTACACAAGGATTACTGTACCAAAAGCAGAGTAGTAAAACACGATGCCCTAGATTTTCCTTGAAGGGAGTAACTTGAACACAGGTTTACAGCAGAAGAGGTTTGTAAGCATGGCAGGGTTCCTTTTCTGCGTAAATCTAAAAAGGATTATATGTTGTCTAATAATGCATGGAAGTATCAAAATAAACATTGCTTAAACATCGCCTGCACGTAAGTGCACACACATACACACTTACAGCTGAGGTCCTGACGTGGTTTGAATCAGCCGCGTCTGGTGATTCCCAGCATGCATTCAAGACTCCCCTGTCTGTGGCTCCATGCAGAGGACCAGGGCACGTGGTCATCAGGGGTCAGAAAGGCCAGAGGGCAAGGGCTGGCCCCCTGCGTCCTCGAAGTTGCAAGAGCAAAACTGGAGAAAACGAATTGTCTTCAAGACTGTAAAGAAGAGTCACATCTAGAAAGGTCAGGAAGGAAGCGTGTTCAGAAGCACGGGAGGAGTCAGGAAGGCAGTGAGAAGGTCCAAGGCACTCAGTCTTCGGGCAGCTGGTGTGTCTGGGGTTGTCTTGATTTCATTTGCAAATGTTTGATGCACGTGTACCAGTCACCGTCCCCCTTCACCTGCCGTAGGAGAGCGGGAGGGGCCAGCCCTGAAATCCACTGCTACTGCGCGATGAGCGCTTTGGGATGAGGCTTGTCGGCGGAGAGGGACGTGCCCAGGTTCCCTGGGTTGGAAGGTGCCTGCTCCGAAAGTCAGCACCTCGGATGGTGGGATGCGAATCAGGGTGGACCTCGCAGAGTGCTGGAGAAAAGCTGGAACTGAACAAGAGCAGGGTGTGGGAGACACCACAGAGAACCTGCTTCAGTGAGGGTCGCATATGAAGAGGAAGTGACCTTGAGGTTCATTTTGAAAGATAAATAGGGATCAAATGGAAAGGGCATTCTAGACAGAGAGGACAGAGTTTCTGAAAAGGCATGCTATGTTCAGGGAATCATAATAGTTCCTGGGTGCTATAATGGGGGCGGTCTGTTTCCTTACCTAAATTTTGAGTGTCTGCAGAGCAAAAGCAGAACATCACACCTCATTCACTTTATCATAATGTCTAGGACCCCTCGGTAGACTCGTAACTTAGGGAGTGGGCTCTAAAGGCAGTGTGCAAGGGGGAAATTAGATGTCAGAGTTGCTCTTGAAAAGTCTCTGAGGTTGTCCATCGAATGCAGCGAATAGACATCCTGCCTTGCAGTGAATACAACACGAACACATTTCTCTCCAGCGTTGGAAAAGGTCGATATTCCTGCAGCTGAACACAGGGTGAAGGGGTGGGTTTGCACTGATGCTCGTTAGGAGAGTAAAGAGGTAAACAATGGAGCAGAAGATATGGACAACACATACATCCTAAAAATGGCTTGTGTTGAGAACCTATAAGGAATCCCTACAAGTAAAGAAGAAAAAGGCAGACCGTTTCTGTTGACATGACCTAAGAACATCAGCAGTACTTTACGCAAGAGGCGCTCCGTCGGGGAGTACACAGCGAAAGATGCCCAATGTCCTTGGTCCTCAGGGAAGTGCAAGTTGAAACCAAGATGATCTACTCATATCTTCATCAGAATGGTCATCATTTAAAATAAAGTAATATTACAGTAGACCCCCCCAAACCACCAAACACCTAGGCATAAATACAACAAATAAAAGATGTACAAGACTTTTTTGGTGAAAACTGTAAGACATTGCTGAGAAACACTAGAAAAGCCCTAAATAAGTGGAAAGATACACCACGTTTATGTTATGACATCAATATTGAGATGCCAGTTCCCCAAAATTGCTCCAAAAAACCAGTGAAATCTCAATCAAAATCCTTGAGAACTTTGTTTTTAAAGAAATTGACAGGCAGATTCTAAAATTTATAACAAAACCCCTAGACTAACAAAGAACAGATTTAGAAACCTAGACCACCAGATTCTGAAAATTATGACACTACACTGAGTGAGAGAACATAGGATTGGCGTTAGGGTAAATGAAGAAGATAATAGAAGAGAACACAGGGTTCGTAAACACAGCGACTCCCAAAGCCGCTTGGTTTTTCACGAAGATGCTGATGACGCGATCATATTGAAAGGAGGGCCTTTTCAATAAATGACACTGAGACAGCCTAATACCCATATGGGGAGAAATGAACTTCAGCCTGTACCTCTCACCACAAACAAAAATTAATTCTAGACGAATCATAGACCTAAATGTAAAAGCTAGAACTATAAAACCTCTCGAAGAATACACAGGAAGATATCTTTATTACCTTGAGCTAATACTTCTTAGAAAGGGCAGAAAAAAAGCACTAGCAGTGAAAGAAAAAAGTGGTAAACTAATGTCTCCAAATATAAAAGCTTGAAACCCACTAAGCAAACAAACCACCAACTGCAAAACAGATTTATGATGTGTGCATCTGAACAAGAACTTACCCAGTACCTAAATAATACTTTCAATTTAATGATAAGAATTCAAACAACCTGATTTTTAAAAATGGACAAAAGGCATTTACAAAATAAATTACCTAAAGGGACAATAAACATGTGAAAACTTTTTCAGCATTATTGCTCTCAGATTAAAATCATATTAAAATCAGTTTATACTACCTAATGATTCTGCCTGTGTTTCTGGTTTTGATCTGTGAGAGGAAGCTTTGCCCTGGAGCTGTAAGTGGAAGGTCAGCAAGGCTGTTTGCGGCCACCCCACCCCTCCCATCCTTCTGGCCCCAGGCAGGTGAGCCACCCTCCCCCTCCCAGCCCCCTCTCCTCCCCCACCCTCTCAGCAGCAGCTCTTCCCTTGCCTAACATCCTCATGGAGTATTTCTGCACACTGTGTGACTCAGTGACTTAATCCAAGGTCAGAAGTAAACCAGGGCTGGAACTAGGCTCGAAGGCTCTGTCTTACGTCATGTCTGTGCAAGCTCGCGGTCATGGACCAAAGGGGTCCGAGTCCAACATCTGTCAGCATCCATGTGGGCGGGCCTGTCAGTTACAAACTAGGACCCGTAACAAAATCAACCGTGCCCTCCACCCAGGGTCTCCCTCCTGACAAGATAGAGGAGTCTGGAGGGGACTAGCTTTTAATAGACCTGAAAACTAGAAAGCATTTGGCAAGTGGCTATGTTCCCAGGAGCCAGGCACTTACTAGTTAGCCTAATTTAGAACAGATTACGTGTCTCTTTTCATAAAGAGCTGTTGATGCTCAGCAGATAATAAGTAGTAATAACGAGGTTCTCTTGTGAAAATAAAGGTTTTGTTTGTTCTATACAGTGTGTAAACTGAGGGGGGCGGGGCAGAGGGAAGGCTGGGTAGATTTTTCCCTTGAGGCAGCTGAGACGGGGAACATCACAAACATTGGTAAACACAAAGGTCAGGAGTGTGAACGAAAAGTACTGGAAACCATATAAGTAAACAAAGAATGCTGAAGCCATCAAGTCATCAGCTGCCACCACCCCCCAATGAAGACAAGCCTGCAGCCACTCACAATGCTGCACTCTGAGGGGACTCAGAATAATAAAGGACAGGGTACTGGCCCTAGATAGCTAGGTGCTTGTCAAAGGAATGAATTCAATGAGCCCACATGTTTGCTTCCTCCTATACATAGAAAAGCACTACATTCTTTAACTTGAGATGCCTGGCTTTCTTTAGATAACAAGTAATCTTTTATTGTTCCAACTCCCTGGTCTTTGTTGTAAAGCTCCTGTATATCCTAGCTCCTCCTCTGTCTCTTTGGAACAGTCCCTCAGAGCAGTCTGAGGTCTGGAGTCCTCCCGCCAAATAAAACGCAACTCTTGACTTTTAGGCTGCGCATTTATTTCAGTGGACAGGAGGAAGATAGAAGGAGGAAGTTGTAGGGCGTGGAGACCATGAGCTTACTTCATCTAATAAGGTGGATGGCAGAGAGGAACACAGTCCTGCTACCTTCCTGTCTGTTCCTCTGTCTCTGTCTGTCTGTCTCTGTCTCTCTCTGTCTCTGTCTCTCTCTCTCTCTGTCTCTCTCTCTCTCTAAGGGTGTGTGTGTGTGTGTGTGTGTGTGGTTACTTTTTGCTTACCACAAAATTAATGCATGCCCAGTGGAGAACATTTAAGTAAGACAAACAAAAAGAAAGAATGCACCTGCCACCTCATTGCTCAGAGGTAGCTGCTGTTTGTTTTTCCAGTATTTCTGTTTGCGTTTGATTTTGAAGAAAAAGGTTGCTGTTGTGCAGCCTGCCTTTCCATTGCTTTCCTCCCTGAAAAATTTGTTTTGAGCATTTTCTCACATTGAAGCATATCCTGCTTCAAAAATCATTGGGAACTACTACCTCATAAATGGCTAATTTAAATTATATCCTTTTGATCTATATTTAGGTAATTTCAAAGAGTTCATTGCTCTAAGCAGTGCTGTGGTGAGTATCCATTCTGTATGCCCGTAATTACTTTCCTGAGATAATTTCTGGAGGTGGATTTGTTGAATCTAAGAATATGCTATTTTTAATTTGGGGAAATATATGGCCAAGTTGGCATCTGAAGGTTATAATTCCCACCAGCCATATGTGAGCACGCCCATTGTATTACTGGGCATATTAACATCTCATCTGGTCTTTGCAATCTGATTTGATAGAAGAAATATCATATGTTGTGATTTCAGTATTTATGTTTTTTGGGAAACTGTCATGTTTTGACTATAGTTTTTCATCAGTGAATTACCTTTTTAAATCTTTTGCCCATTTTATCATGGTATGAAATTTTGTATTATTATGTGTCTGTGATGTTTATTGCTTATCCACATGGCAGGTACCATTCTAGGCACCAAGGATGTAGCAGTGAAAAAAGTGAGAAAAAAAAAAAAAAAAACCACACAGACCAAACTCCTACTCTTACAAAAAGTATTTTCTAGAGGGAAACACAAGCAAAAACTATTTTTTTAATAATAAATATAACTTATCAGGTGACACTAAGTATGTTGAAGGAAGAGAAAATGGGATAAAGTGACAAAGCCGTGGTCCTCAGCCTCAAGCCTGCCTGTGCACTGAAGTCTTCCAGAGAGCTTTGGGAACCAGTGATGCTCAGATCCCTGCCTGAGGACAAGGTGAAACCTTCAGGACGGGTCCGGCTGGTCATATTTCCTAATGTGCAGCCAGCGTGAGGACCACCAGGTCAGAGGATGAGGACGGTGCCTTTTAGGTGGCCTGGTGGGGAGGGCCTCTCCATGTGAGCAGAGACCAGGCAGACATCCGGAAAAGCTGTATTGCCAGCACCCTGCCCGACATCTAGCTCTGAGTGGGCATGAAATGGTAAATGAATGAATGAATGAATGATGAACTGATGGCCTCAGTATATGGGATGGTGTCAGCGAAGCTTGTCTGGAGAGGATTAAATTAACAGGGCACCTTATGTCGGGGGTCACCGAGCCCACCCAAGTTTTCGCGATTTGCTCAGAGGACTCGCCATACGGTTGTACGCAGGACCGAGGTTTATTACAGCAAAAGGATACAAAGCAAAATCCACAAAGGGAAAGGGAATCAGATGCACAGTCCCGGGGAAACTGGGTGCAGGCTTCTGAGAGTCTTTCCTCCCTGATGTCGCACAGGATGTGCTTAAGACCTGGAGGAACAATTTGTGGCAATGTGTAACATGTCGTGTGTAAATGCATCCTGAGATGCAGTGCCCGGGGTCTTTCTCAGGGGCTGGACCTGTAGGCACCCTCGCCTCACATGTACCAAGAGTCCAGACTCCTGAAAGGAAAGCAGGTGTTCAGTATCAACCATGTGTTTGTGGTTTATCTGAAATCTGAGTCCCCAACGCCCACCAGGGGCCTTTCCAAAGAGGAGCAGTCCCAGTCCTGCTGTGTTAACCCTTTCTCCCGACAGTGCCACATGCCCGGGGCCAGACAGCCTCTCTGTGTTCCTAGAACAACCTTTTTGTAATTCCCAAAGTGGCCATTTCTTGTAAGTCACTTAAAAGTTTCACAAGATGTAGTTTCAGATTTTTCCTACATTGAGATCGTCAACTAAAATAAATGCATCGCCTAGAAGTTGAGTTATGTTTTATTTGGCGGGAGGACTCCAGCCGAGCCAGGATGACAGCCTCTCAGATCGCTCTGAGGGACTGCTCTGAAGAGGTAGGGGAGGAGCTAGGATATACAGGAGCTTTACAACAAAGACCAGGGAGTTGGAACAATAGAAGATTGCTTGTTATCTAAAGAAAACCAGGCATCTCAAGTTAAAGAATGTAGTGCTTTTCTATGTATGGGAGGAAGCAAACATGTGGGCTCATTGAATTCATTCCTTTGACAAGCGCCTAGCTATCCAGGGCCAGTACCCTGTCCTTTATTATTCTGAGTCCCCTCAGGGTGCACCATTGTGAGTGGCTGCAGAGGCTGGGCTGCAGGGTTCTCTTCACTGCAGGGTGGCAGCAGCCGCTGCTGACTTGATGGCTTCAGCATTCTTTGTTTACTTACATGGTTTGCAGTATTGTTCGTTCACAAGATATTAGGACAGTTTGGGGACATGTACTATGCAACCTCTAATACCTCTCCGAGTTCAGGGTCCAGTTCAGATTCTTGTACAAGATGTAGGAGGCTCAAAAAGACAGCAAACTGTACTTAACTCTTCTTCCTGAAACAGTGCAGTGTATTCCCAAAAGACAGGTACATGACATTAAAAAAAGAAAAAAAAATACCTTCCAAGTAAACTCAGTCTGCAGTAGTCTATGGAAATACCATATAAGGCACGTGTAATATGACATACAGCTTTTTTTAAAATCATCTTTTGTATCAATCCGTCCTGGTTTCAGTGAGTGCAGAGTCGTGAGACCCTGCCCTCAGAAAGACTTGTAAGTTCTAATGAAACTGCTGTCTTACTCCCACTGATCAGCTCATCTCCAGCCTTGCTAGAATTGAGGCTTTCAGTAAATCACACAGAAGTTCAAAAGTGACAGATGAGCTCTCTGTAAGATGTTCATAATAAAAATTCAGCAGAGGAAAAAATCTGATGTATGATTTGGCTTCCTCGTTCCTCCTTTGTCTCTCCTTCAGGGTCAGAGAACGTTTTTCTGAGCCTCCTGGCTTTATCCTCAAGAGAAGAACAATAAGGTTGACCTTGTCTATCCCACAGGGAGACGTTTTGCCCAAAGGCGATTTGATTCAAGCCTGGCGCTGTTCTGGGTCCAACAAAACAATTTACGGCACCGTAACCTGTTTAGAATCCTTGCTGGGTGGGCTTGAAGCTCCAAAGAGAGAAAGATGACAAGGGATGTGCAGCTCTTGATTGGACTAGATTGCATTCATCACTGGGCATTTTGCACAGGGCAGCAATTCAGTTATGGGGCTTCTGTGTGGGGGCACGGAGACCATTTCTCAGGGCAGCCCCTGAGGGACAGACCCAGGGAAGGAGAGGCAGTTTTCTTGTTTGCTGTGCCGATGGGTCCTCACTGACACTCTTCCTGGAGAATATATTTATTACCAAATGAAGGTTTATAATAAGTGAAAAAAGTAAAATGCAAAAGAATCACAAAACGTTATCAGCTGATGAGTGACATCCTTTCTAAAGCCTTTTTTGATGTTCGATATATGTCTTGTTCCATCTCGTGCCAGGGAGACCCAGGCCCAGGCCCAGCACTGCCCCTCACCATGTGCACGTGACACGCAGCTCACCTCACCTCTGTTTGTCCCCCACCGTCCTTTCAGATAAATCCCACACCAGTTCACCAGGGCCTTCCTGCCTGGCGGGGCTCACCCCTCCAGCTCTTCTTTGAAGAAACCCTCCTCTGCATTGAAGTCCCACCCATCGAAGCCTTGCTCATCCTCTGACTCCCAGACTGTTGCTTGTAAGCCTTTGCCTGAAGCACTTCTGTCTGTCTCCCCTCCACGCTGTCAGCCCTGGCTGTTTTGCCTCAATAGCCCCTACTCATCCTTCAGACGTGTGTTCAATATCCTCTCCTCCTGGGGGCCCCCGTCCCCACTGGGAGGCCCCACAGGCCCCTCCCTACCCTCTGACTTGCTTCACTGCATTGTAGTGATCTTTGCTCCCAGCAGACCACGACAAAGACCGAATCTGTCTTCTTCACTGCCCTGTCCCTCACTGCCTCCCCCGGAGCCTGGCACGTGGGAGCGCCTCAGGAAGTACTTACGGAATGAAGGTGGATCATCGTGAGACTAAGCTCATGCTACTAGGAGGCTGACTGCAGGAATGAGGACGATCTGTTACGTGGTCGTGAGTGCCTGAAAGGGGCTCGGGGGGGGGGGGGGTCAAAATTGACGTGGCTCTTCCCAGTGCTGTTCTTCCAGGCTGCACTGGGGGCGTGAAGTGCTGGCTGGGAGAGAATGAAAAGCAGAGCTTAAAAACAAAGAAGGTGCGTTTGAGGGTGGGAACTAATCGGCAGAACCTTGCCTTTGCACCAAAGCTTGCCTCCTGGTCCCAGAGGCGCTGGTGAGATGCTGGGCAGAAACCAGGAGGGAGTTCACCCCACAGGACTGAGCGCCTGGGGCAGCAGAGTCAACAGACGGTCTGTCTCAGGACTGGTGTGGAGGGATGCTGAAGATTTCTGGGTCCAGGGGCAGACAGCTGGAATCAGCATGGCGCTTGTCCCAGGATGGGAGTCCATTTTCAGTCCAACGGGAATGTTTCCTGCCCAAGGGCATGCGGTGAGGGACAGTTTGGTCTTAGGAAGTGAGCCCAGGCTCCTGTGCCTTTGATGAAATTTTTGTGCCAGAGAAGAAAAGAGAAAGGAGAAAAGGAAAAGAAAGAGAAAGGGGGGGGGAGCAGAAAAAAGGAAATGAAAGGAAAGGGGAAAGAAAGCAGAAAAAAACATAAAGAGAAGAAAAAAAAAGTAAAGAAAGGAAGAAAAAAGGAAAGGAGGAGAGAAAAGAGAAGAGAATAGACGAGAAAGGAAAAGAAGAGAAAAGAAGAGAAGAGAAAAGAAAAGAGGCTTCGGGATGTGGGACCCGTGGTGGGAAGTCTTGCAAATACAGCGTGGTCCAGCATTTGCAGCGTGGTCCTTCTCCACTAAATCAGGCACCAGAGTATTTACCGTGTTTTGGACTCTGGTCACCAAGGTCATCATACCCCGTATGGTTGTGTAGGTGGAAAAGAGGCCTGGAACCTAATCTTGGGGCAACATCCACCTTGGTGAATTTTGGAGCAGAGCTGCTTAACCGCCTGTTGAGGGCGCTGTTGACAAGATTCCCACATGAGGGCAGAAGTTGGATAAAGTGATTTTCTCATCTTAAGCTCCTAGGAGTCTTTGTCCCCCAAGTCCAATCTGAAGGCTTAATCTTTCTCCCCAGCATTGGCATTTGTAGCTGTTACGCATCGTTAAAGACTTAGTGATGGTTTGGGAGCGTGGTCCTGTGCTGAGCGATTGTGGGGAGCTGTTGCAAGTGGCTGTGATACTGTAACTGTGACACTTAGATGAACGGCTTCCACACGGTAGTTTAATTCCGAGAATTCCCTGACAGCCCTACTCCCGTCCACCCACTTGTTCCTGATGACTTCCTCCGAGAACCAAAAAAAGGCATCCCTGATCCTGTGAATTCCAGGACATCCATTTCATAGGCTCTTTTCTTCCTTCCCTTGAAAACACCCCTGCTGTTTCCAAAGGAATGTGCACTGTTCCTATCGCTGCCCCCAATCAGTGGAATCAGGAGCAGCCTCCTTTGTGTGTGTGTGAGTGTGTATGGTTTTGAATTTCCCAAATAGGATGTCATTTCAATAAAGAGAGAAACATTTCCAGTGTAAATAAATAAATACTTTGTATTTTGTTGTGCACAATCTATTATATCTGCCCAGAACAGTCCAATCTTTTTCATATAATTGAAATATAGTTGATTTATAATGTTGTGTTAGTTTCTGGTGTACAGTATAGTGATTCAGTTATACACACATACATTCTTTTTCATTATAGATTATTACAAGCTATTGAATATAGTTCCCTGTGCTGTACAGTAGGACCTTGTTGTTTATCTTGTTTATCTGTTTTATGTATAGTAGTTTGTATCTGCTAATCCCAAACTCTTAATTTATCCCTCCCCCCGATCTTTCTCCTTTGGTAACCGTAGTTTGTTTTCTGTGTCTATGAGTCTACTTCTGGTTTGTAAGTAAGTCCATTTGTGTCATTTTTTTAGATTCCACATAGAAGTGATATCATATGATGTTTGTCTTTCTGTTTCTGACTTACTTCACTTAGTATGATGATCTCCAGGTCCATCCATGTTGCTACAAGTGGCATTATTTCATTCTTTTTATGGCTGAGTAGTATGCCATTGTATAAATATACCACAACTTCCTTATCCAGTCATCTGTCGATAGACATTTAGGCTGCTTCCACGTCTTGACTGTGGTAAATAGTGCTGCTGTGAACACTGTGGTGCAGGTGTCTTCTTGAATTAGAGTTTTCTCCAGATATAGCTCAGGAGTGGGACTGCCGGATCATATGGTAAGTCTGTTTTTAGTGTTTTGAGGAATCTCCATACTGTTTTCCATAGTAGTTGCGCCAGATGACATTCCCACCAGCTGTGTAGGAGGGCTCCCTGTTCTCCACACCCTCTCCAGCGTTTATCCTTTGTGGACTTTTAAATGATGACCATTCTGACTGGTGTGAGCTGATACCTTGTTGTGGCTTTGGTTTGCATCTCTGATAATTAGTGATATTTAGCATCTTTCCGTGTGCAGGGCCCTGCACCTTAGGGCTGGAATATGACTTTCAGATGATCTAAAGATTTTCTGCAGCTTTTCCCTCCCTCCCCCTCAGGGGTCCCTCCAGATCCTTGCTGACCCGCAGGTCACCCCACACAGCCCAGCCAGGCTGCGGTCGCCTCTCCAGTAACCTCCAGAGCCCTGCGTCCTCATTTCCCGTAATTAATGAGGCGGCAGTGCCAGGCTGTGGCTCAGAGCATCCTGGAAGTGTCGCATTCTGGCCATCATGCAGCCCCGAGCCTCTCTGAACGGCGTTCCAAGGGGACAGGACAAGACAGCAGGCCAGAGAGTCACCGTTATTTATGGCGGTGGCTGTTAATGGCCCTTGGCATGTGGCGCACAGTGTGTGTGATGCCGCTGCTGACCGCCTGCCAGGAAGGGCTGGGTGAGAGCTCAGGCTGCGATTTACCGTGCCCGCTGGGTGGTGGGGCTGGGACGGCTGTACAGGGAGCCTCTGGGGTCTCGAGAACCTGACCCCCCCCTAACGGGGACCCCCTCCAACCAGCTGACTCTAGGTGGGAGCAGACACACAGCCTCACCACCCACCCCTGCCTGCTGTGGACTCGGGGTGGTGCACAGGGAAGAGAGGCACGTCTGCCCACCTGCCTGCAGCGGCTCGGGGGAAAGGGCTGTGGGTACCACATCCGCACACACAGCATCAGGGCCTGGGGCTGGGCTTCCAGCTGCCTTAAGCATAAAGGAAATTCTGTGAGAGGACCCGAGGTATTTCCCGGAGTCCTCAGACCTGTGGGTCGGCCAGTCTAGGGAGAGGAGGACAGGACGGCTGCAGCAGGAAGGCATGGCACGGCCACCTTCTTGGGGCTCGGCCCCAAGACTCCCAGCCTCTGTGTCTCCACCAGGCTGCAGTTTCCCGGAGAGGGGGTAGACTGGCCTGGCTTTGGTCAGGGTCCTGGATCACCAGCTAGGGCTGGTGTGGACGCTGGTGGAGACAGGCCTCCAAGGGAGTCCCCCCCCCAGGAGGCATGGCTGTCCCTGGGGGGCTTCTCACAAGGTCTCTTCATGTAGGAGCCCGAGTCTAGGGGTCTCACCCAGCTCTGTAGCCAGATAGCCGTGTGACCTCGGAAAAGCTGTCCTGCGCCCCCACCCCCGCACTGGGCCTCAGTTTTCCTGTCAGGGCCTCGGCTCTGACTTTCTGTGATTCTGTAGCAGTGGGCGGCCAAGGGGCACTGGCCTCCGCCTGGAAGCTTCATCGGGTCCCTGAGAGCTCATGGCTGTGACTGACTGAGAGTAAAGCCCTGGCCAGGGGCATCCTTCCATCCTTCCTGCTCCCAGAAGCCTTGTTAACCACAGGGCCCAGACCCACTACAGGAGGCAGCCACCACCCCCGCCCCCTCCAGGGGGAGGCTGCCAGCCTCTGGTCCAGCAGACGGACGCAGAGCCCCAGGTGCCCGGTAACGGAGGAGAAGCACAGTCTTCCTGAGTGGACGTCATAAGCCTTCATGTGTCTACTCCAGCCCTGCCCTCTCTCCGCCTCTGTGATGGTTAATTTTATGTGTGCACTGGGCTGGGTATGGTGCCCGGCTGTTTGGGCACACACCCGTCTAGATGTTGCTGTGAATCTCCTTTGTAGATGAGATTAACATTTAAATCAGTACATTTGGGAAAAGGCAGATTCCCCTCTGTCCTGTGGGGGGACCCATAATTAATTGAAGGTCTTAATGAAAAAAATTGACTTTCTCCAAGAAAGTGCAGATTCTACCTCCAGGTTACCTTTTTTTTTTAATTGAAATATAGTCAATTTACAGGGCTGTGTTAGTTTCTGGTGTGCAGCATTGTGATTCAGTTTTTATAGTCTTTTTCATTATAGATTGTTACATGATATTGAATATAGTTCCCTGTGCTGTACAGTAGGGCCTTGTTTATCATTTTTTTACATAGTAGTTAGTATCTGCAAATCCTGAACTCCCAATTTATCCCTCCCTATCGCCTTTCCCCCTTGGTAACCATACATTTGTTTTGTGTGTCTGTGAGTCTGTTTCTGGTTTGTAAATAAGTTCATTTGTGTCCTTTTTTTTAGATTCCACATATAAGCAATCTCATATGGTATTTTTCTTTCTCTTTCTGGTTTACTTCACTTAGAATGACATTCCTCAGGTCCATCGATGTTGCTGCAAATGGCATTGTTTTATTCTTGTTTATGGCTGAGTAGTATTCCACTGAATAAATATCACGTCGTCTTTATCCAGTCATCTGTGGATGGACTTCAGGTTGTTTCCATGCTTGACTGTTGTATATAGTGCTGCTGTGAACTGGGCCCTGGGTGTCTGGCCCTGTGCGAGACTTCACAGCATCCCTGTCCCATTTTGTTCTCACCGGAGCCTTCCGAGGCCAGCGGCCTACTCCCCTGGCAGAGTGGACACTGAGGCTCCACGAGCATGTGCCGGGAAGGGAAGTTGCTTGTGCTTCAGCTCAATCTAACTGACGTCCCAAACAGGGCTGTTTCTCCCTCCCCCACCGCTTTCTGGGTAGGAGCTGAAACCCAAGGGCCAGCACACAGGTTGGAGGACTCCACCCCTGCAGCTCATGCACTGTGGCCGGTGGTCCTCGCGGGCTGGGTGGTGGTTAGGCCACTGACCAGCAGGCAGATCCCAGGGCAGACAGCACCCACTGCAACCCAAGGCCAGCTCTAAGTGGACAGCGGATCCCCCAGTGACCACCCCTCCCTGGGCATAGAGGCGAAAGCTCCGACCCCCGGCGTCCTCCCCCCTCTCGCTGCAGCCCTGCGTGTGTCCTGGCCCGTAGGAGCCCTCGGGCCCCAGAATCCAGCTTTACGACTGCAGCGTCCACAGGACCTAAAGACCAAAGAGGCCGAGGCCTGGAGCCGAAAACAGTGTTTGGCCCCAAAGCAGCAGAGAGGAGACAGGGTTGCCTAGTCATGGATTCAGGGGGTGTTCAAGGAAGTGCGTTTACAGCGAGTAGGCCCAGCAGCAAAACTACCTCATTTCCTCCTTCCCAAGTCACTCTGACGTGGCCCTGCTGTGGGGACAGTCGCCCTCTCAGGATCTTGGCAAGCTGGACCGGCCTGCTTGGGTGACGCCAAAAGTACAATTAAGAAATTTAATTTGCAAATTCATGCTCTGCTCACTTCAGAGAAGTTTCTGTACATCCAGGTATAATAGAAATAGGTCAGGATCTCCCAGCCGTGAGCCTCCTGGTTCTGCTCAGTGGTTCTCTCAGTGTGGCCCTCGCACCGGCCGCATCAGCGTCTCCCGGGAGCTTGTGAGAAACGCCCACTCCCAGGCCTGACTGCAGACATCCTGCGTCAGAAAGCTGGGGCTGGGGCCGGGCCCAGGGGTCTGGGTTGCAGCGAGCCCTCCAGGGGGCTCTGAGAGGCGCCTCCCAAACGTAGCAGTGCCTGGAATCACCGGTGGGGGCCGTAGGGCGCTCTGAGGGGTGGTGACGCTCTGGCCCCGGGCTCAGAGGTCCTGCTCGCCTGGTCTGGGGGCACCTGGGCGCAGCCACTGTTCTCAGACGCTGAGGTGTGTAAGCATCCCCTAGACAGCCTGTGACGCCTGTCTGTTCCCGGGCTGGACCCTCAGGGGTTCTGACTCTGTGCAGCAGGTCAGGTCCCAGGAATCTGGACTCAGAATACAATCTCACGTGATTTTGACACCGATGGTCTGCGAAGCTCCATGCGAGAAGCACAGGGGCTGCGGCCCAGGCGCCCAGTGTCTCTCGTAGACGACAACACGGACACATTCATTCCTGAGGCCAGTATAACAAATTCTGCACACTCAGTGGCTTCAAACAACAGAAATGTATTCTCTTACCCATCTGGAGGCCAGAAGTCAGAAATCAGGGTGTGGTCAGGCCCCTGCTAGCGTCAGGGTCTCCAGGGGAGCATCCTCCCGGGCCCCTCCCGGCTGCTGGGGCCCCGGCGTTGGCCGACTTGTGGCTGCGGAACCCCCGTCTCTGTGTTGTCCTCACCTGGCCGCCTCCCTCCTGTGTGTCTGTGTCTCTTACCTTCTGAAGACGCCGGCCATGTTGGATTAGGGGCCTCCTGACTCCAGCAGGACCTCCTCTTCACTAAGTGTATCTTCAGTGTCCCTGTTTCTAAGTCAAGTCCCATTTTGAGGTGCTGAGCGTTAGGACTTCAACTTTTTGGGTGGGGTAGAGGGGGGACACAATTCAAGCCCCACTGTGGTCCAGGCTGGAGGGAATTCCAAATGTTCAGGCGGAGGAGGGATAGGAGAGGTGGGAGAAGAGGGCGTGGGGAGTCTGAAGCCCCCAGAGGAAGATTAAGGCATCCTGGCCTCCCGCCCATGGCTGGGGCCACGGAGGAGCAGGTGTGGCCTGGTGGGCGCTGGGCCCTCCCTGCCCCCGCTCCTCTGCCTTCCCTTCCACCCTATTTGCTCTCTGTGAGATCTCTTGGCCCCTTCCTCATGTCTGCAGAGCAGACAGTCCTGCCAGGCAGTTAAGCGAAATGACACAGACTTCTTGTGGTCAAACAAGAAGTTTGTTTGGTTTGTCGCAAACAAACCCAGGCCACTCCTGTTCCTCACTTCAATCCCTCTAGATGAGAGGACACCAAACGCCGTTCCTTGCAGAGCTGAGGGCAGAGCTAAAACCACTATCACCAGCACTGGCCCGTGAGGAGGGCCATTAGGAATGTTCAGCCGTCTCTGCCTTAGCACAAGTTTGCATCTGACAGTTGTCTGCGTGGATTTCTGTGTCCTGACCTTTCCCAACCTCCAGCCTCCCTACTGGCCATGAGCCCCCACCTACTTCCCGATGCCCACCTGCCCTTCTGGCTAGTTCCTGAGCTGAAATCTCAAGATGCCTTGCGGTGTGGTCACTGTCACAGCCCCAAGAACACACTCATCATTTAAATTTTTTTTAATTTTTAAATTTTTTTTTATCGCAGTACTGGGGATTGAGCCCAGGACCTCGCACATGCTAAGCACACGATCTACCAGTAAGCTACACCCCGACTCCCAACCCATCACTTCTTAAACTATCTATGTTGGAAGTCATTTAGACTCATAGGATGTTGTGAAAATAGTATGAAGAGGTACCACGTGCCCTCCATCCAGCCGTCCCACTGGTAACGTCTTACCTGCCTAAACATAAAATTGTGAAAGAAGATATCTGAATCATTAAGAGTGGGAGAGGGAAGCAAGAAAAGATAGCATTGTTTTTTTTTTTTCAATCTTTTGTTCTCGGTAGGATGGGTTTGAGCTGATACTACTATCTGTTTAATACGAACAATTACAGTAATGGATTAATAGACTTACAAAAAAGGGTAACCACAAGCCAAAAACTATAATTGAGTCACAAAAAATAAATAAAACCCAAGATAATACAAAGGAAAATTACCAAACCACAAAAGGAAGAAGAAAGGAACAAAGAGGAAATACCAAATCAACTGCAAAGATAAGTTCAGAATGGCAATAAACACACATCTATCATTAATTACTGTAAATGTTAATGGACTAAATGCTCCAGTCAAAAGACGCAGAGTGGCAGACTGGATAATAAAGCAAGAACCTTCAATATGCTGCATACAAGAGACCCACTTTAGGGAGAAGGACACATATAGAGTGAGAGTGAAAGGATGGAAAAGGATATTCCATGCAAATGGAAAAGCCAAAAAAGGCAGGTGTAGCAGTACTGATTTCAGACAAAATAGACTTTAAAACAAGGGCCATAAAGCAAGATAAAGAAGGACATTTTATAATGATTAAAGGAGTGATACAAGATGAGGATATTACACTCATTAATATATATGCACCCAATATAGGAGCACCTAAGTACATAAAACAATTACTAACAGAGATAAAGGGAGAAACTGATGGGAGTACAATCATTGTCGGAGGTTT
The DNA here is from genome assembly GCF_009834535.1 of Camelus ferus. NCBI lineage: Eukaryota > Metazoa > Chordata > Mammalia > Artiodactyla > Camelidae > Camelus > Camelus ferus. The sequence goes on along the minus strand of NC_045706.1, from coordinate 68,228,556 downwards.
TAACACCACATTAACATCACTAGACAGATCTTCCAGACAGAAAATAAATAAGGCAACAGAGAAATTAAATGGTACAATAGAAAAATTAGACTTGGTGGATATTTTCAAAGTGTTACACCCACCAAAGATAGGATATACATTCTTTTCAAGTGCACATGGAACATTTTCTAGGATTAATCATGTACTTGGGCACAAAAGAAACCTCAACAGTTTTAAGATAGAAATTATCTCGAGTATCTTTTCTGACCACAATGCCTTGAAACTAGAAATCAACTACAGAGAAACAAACAAAGGAGAAAAAAAGGAAAGCATGGAGGTTAAACAACATGCTACTAAAACACCAATGGGTCGATGATGAAATCAAAGTTTAAATTAAAAAATACCTGCCTGTAGTTAAGTCTTCGGTACAAAACTGTTAACTAGGTTAGAGACCTGATTCAGATTTCCCTGCCCAGTCATTTTTGTGTGCTTTTGTAATGCATATAGCCCATTAACTCAGGGTTCTGGTATCTGACTTACCGAGGAGTGAGGTTCCTTGTCCAAAATCACATCAAAAGCTAGTGGAGGGGCTGGATGGAAGCTGCGATCTTCTACTTCTGGTGTGACAGCTCATGGGGGAGAATTGAGAAAACATCACACACTTTCATGACATCATTACCTGACAGGCACCGTTCTCAGCACTTTATGTAGATGAACTTACAGTCCTTACAAATGCCCTGTCATCATCCCAGGATCATAAATGAGCAACCAGAGGCACAGAGAGGTTAAGTGACTTACCCAGGGTCACAGAGCAGCAAGGAGGGGAGCCGGAACTGAGCCAGGCCGCCTCCAACTCTCTGCGCTTCTGCTCCGTAAAAACATTAAACCCACATTTCCTAACCACAGAGACACACGACCTCTGGGGTCACAGAGTCAGAAGCTCTGCCAGCCACAGTCCCAGATTTGAGGAGGGTGGACTGTTTCATGTGACCACAGAAGCAGTCATCACGAGGATTAGAATGCAAACTCCGTGGGAAATTCTAGGATAAGAGGTGGGTCTTTGAAGACCTTTTGCCTTAACCGTAGGCCCATCTGACCAAAGCCCCTGCCTTCAGAAGCTACCCTGTTCCCCGCTAGGGCACTGGGACTCCTTCCGTGGGAGAGTCTGCGTCACCGTCCAAGCACGTGCACACAGCAAGCGCTTCCTCTTCTCCCCGGCAGATCCGTCAGGTTTAAGTGCGAGAAGTTGGGCTTGGGAGCGATTTTCTCCCCTGGACCCTGGACATGGAGGTGGGGGGGGGGGGTCCTTCCCTTCCATTCTCACAGCTGCTGCTGGCATCTGGAGCCTCCACGCCAAGTAGCAAAGGGCCCCCTGGGGAGTTAGAATGAGACGCCTCTTTGAGACGGAGCCCAGCCCCCTTGCGTCCTCGCCTGGCGCAGGCACAGCCTGGGTGACTCCGCATGGGGGTCCTGGGCGCCGTTGCCATGGTGCCACAGGAGGCTGGCTTGTCCCTGTGCTGGGGGCCTCTGAGTGGCCACTGGCTCTGCCCCTTCACTGCGCGTCTGTGACAAGGATGTGAGGTAGATAAAGGGAGGCACCTGGGGACCCTGCTCACCCTGTGCTCACGCCAAGGACAAGCAAGCAAGACCTCTAACAAGTCCCAGTGGAGGTTGTGTCCCGCACCCCGGCCTTCTCCCGTTAGTTTATGACAACCAGACCTTGCATGAGTTGATGAAAAACCTGTAGTTTCAGCCACTTTGGATGTATCATGATTATAATAACTGCTGTTTACTGAACACCTACTGTGTGCCATACATTGTGTGGGTGCGATACAGATACCATCTTATTTAATCGCTCCAGTGAGTCTGTGAGAGAGGTGGTCATTTTGTGCACGAGGAACCTGAGATTCAGATAATCAGCGACCTGTCTGAGACTGGGAACCAGAGGCTGAAGCAGATTCCGCTCCACTGTGTGCGTGTATATGCAGAAACTCACCCCTCCCCGCCAGAAATCCCCCGAAACCCCATCACTGGAGAAAATCCCAAATACACACAACCAGGAGGCTGTAAGGGCCTCTTTATGAATGGGCAGGCTTGGGAAATGTTTGTATGAAAAGTCCCCTGTGACATACCTGTCTACCTGATTCAAGGAACGCCCCCGGGACCCGCCCACCAAGAGCAAGGTTCTCACCTGAGCTGCCCGGGAAAAGCTTTCGCTGTCAGGGAACATTAGGCAGGGAAGTGGGGAGAGAAGGCTGAAACCCTCGTCCAACAAGGACTTCAGTCCCGGGGAGAACGAAACATCTTACATCTGAGAGACCAGCAGACGTGGAGGTGGGTTTTAATTTTTTTTGAGATCTGTGAATTTCAGAATTTTCTTAGCCTCAGAGACAGGCCCACAGTTTCTGGATCTCAAGTGGAGATGTCATTGTAGTTACCCCATCCAATCACGTTTTTTCATTTCTGTGCCTCTCACATCAATGTATGATTTTATTCAAATCTCCAGCAGTATCTCCTCTGGGAAAATCCTCTTCGTTTTGATCAAAAAGAACAATCTGTATTAACTATTTTTTTTCCTCTCACCCTGTTTAGAAAAAGTGGAACAGTTCATTATTTTTTGCTCTTAAGTACCATCTTAACTTCCTCTTGTGCACGAGAGGCAAGAGGAAACAGGTCTTCACCCTTTGGTAAAGGAAAGGAGACAGGAGCAAGAGGAAGGGGTTGATTAGAGCTACTCTGCACACTTGTTTAAGTCATGCTGTGTCTTGGAAAAAATGGTGGCTCTTCATCACCTGGCTGGAAGAGAAGTCTGGACAAGCCAGTGGTCAGAATGCTGTTCAACGGGGCTGTGGCCAGGAGCTCAGTTGTATGTGGAAAACTGATGGGTGGGTAGGCGGCAAGTCTGAGACCAGAGATACCAGCAGAGCCAGCAGGTCCCCAACAGCACAGCCAGGTCAGCATGAAGGGAAGACAGCTCAGGAATCCAGGAACACGGGATCAGACCCAGACACATGCCACACCCTCTGTTCACTCCTAGGGCACAGTCTGCGTTCGACACCTCTCTCTGGACTGTTGCACGTGCCTCTTCCCTGTTGTAAGTCTCTTCCTCCCTCCAGCCCCTGCCAAACCCAAGCGCAGCTCCGAGCCCACCCCTCCCCTTTGAAGTGCGTCCCAGCAGCAAGTGCCCAGCACTCACCCCCCCCACCGCCGCCCACGGGCCCCTTTAGCCAGAGAGGTTGGAGGGGTCAGGAGGCAGAGTGCGACCTTCTCCTGGGATGTCGATGAATGTCCTCTGTGAGATGTGCTGGCGTTCTCCGTGACACCCATCCCCTCAAGTGGCTCTGCAGGTTTGACACACACTTCTGCTTCGTTTGGTAGGTTTGCAGTCTCGGCCAAAAGGGAAGACTTTCACACTGGAGACTGGTTGTCAGAAATTTTAAGTGTCAGAAGGTAGTTCGCTTTTGAGAAGAGGATGCTGGTTCATCTCTTCTGAAAGTGCCTGGATTCTCTCCCTTCTATGGAAAAAACCATTTCCAAGGAGGGAAGAAGAAAATCTTTGAGCTCTCTCGGGGGATATTGTGGGGAGAATCAGCCCCAGGAAACCTAGGTTCCATCTGGGAAACTGTGAGGACCCGGCAGCAACCCCCCCCCCCCCCGCACCAGCGGAAATGTGCGGAAGGAGCTGGTTCTCGGGCGCCCCCAATTTCCACCGTCTGTGAAAGAACAGCAACCCCTTGGAACGTACTGGAAAGTCCTTCCAGACAGTCAGTCTGCAGATCCTCTCGTGCACTCTGACAGCCCACCGGGAGAGGACCCAGCTCAGGGTCCAGCCCAGCAGCTGTGAAAGATGCAAACTTCTGGGCGCCCCCACCCCCGCCGCCAGAGGTGCTGAATTAGAAACTCCTGCAAGAGGAGACCGAGAACCTGCTTAGAAAAGCGCCCTTCAGGCTCCTGTTGCGCTCAGATCTCTAAACTCTGACGAACTACTGTTCCCCAAGCTCCGAGGAAGCTCTTCCCCACGCCAGGATAGCTGCACAGCCAGGCTGCTGTCTTTGGAGAATTACTCTTGGGGGTCTCAGAGTGTTGGTTTGAGTTTTGATCTGCTACGCTTCAGGCTGGAACCGAAATGCTCCTTCGCGGGAAGCATTTTCAGGCCGGGTCCTAAGGACAGATCCGCTTCCATGGTTTCTGTGACAGGTCATGGTTTGGGACAGACTTCCTGTTGTGCAAATCATAGTTATGCAAGTTATGGTTTCTCTGTCATTTCTTGCAACCAGATGAGAAAACAGTTCATGGTTACTTTACTGCCCCTCCTCATTCAGGGCATACTTGATTCATCCAACTTAACCCTTTACAGAAACTAAGTCCATACCCAGAGACGTCTAACCTAGGATACTGGGAGCTTGTTCCCAAGGAGGAATTACAAGAGTGTTTGAGGAGTGATTGCATTTGAATATAAGAGCACCATTCCCCAAGACTCTGAAGGACAGGGGTCATTTGGGTGTGTTTTTCCAGCCGGTATAAATGGTAGTCCCGCCCTGCACTTGGTCTGTCCAGCTTCTCAAAGTAGCAAGGCACCGGCGGGAGAGGCAGCAGGAGCCCGCACCTGCTCCCGAGCGCCCCCCTCTGGCGCCCGCAGTCGGTGGGAACAGGACCTCATTCTGACAGTTTACTCATAACCACACCGCACTTGCTTTCAAGCAGGATTTACTTGTTTCCCTCATTGAACTTCACAGCAATTCTTTACGATAGGTCAGGCAGCTTCTACCACCTCCCTTTTTAAAATAGACCTTTTTTTAAAGAGCAGTTTAAGGCTCACGGCAGAATTGAGCAGAGAGCACAGGGTTCCCATATACTCCCTCCCTGATGCATGTATAGCCTCCCCCACCATCAGCATCCCCCATTAGACCGGACGTTTGTTACACTCCGTGAATCTACACTGACACATTACAATCACCCAAAGTCCAGAGTTTACATTAGGGTTCACTCTTGGTGTCTTACATCCTATTTAGACATTTGGACAAATGTACAATGACCTGTATCCACCATATTAGTATCAGACAGTAGTTTCACTGCCCTGAGACTCCCCTGTCCTCCACCTGTTCATCCTCCCTCCCGCTCACCAAGGCAACCACTGATCTTTTTACTGCTCCGTAATTTCGCCTTTTCCAGAATGGCATACACCTGGACTTCCATCTCCTTTGAATGGATGTGGAAACTGACTCCCAGAGAGATGTGTGGTGGCTCAGAGTGACATGGTCAGAAATGGGTCCTGGGACTCCTGGTCCCCCCTCCCTCCACCGGACCACTGCCTGTGAATTGCGTCAGCTGTGATGGTCTCAGGCTAGGAATCAGGCGATGGTTTAAGTGAGTAGAAAACTTTTAGAGAATGTTCTAATTAAGCTAAAGGTCTGTATTCTTGTTCCCATCTCAGTGAAGCTGACTGATGGGAGTTTGAAAGCTTCTTAAGGTTAAGGCAAAAAAAAATTGTTTGAAACATCAAATCCTAATTCTTGGGACAACAGGCTTAACTTGAATGTTCAAAAATTCCTTCACTAATACCCAGCTTTCTTATCAGCAATGAACTGAAGCACATCCAAGGGGAAGTAAGTTTCTTACGAGCCCAGGGACAGGGCATTAACGCTCTTAAATTTTTACCAATTATGTTAAAAATAACTTCACAATTCAGGTTCAATTAAAGAAGAAAGTAGAGAGAGCGGAGGGGCATGAATTCTGCCAGTGATGTGGGACTGATTGCAAGAGCCTCCGACTTCAGTGTGAAGTTCAGAAATGCTTCTTGAGAATGACTTGCAGAAGACAAAAACTTTCTTCCCCGAGTCTCTCCTCTTCCTAAGCTCCGTGACCTTGGATCATCACTTAGACTCACTGCGGAAGGAGATTTCAGCAGTTCAGAAGTAGTGTACGTGCAGCTCTATCCTAGAATTGTTTGGACTTGATTTCTGCATAAGATTTTACAATCCAGTCAACCTCTAGCAAATGAGGGTGAGTGAGGAGACCATGTGGTTCTGTAGTTCAGTCCATCCTGTTGATTCTGCACACGACCTCGGATGGTCATTTCACCTCTACGGGTCTTTCTGTGTCTTCCTCCCATTGGAGATAAACAACAAGGACCCACTGTATAGCACAGGGAACTATATTCAACGTCTTGTAATAGCCTATAATGGAAAAGAGTCTGAAAAAATATATGTGTATAACTGAGTCACTGTGCTGCGCACCAGAAATTAACACAACACTGTAAATCAACTATACTTCAATAAAAATATATAAAATAAAATAAAAGGAGGTGCCTAATTCTTCACTCTAGATCTTCTCAAAGATGCCTGCCTGGTTTAGGGGCCAGTGTGGCCTTTCTTTGGGCACAACTTCAGGGCTTAATACAATAGGGACAGAGGGAAGGCCACCTTGACCTTCAGGTTTTCTGAAAGTCATCCCCGAAGAAGGAGGGGACCAGGAGGATGAAAGACATGCGTGGTGAGTGCAGCAGAGTGCTGGCTGAGGGCACCTCCTCGTTAGTGGCTCAAGGAGGGTGCCCATGTCCCACCAGGACTTCAGAACACACACGAGCACACACAGATGCACACACATGCACGCACACACCACTCACCTGTGCACACACACCTCCCCCACTCCACTCCAGATGCCCAGTTAGGGGAGCTCCTGGGGAAAGAACTTAGAGTCATCAGATCGCTGTGTGTTTAAAGTCCATCCTGGGGATTTTATTCACTTCTCTCCCTTAGTTCCCGTGTCTGCTCCCTTCTACCGCAGGGGCACCTGAGGGCTGATTTAAGCTCCATGAAGGTCCCAGAGTCCTTGGAGTCAAGTGTTTTAGAAATAAAAACCATCACCCACCCAGGCAAGGAAGGAGGGCGGACACAGGGGACTAATGTTCTTGCTAAATTTTCTGCATTATGTATTTATCTTTTTATTGTGGAAAACGCAACATTTACAGAGTGGAGAAAGGATAGTTCTGTGAACCGCCGTGTCTCTGTTACAAGGCATCAGCAGTTAGCATCTCAGGGCCAGTCTCCTTTCAGCCACTCGCCCATCCATTCTCTCCTTCCATCAGGTTGCTTTGAAGAAGATTCCAGACATCGTGTCATTTATTTTGAAGTCTTTCAAAATGTATGTATTTCTAAAAATACAAATAAGCACTTTCTTTAAAAAAAAAAAAAACCTTACAGTACCATTAGTATAAATTATCCAGTGTTCAGGTTTCCCGAATCATTTGGTAAATCCCTTTGGCAGTTTGTTGAGTCAGGATCTAAGTAAGAAGCATGCATTGCAATTAGGTGATGTCTCCTCGGTGTCCTTTAATCGATAGGTGTTCCTTCCATTAAAAACTTAAAAAAAATTTTTTTGACACTTGTAATTTATTTGTTTAAAAAAGTGGTTATTTTTGGTTTTGTTTTTCTGTTTCTCATCTGGAGAGGGTTCCACAGTCTGGATTCTGCTGGTTGCATCTCTCTGGTGTCATTTAACCTATTACTCAGTCTTCTGTATTTCCTGCAAATTGATAATTAGATGCAGTTAGATAAAAGACAGGTTGTTTTCTGGTTTAATTCTGGTGTTTTGTTTTCGTTTTGCCAGAGTAACTCATATGTGGTGCTGTGTATTTTCATCACAAGACACACATCATCTGATTATCTGTGTATTAGCGACCATGAATGAATTGCCTAAATCCATTCATTCACCAGAGACCACAAAATTAATGATATTCTGATTTTTCTCTTCATTTTACTCAGCTGTACAACCTCTGTAAAAAGAAATTTCCCTTCGTCAGCTGTTTCATTACCCTGAAGCACAGTTCACATACAAATGATGAGATCAATTAATTTTTCCTTTTTTTAATTTTAACTTTCTTTTACCAGTTGAAAAAGTAAGAAGTTGGTTTCCATCCTTCAAAGGTAACCCATACTTTTTCCCCAAGTGTTGTTATAAACGCACGGATTCAGACATATTTGGTGTCTTTGAATCCGTTACAGTTATTAACCTTGTCAGTAGTCCAGCTGTCCCGTCTTTGGCCAGAGGTCTCTTGTGTCCTTTTAACCTGACTCTGATAGCTTTTTCTCCTTCTAGTAGGACAGTATGTTCCAGGATTATCTTGCACGTTTTTCTAAGGAGCCCTGTGTCCTTTGGTGGGAAGTGGTACCCAGAGACCGCAGTCAAGGCGCTGGGAGAGCTGGCTGCTTTCTTTAGCTGCTTAAGTGACCGCGCCCTGGATCACCCTCCATCTCCTATTGGTGAGCATTTGTGTTCTTTCCGGACTTTTGCTATCACCGATAGAGCTGCAACCGGTATACCCTGTGCAGACATCTTTAGGTACGTCTCTTGAGATTGCTCACTAGCAGAGGGATGATTGGAGCAAAAGTTCAACATGTACATCATTTTACTGGGTGATACCGAGTTCCCCTTCGGACCAGCTGTACCATTTTACATCCCCACCAGCATGAGTGATGGTGCCTGTTTCCCGACAGCCTTGCCAACAGTCTCTTGTCAAACTTCTGGATTTTTGTCGGTTTGATAAATGAGAAATACTGCAGTTTTAACTTACATTTCTCTTATGAGATGGAGCTTGCAGTTAAGTGCCATTTGCATTTTTCCCCCAGTTTTACTGCGATGTAACTGACATAGAACGTTGTGTAAGTTTAAGGTGTACACCGTAATAATTTGATGGATGTATGTATTGCAAAATGATCACCACAACAAGGTTAGCACATAGTTACAAGTTTTTTTCCTTGTGATGAGAACTTTTAAGATCTATTCTCTTAGCAGCTTTCAAATATATGGTACAGTATTGTTAACTCTAGTCACCATGTATCTTACATCCCTGGGACTCACTTATCTTATATTCATTTCTTTATCTCTGAACTGTCATCCCATCTCTAGCCCATTGTCTACAAGATTGTTACTTTTGTTTCTCTATTTTTAGAACCTCTTTTATATGAGTGGTATTAACCCTTTGAGCTATAATTCACAATATGTTCCCAATTTATTTGTCTTTCTATGTCACTGAAGGTATTCATGAAACAATGTAAACGTTTTTATTTTTATATAATCACATGTATCAGCCTTTTCCCTGATTTTGTCCAGATTTTGAGGGAAACAATTATCTTAAGAAAATGCGTAATTTTTTTTAAATATATTTGAACATATCAGAGTGAGGTATTTTGGTTTTTTAAATGGGATTCTTTTCATTTTACTGTCATTGTGAAAATCTTAAGCACCCAGGACATGACATGGTCTGAGGCTTTGGTGACTCATTCATAAACACATGGCAAATTTGACTCATTTGTATGAACACAGAACTGTCTGTGGGGCTGGCGGCTGGGTCACTGGGACTCCTGTCTTGACACTAGCGATGCCTGGACCCAGAGTTTCTCTTTGGTCGGGTAGGGACTAGCCACACAACGTGGGACCCATTACTTAATACTGATGTTGGAGGCATGTGAACATTTTTGTGTCATATTCATGAAACTTCTAATTTCAGTGCAAAGCGCCCGCCTGTGGGCTCATTTACAAAGCAGGGAGAGCGGCTTGCCCAGGTGTCTGTCCCTCCATCCGCTCACTCGTTGTTTAGCTGCATTTCTTTGTGGAACACCTACTGTGTGCTGGGCCTGGGCCAAGCCGTTTACAATCTATTCTTCTAATTTTTCTGTCAGCCTTGAGATATTACGATCTGATCTACGCTCCTTGAGCTATTACGAGAGCTAGCAGCAACAATAACAACAAAAAGGGTGTTCAGGTCAGATCTATGTTGGTTCATTTCTAGCCGAGGTGTTCAGTGCTATGAAAACAAATCTAGTTGTTGGTAAGTGCAGTGGATTTGATAGTTCGTTCTCTGCCATCACGGAACACACTTTCAAACACTAAATGCACGTATCACTGTGATTTATCATCAGTAATTAGGTCACTGATGAACCACAGTGGTCATTCTTGTTGAAAATACCACTGAGTCATACAACTTAGTGGTATTTTCTACTTTCCATGAGAAACAGGATCTTAGGAAAGAAATATTCAGTCTCATAGGAAAATACTCTTCTTCTGCATAAGATTGATGTTTTAAGTGTCCAAACTGTTATGCATGCTTTGTAAAGTCTACAAAACCTGGTGGCTTCTGTCAGAGGCGTGCCCTGAGCCTACCTGAGCTCCCAGACCTATGACGTTGGTTTTTAGCCCTGATGGAGAAAACAGAAATGAACCTTGAATGGGCAGGACGTTTTCATCTATTGAGATGAACAGCATTCTGTCTCTTCTTCATCAGCGCATCCCAGAGTGCCTGTTGTCACAGAGAGGGAATTAGTGCCGCCACCAGGCTGGAGCAGGTGGGACCAGAGGACCCCGAGGCCCATCCTGGTCCCGGGATGATCCCAAGCCTGGGTCTAAGCTCATTTGTTCCTCCAGGGGGACCAGGGATGCAGTGCCACAAGCCAGGCGGAGAAGGACCGCACCACGGGACAAATAACGATCTTCTCAGAGTCTACCATGCACACGGCACTGCCTTAAATACCAGATAGTCCCGCACTTCTCAGAGGGTGGTCTTTGGACATATAGCTTTGAAATCTCCTGGGAGCTTGTTAGAAATGGAGAATCTCTGGGCCCTCCCCAGGGAGACCTACTGAATCAGTCTGCATTTGAACAAGACCTCTGGGTGTTTGTGTTACACATGAAATCTGAGAAGCATTCTCTAGGGCACCAGGATGAGGATGACACAGTCTGGGCCTCCGAGAACCAGAAAAGCATCCTACAACAGGACGCAGGCTACGGGATCATCTAATCATAGTGCAAGACACAGGCCTGATCTGCTGACAAGTGCGGAGGAAGGAGGAGCTGTCCAGGGTACAGTAATCAGAAAAAGGCATTCTGAGGAGGTTACGCTGATTCTGGAGACTTGGTAGGATCTGAGCAGATGGGAGGGGGCGGGGAGTTCAGGAGGCAAAACCATCGCAGGGACAGGGGTGGGAAAGGAGCCCAGATGCCTCCCCGGCTCGGCTCAGCTCGGCTTCAAAGAATAGGCAGAGGCAGCCTGAAGAGAAGTGAAAGTTTAGGGATCTCGCAAATGTATTTCACAGCATAGCTTTATACAAGGCCATTCGAAAGTCTCTGTGTATTATTCCATTAGGAGCTTATGTTGTACCTGAGGCCTGAGGACTCCCCCTGAGGCAGGACTCTTGGCTAGAACCTGTCTGGCTTGGCAGGTGCTTGGGGCCTGTCCAGGGGAGCTGCCACCGAGCGAGGGGCTGGAGTGACTTCTGTCCCGGAGACTGAGTGCACCTCCCCCAGGGCCACCGCGCAAAGCCCACCTGCTTTGTAGAAGAACACCCAGGGGTCATGGCAGGGGCTTGGGAGGAGCTATTTAAGGAATCCTCAGGGGTGCACCTGTGGGGTTGATTCTAGAGCTCTCCAAGGTTTGGGTACCATTAATCACACCGGCGTTTTGGTACCTGCTAAATTGCAGGTCGCATTGGTTTCACGATAATGTTTACTCTGTGACAACTGTATTAACATGAGATCGCCCCCTTTTAACCCTGGCACTAATTCTTTTATCCTTCTCTTGAGTTTTGAAGCCACTCACGGTGTTCTGCTGGTTTTTATTTCCACTGTCTGGGAAAAGAGGACAGTTTTTGCATCCTGAGTAACTAGGCTGGGTGCTGCATGACGCTTTGTCTGGGGGCAGCATTTTCCAGGAGGTCCCCATGGACAGAGTGGAAAAGAGGCCCAGGGCCGGGTTGCACCATCCGCTCGGCTGCAGGGAAGGCTGTGAGCTACCGTTCTCCCCTGCAGGCTTCCAGTGTGTGGTCCGCCCCGCAGGGCGCAGGTGGGCTAGGCAGGTGCATTGCATCCATGTTCCTGACTTGCTCTAAAGCATCCTTCAAGCATGCGACAGCCGCCTATGCTGGAGTCATCCTATGGTATTGACCAAGTCCTGGGATTGGCTGTCATGACCAAGCGACTTTGCACTGACTGGCGTTTCTTTTGACGACGTGGCCAGCAAGCGGAGAGCCAGTGTAAGGACGGGTGCCAAGTCCCTGCGGACTCTCAGTAACCCGGGGGCAGAGAGCTGAGGTGGACTCCCCTGCTCCAGGGCACCCTCTCCTGGCCGCACCCTCTCCTCCCAGTCTTTCCAGATTCTTTCCAGGAGCCAACGGGGCACCCTGTTTGGACTGAGGCATGTGTCCTGAGACGTGCAGGGTCAAAGGGCAGGTGGAGAGGGTAGTCAGGCCAGCGGGATCACTAGCGATGATCATGATTTGTTCCCATGGCCCTGATCTCAAATAGTCCATTCTGTTGACACAACTCGCATCCAATCGTCCATCTGCCATTTCAGCACTTGTTTTCAATAACCATGGAAATAATGAGTCACTATGTGCAAAGGGCCGGGCGCTTGGTGAGCATGCCTCACCAAAACGATTAACCATGTAACATACTGCTTAATACCATAATCTGAAATCAGAATTTTAATAGTCTTTGGATTATTGCTCCTTTAGTAAATTGTTTCATTGTATTAGCTAGTAAACCTTTCCAGACGTTAATTTTCAGTAAACTAGTGTAAAAATATCTTAGGCAATTTACCTAAATGATATGTTTCAAGCATTTGCAACAACTATATTGAACAGTGGAATGTGCATATGCGCCACAGGGAAAGAAACGTCATTTATTAGTGGGGAGTGAAGTGTGGTCCATCCTAACCACAAAAACAGGAGTCTGAGGACTGCAGCTGAGTGTGTCTCCCATCGTCCTCCTGGCACCCTCGCAGGTCACAATCTCTGTTATTGTCCTGAGGATGGGGCACCCTGGCGAGAGGCCCAAGGATGAGCCTGGCCCCTGAGCAACGCTCGGGGCTCTGGATCCTCCTCCCTTTTCCTTGTCTCCTCTCTGTCCTTCCTCTTTCCTCATCACAGCTACCCCAGCTTTCCCGCCCCGCCGTGTGACCAGCCCTCCGGGCTCTGGGCTCCCGGGGAAATTGCCCTTGCACAGCAACCTGCTGCTGGGAGGAGAAAATTGAGGGTTCCTGATTCTGGGGCCAATGTCCCTGTTGTCCCTTTCTGTCAGCACCTCTGCAGGGGACCCAGTTACTGGTTACCTCTGCCTACCCACCCCTGGGTGGAATAAGGTTTTTAAATCAGATGCTGTACCTAAAGTTTGCCACCTCCTGGGTAAACAGAAAACCAGCCAGGCTCACCCATAGAAGCACAGGGTTGTCAGGAAGTGGTTCAAGTGGGAAGAGAGAGGGTCCCAGATGCAGGAGGTGAGGATGAGCAGCTTCTGGATGCACGGAGGGTCAGCGAGACCCCACAAGGGCTTAGGAACAGATGTGATCACTGGCGGGAGAGACTGGGCGTCTCTGGACTCTGTCTGTGATAGAAGACGGTGACTGGCCTGTTTGTCCAGCGCATCCTGGTCCCAGAATGTCCCAGTTCTGGTGATGTGTGTGTGTGTGTGTGTGTGTGCGCGTGCGCATGCTTTTTCTTTCTTTTTTTCTTTCCTTCCTTCTTTCTTTCTTTCTTTTCTTCCTTTCTCTTGCTTTTTTTCTTTCTTTCTGTCTGTCTATCTTTTTTTTTTTGAAGCATGGTTGATTTAAATGTTGTGTTAGTTTCTGGTGTTTCTGGTATAGAGCATAGTGATTCCGTTACACGTATATATTCTTTTTCATTATAGGTTATTATAAGATATTGAATATTGCTCCCTGTGCTATAACAAGGACCTTGTTGTTTATCTATTCTGCACATAGTATTTGTATCTGCTAATCCCAAACTCCTACTTTATCCCTCACCTCCACCGCTCTCCCCGCTGGTAACCATTAGTTTGTTTTCTATGTCTGAGTCTGTTTCTGTTTTGTTAATAAGTTCACTTGTGTCATTTTTTTAGATTCCACATATAAGTGACATCATATGGTATTTGTCCTTCTCTGACTTACTTCACTTAGTATGATCATCTCTAGATCCATCCATGTTGCTGCAAATGGCATTATTTCATTCTTTTTATGGCTGAGTAGTATTCCATTGTATAGATATACCACAGCTTCTCTATCCAGTCATCTGTGGATGGACATTTAAGTTGTTTCCATGTCTTGGCTATAGTAAATAGTGATGCTATGAACATTGAGGTGCATGTGTCTTTTCAGATTAGAGTTTTATCCAGATATATGCCCAGGAGTAGGATTGCCAGATTGTATGGTAACTCTGTTTTTAGTTCTTTAAGGAATCTCCATACTGTTTTCCATGGTGGCTGCACCAATTTACATTCCCACCAGCAGTGTAGGAGAGTTCCCTTTTCTCCACACCCTCTCCAGTGTTTATCATTTGTGGACTTTTTAATGATGGCCATTCTAACCTGTGTGAGGTGATACCTCATTGTAGTTTGACTTGTATTTCTCTGATGATTAGTGATGTTGAGCATCTTTTCATGTGCCTGTTGGCCATCTGTATGAATTCTTTGGAGAAATGTCTATTTAGGTCTTCTGTCCATTTTTGGATTGGGTTGTTTGTTTTTTGTTATTGAGTTGTATGAGCTATTTGTACATTCTGGAAATTAAGCCCTTGTCAGTTGCATCATTTGCAAATATTTTCTCCCATTCAGTAGGCTGTCAGGTGGGCTCTTTAAGGGAAGCTAGGGTCAGCCCCAGGGTGTGCCTTGAGCTGTTAGAAAGTATCTTAGTGTTTGTTTCAGTCTTTCTAAGCTCAGTTAAGAAGTGGGCTCAGAAGAGCTTGGATAGAGTTTGGTCAAGGAGAGAGCCTATCAGTCCCCCACCACCAGCTCAGGGCCTGGTCTGAAGTAGGTGCTCAGTAAGCATCTATGGAATCAGTAAACAAATGGGTGAATGAGTGAGGAAGAGCCTGGGTTGGGTAGGTGGGTGGGTGCAGAGAAATGGAGGGCATTCTCTCATGTATGGAGAATCCCAGCATGGAGGGGGACAGCCCAGGAGACCCCGGGCTGGGAAATCAGGCCACGTGCCCGCTGTCACTCCCCTAGAGAGCCCTGCGGTCCTGTCCGCAAGTGTTTGCCAAGATTGCCGAGATGCTTCAGAATCTCCATTGACCTTGACTCAGTGTCACTGATGTGAGGAAACTGGAGTTTCCAAAGAAGCATCATCGGGTTGTAATGTGAGCGTGTTTGCAGCAATAACACATCTGTTGTGTTGAAAAACCAACCAGAAAAACAGGCAGCTGAACAACCCACACATTTTATATTCTTAATGAGATCAAACAGATCGACTCTTCTGAGATACTATACAGACGAGGGTCATCACTGACATTGAGCTGTTAGGAATCCTTGCCAGGACTTCCCCTCACCTGGAATATACTGTAAACATAAACACAGGAGGATGTGTTGACATATTGGATACCCGCTTGCACCCCAGAGGTACTGGAGAGATTTATAGTCCATGGTTGACCTAGTAAGTATCAACTCTGGCAGCTGAGTGATTTCAGAGGTTAAAGAAAGGGAATGTGTAGAACAACCATCAGTAGGTGTTCTGATGGAGTGACTAGCACCTTCTGCTCAGGTAAGATATTAGTTCATGAATGGAGGTGTTTTGCTCATTGTCCTGTTGATTGCCTGGATTATGGATTCTTTTGAAAGGTGAAACTCTTCTCGGGAAACTGTGATGGATGGGAGGGTAAAACACGAATGACAGCTGGATGGGGCAGGGAAGAATTACGCACCAGTATCTGAATTGCCATTGTAAGAGTACTTTTGGTTTTGAAGGAAACTGCCAAACGGTCTTCCAAAGTGGTCGCACCATTTTGCATTCCCACCAACAATACAGGAGAGTTCCCGTGGCTCCACGTCTTCGCCGGAACTTCATGTTGTCAGTGCTCCAGATTTTGGCCATTCTGATGAGTGTGTTGTTGCTTTCATTTGCATATCCCTGATGACATACAACGTGGAACATCTTTCCATATGCTTATTTGCCGTCTGTATAATCTTCCTTGGTCAGGTGTCTGTTAGGTCTTTGGACTTTAAAAAAAATCACCTTTTATTTTATTTTTAAGTCATATTTGTCCAGTCATATTTTTAATCAGGTTGTCCTTTCATTATTGAATCACCAGAGTTCTTTATATATTTTGGATACAAGTCTCTAATCAGATACGTGGTCTGGAACTATTTTCCCCCTTTCTCTTATCTTTTCACTTTATTGATGGTGAGAAGCAGATAGTTTGCTGTGTTTCCTAAGTCTACCTTTCTGACAGAACACCTTGCCAGGTGCCCAAATTCATCTTACATCTCCCCTCGTGACACCCCCACCTCCTAGAAGATGTCCAAGTGGAGCTAGGAAACACATTGTCTTTTGTCTTTTTTCTCTTAAGATGGAGATTCTTTTTTTCCCCTAGGGGCACAACTTCTTTCCCTAAAAATGTGTCCATTTAAAGGCATTGTATTTTTTCTGAGTCTTGTCCAAAAGTTTACAACTGAAGTCCAAGAAAGCGTGGCCACTTTATCTTACATCTAGAAGAGTATCTGACATGCAGGCAGGTTCCATCGATCTAAAATACTGCCGGTTTCTCAGCGGCGGCAGCTGTGAGGCGGACCTCCTCGTTTCGGCCGTCGCGCTCTCCTGGAGGTATATTTAGGTCACTTCTATTTAGTGTTCCCAGAATAGCCATCGTCTTTTGTTTCTCTGCATTTCTCTAAAGTTTTATTCCTTCCTGGCCCAAACTAAGGGTGCTGTGCTAGGTGACATTCCAAAACCCTTTCCACCTCGGAGGGTCTGTGCTCTCAGACACTGTCCGGGCCCTCCTTGGCATGGCCACAGCGTGTCATCTCTAAGCCAGACCCAAAGTCCAAGCAGGAGTGAACTGTCACCAAAATGCAGACGAGGCCCAGCAGTGAGATGGATCAGGCTCAGGTGCTCCGAATCCCAGCGTGATTTCATCACTACTGTTCAAAGTCACGGAGAAGTTTCCTACAGATACATCTGGGTGAATACAAATTACGTTTACCAACATCATTTCTTGGGCAGGGCTGGAGATAAATATTTTGCAATGACAGTGACATTTTTATTCCAGTTTATGCTAACACCTTAAGTTGCCATATTATCTTCGATTAGCTCCAAGGACGGTTGAGTTGAACCCTCTGTGGTTTATTTTTCCCATCTCGTGAATGACTCAAATAATGCATCAGAGGCCACAGGGGAAGTGTGTCTTAAATTATGAGACCGTCACTGCTGGGGACAGATTTCCAAGCGACAGTCTTAGGTGTTTTAGATTGCTACTAAGTCCCAAATTAGAACTCTGCAAGCAATGGAGCATTTGATGCCAGCTCACGTTAAATAAGTGGTCAAGGTTAAAACAAAAATCGATGAGCTTCTCTCCTGCATGTTTCCCATAAGCTGGGCCCCACGCAGTGCTGCAACCAGAGTTGGTCCTCCCTGTCCTGAGCACGGATCTCAAGATTTGAATGTTTGTGTGCGTGATTATTTTTTTGATGCTCTGTTTTTTTGTTTCGATTTTGGTAGTTTTCCAAGAAGGGTGGGCTTGAAGGATGGCTAAGGTGTAGGTGGAAAGGGGCGTGTCTTAGGTGGTATCAAGGAAGGAAAGATAGCTTGAGAGAATGGGGCCGGATGCCGGAGATTGCGTCCCACTTTGTTCATTTGCTCTCTCAGGAAGTAGAGAGAATGCATCAGACCAAATATATCCATGCTAAGAAGTGTTTATATTATAGGGGGGAGGGTATAGCTCAAGCGGTAGAGCACACGCTTAGCATGCATGAGGTCCTGGGTTCAATCCCCAGTACCTCCTTCTAAGAATAAGTCAATGAATAAACCAAAATACCCCCTACCAAAAAAAACAAAAAAAACAAAAAAAAACACAACAACAACAAAAAGAAGTATTTATACTGATAAATAATAGGTGGTGGGTATTCATGAATCCACTAACAAAAACTAGGCCTGGTAATAACTCCCACCCTGTTCCCTGAAGCTGAGCACTGTGGTCGCTGTGC
Source organism: Camelus ferus (assembly GCF_009834535.1). Taxonomy (NCBI): domain Eukaryota; kingdom Metazoa; phylum Chordata; class Mammalia; order Artiodactyla; family Camelidae; genus Camelus; species Camelus ferus. Next base: position 68,210,616 of record NC_045706.1, on the reverse strand, counting down.
AGAGAGGTGAAATCCACACGCTGCGGTCTTCTCTGCTGGTTTCCCACCATCAGGCCGGAGGTGAGGTGCTGGGACAGCAAAAAGCCCAGCCAGGATGCCGGGATGCGAGGAGGTGGCTGTCCGCCTCCTAAGACAGGTGCTGAGACAACAGCCTCTTCACTCATGTACATACAAGGGCAAAACTGAAGCTACATCTAAGCAGGAACGAACAGACGAGAGAGAGAGAGAGAGAGAGAGAGAGGTGGGGACGATTTCACTGAGATTGGAGCAAAGACAGAAGCAGTCAGAAGGCCAGGCGACTGGCTGCTGCTGAGTCCAGGGGAGCTCTGTCCAGGTAGAAGGGGGACCAGTGCTTCTCGCCGACTCAAGAGCCTTGAGAGATGCGTTCCCATCCTTGTTCATACACACACTACTGTATATAAAATAGATAAACAACAAGGTCCTACTGTACAGCACAGGGAACTATATTCAATGCCTTGTAATAGCCTATAATGGAAAAGAATATGAAACGGAATATATATATATATATATATATATATATATATATATATATATACACACACAGAACTGAATCACCACGCTGTACACCGAAACTGACATGACATTGTAAATCGACTAGACTTCAATTAAAAAAAGAGAAGTCAACGCTGTTATTAAAGCACCTTTCTCATCCTCCCTTCTCTGTGTTCATTACTAGCGTGTCCTGCAGATTTACACAGCAAGGGTATAAAAAGGATGTGAGAAAGCAAAATATTTAAAATACGGAAAACGGAACTGTATATTTACTTTTGAAGTTAGCATAGACACTTCTCCAGAGACAGAGGAACAATGGCTTTAGAAGCACGGACCCAAAAGACTTTTCTATAAAAAGAATAGAAATTGTCTAAATATTTTTAAAAGCCAAAACAGCCACACCATTATTTTATGCACTCCTGTACGTGAAGACTTCCCCTGTTTTTATTAGCATTGTATCTGTTTACAAGAATCACATTTTTAGACCCTTTAAACTATTCTTAAGTATCAAAATTGGGCTCAACCATATCCTCTACTGAACCAAACTTCTAAAAGTAGACAACTTTCTCCTTTAAAGAAGTCTCAAGGAGAAAGTGAATGAATCACTATTTTTTTTTTAATTTCTGGCAGTTAGGAAAAAAAAGAGGTAGCCTAGTTTTTTTCTGAATATGTAATATATACGTATATTATATATATGAATGGTATGTTGTACAAATGAAGGGAATATGTTGTGTACGTAAAGATTATGTTGGATAAAATGTGTGTTTTGTTTTTTCCTAGAACTTTCTGTGTTACTGAATAATGTTTTATCAGCATGCTTTATTTCCCATTTCCTTGTTCTTGACCATTTAGATTGTTTCCAATTTTTTTTTACTTTTTAAGAAGAAAACTTGCGTGAAGATCTTTATAATAGGTCTATAGTCACATCAGATTATTTCTTGGGAAAAATTCCTAAACATGGAAATAGTGAATAATGGACCATGATGTTTTTGTTTTGTAGGAATCTCTATATTTTTACTGCCAGCTTTCAGAAAGGGTACATTTTTGTTCCCATCAGCAGTACGTGAAACTTTCAAAGATAATCATCTTAAAACCCAAATGGGGATTGACAAAAATCCAATAACAAATTTTGACTAGATCACGTCAAAAGGTTCCCATTGAGCTATAAAATTATAATTGTGTGGATGGCAAACCAAGTGCTCTGGGCTGGTCACTAACACGTGGCCTCAAAGCTGTCCCTGAAGCCCTGAGAAGTTCACCTTTGTCAAAGTGACAAGGAGTCAGTTGTTGGAAGGTAGTTTTGGAATCCACAACAAAAATACGCTAATATCAGTGAGATCAGTCTAGGAACAAACCATGCATGCATTTAACCCTCAAAACCCCGCTGGGGCCTTGGGGAATTCTAGGGGCTGGTCCCCGCTCTGCAAGGGCCAGTCATTTAGGGGGCAGGGCAGCACTAACCACCTCAGTCAGGAGCAGGATGTACCTCTAGACCTCTGGCCTCTTCCTGTTTTGTCCAGAATTTAGGGGTCCTTCTCCTTCAGCCCCAAAGCCAAGAACAGACTTTGCCTTAAGCGAGATTTTGGTTTGTTTGCTTTTGCAGAAACTGAGGTGCGTCCCTCACATCTGCTGAAATGGTGGAACATCTCTCCCCCTTTGTCCTGCACCCGCCCTTGTGGTGACTCCTGCAGCCATGCCTCCGTGAGCCTGGCGTAGGTCAACAGGTGTCTCGTGCAGAGCGAGAGGGAAAAGTGGCAGTTCTCAGTTCTGATTTGGGGAGGACACAAATATTTTTTTGGAGCCCTCGATCCTTCTTGGCCAACAGGGTCATTTGGTAGTCTCTGACGGTCACTGTTTTCACAAAATGTTCCACTGGGCTTGGTCCACTGGGCTCAGAGGTGATGGCCTCAGCGTGTCATGCACGGAGTGTCACTGGTGAGACTTCACCTTCATTGTCACCAGCAGGAAGCACACCCCCGGGGAACAGAATTAGCGCTTCATCAAGGGTTTTCAGGGAGATGGCTGGTAAGAGTGAGTCCCAGAGAGCCGGATGCTCTGGTCCCTCCTCCCACACTGAGAACGGGGCCGTGCTGGCCTCCACCAGGGCCCCGCCTTTCCCTGAAGCCAGCCTGAGGCCGGGGCAGGGCTTGAGGGCTTCTGGAGAGAGCAGCTCGTCCAAGGGCAAACCCCACGGCTGTGAGCAAAGGGTCTGTTGTTGGGGTGGGAGCAGAGGGCACAGTAGACAGAGGAGACAGCTCCTCCTCAGGAAAGAAAGAGCCAGACCAGGACTTCAGAGAAGCAAGGCTAGCGAGGAGAGGGGATGCTTGTCGTGGGAATTCCGGGGTCAGGTCAGCAGAAGGCACTTCCGGGAGGCCCCGCTTGGCGAGGAGGACAGGGGCCTGGATGGGGGTGCAGGGAGGAGCAGGGAGGGCGCCCTGTGGGTGAGGGGCCTGAGAAGATGCTGGGAGGCAGGAGGTGGGCCAGGTGGCTTCCAGGCACCTGTGTGTGACGCTCAGTGACCCGCTACCCCACCCCTGCAAGGAAAACGCAGACCCCAGGATCCTTGGAGGCTTTGGTGGTGTTAGGGTGTCTGGAGGGACAGAGCTCGGCCAGGCTTCAGGAGGGCTGAGCTGTTTCCTGCACCCACCGGCCTAGGTGAGGAATCAGGCAGGAGAGCCAGGCCAGCAGGGTGAGGGATGAGTGCCCCAGGGTGTGTGCTGCCTGGAGCTCCTCTGACGAATGGGCAGGACTCCTGTTTCCTGAAGGGGCCATTTCCGGGGCTGGTTCAGGAAGCCCATCCCGACAGGACCTGCCTCTGCCATCCCGCTGGGTCCACTGCCCTGGAGACAGCTTCCTGTCCACCTAAACCACCGGCAAGTTCTAGCTTCCTTCTGCCCCAGTGATTTTTCACTCCTTCCTTTGATGGTGCTTACTGAGGCCCTGTTCCTGGGCGAGGGCCCTGCCTCCTGGTGTTCACAGCCCCGCCCAGGGCTGAACCGAGTTCACAGATCCCTGCAGGGCAAGGCAGCGGGGTCACTGCCAAGTGCAAAGGGCTCTCTGAGGCAGCAGGCCCTGGGCCCAGAGACCAGAACTTATTTTTTTAATTCTTGTTTCTTACTGAAGTGTAGTCGATTTACAATATTAGTTTCAGGTGTACAGCAAAGCGATTCGTTTTACATATACATACGTATATATATTCTTTCAGATTCTTTCCCGTTACAGCTCATTCCAGGAAAAATTTTTTAATATATATTTTATTGAAGGATAGTCAGTTTACAATGTTGTGTCAGTTTCTGGTGTACAGCACAACACTTCAGTCACATGGGAACTTACATATATTCGTTTTCATATTCTTTTCAACCGTAAGTTACTACAAGATACTGAATACAGTTCCCCGCACTGTACTGTATGAACTTGTTGTTTACTGGATTTTGTGAGGAATCCTCCTGTATTTCAAAACGAGAAACTCTGCCAGAGTTCAGTAGGTGTTCTGTGTGATACGACGGGTTTGTAGATGTAATTCTTGGTGTGTTTGTGGGTCTCTATTCTGTCATCTTTCAAGCTCCGCCCCCCATCATTGCAGAAAATTGAATACAGTTCCCTGTGCTTTACAGTAGGTACTTGTAGTTTCTCTCTTTTACATATATATAGACTCACATCTTGGGACCAGTGTATCTATTAGTCCCAAACTCCTAATCTGTCCCTTCCCCACCCCTCCCCTGGTAACCACAGTTTGTTGTCTGTGTCCGTGAGTCTCCTTCCGAGATAAGAACTTTTGAACCACTGTCTGCCCAAGTGGGAGTCTCCTGGGTCCTCGGTGAATGTGACCCTTGCCTGCAGGTCCCAGCCTGCCCTGCACTTAGGAGCTTTTAAAGAGGGTAGTGGCTCCTCCCCAAACCCATAGTCTGCCCTTGTTTCACGCCAAGTCTGAAGGCAAGTCCCCTCGATTCACCCCTGGAAACAAACACCAGCCAAGAGGGTCTGCCCGTGGCATTGACAGGGCTCCTATGTTGCTCAGCATCCTGGTTCCCACCCCCCAGAGCAGGAAGAGCGAAGGGATGAGACAGGAAGCCAGCTGTGGTCGATGAATCATCCGGAACAGGGCAGGCAGCTATTTCTGAACTAAATGGCATCGGATCCCTCTCCTCACCTTGAGTCCCGTGTCCTGGTCCCCAGAGCACTTCCTCTGTCTGAGATGAAGCCAGTGAGGGCAGAGAGCCTGGGCAGAAGAGAAACAGCCAGTACAGTGGTCACTTCTGTTACTGGCGGGGGCAAAAGGCACAGTCTGGGAGGAGGGTGGAGCCCACAATTCTAGAAACTCTAAACTGGCAGGACAAGGAATGCAAAACCCAGGTTCATGGTGGGTAAGTTCTACATCAAAGGCTGGCTACCCTCGTATCTCTCCGGGGAACTTCTTTCAGTGTTAGGGCTGTTAAGGGAAGGACCCAAAAGCCATCTGTTCTCTACGAGCCTGCGGTACCGGGTGGCCACAAACGGCCATTGAATATCGCGCCTCCTCAACCACATTGATGCAAAGAGAACAGGACGGTGGGGTTGGTGACAAAGAACAGGCTTGTGTCGCCGCAGATGCCATGGCGTGTAGAGCTGAGGAAACGCTTGGCTTGGGCCAGCAAACCATTATACCATACATTTTTAGAGGATGACGAGGAAGATCTAGTAATGAATACAGCCTGAAAACTGTCACCCCAGATCACCTTTCAGATAAATCTCTGTAATGCTAACTTTAATGACATCCCTCAATTCCTAGCTCACACTAATACCCCCCCAAGAGGAACAGAGGTCACAGGTCAAGGGACCCATCCTTTTGCCTGGCTCTTATTTATACAGTGTTGTTTCCATTGGTATTCAAGGGAATCGTGTCTCTTCCTTTGTTGAAGGAACTATTAGCACCTTTTTTGAGGTCAGTGGAGATGTGAGTGTTAAGTGGGGAATTTGGTGATTTTCTAGGTATCTGAGTTAGATCGGGATAGCCTAACTCCAGCGTAAGAGGTTTTTTCTGTTTTGTTTTTTAATTTTTTTTATTGAATTACAGTCAGTTACAACGTGTCAGTTTCTACTGTACAGCACAACGTCCCAGTCATGCAAGTATATACATGTATTTGTTTTCATAATCTTTTTCATTAAAGGTTATTACAAGATATTGAATATAGTTCCCTGTGCTATATAGAAGAAACTTGTTTTTTTATCTATTTTTATATATAGTGGTTAACATTTGCAAATCTCAAACTCCCAAATTTATCCCTTCCCACACCCTCTCTCCTGGCAACCGTAAGATTGTTTACTATGTCTGTGAGTCTGTTTCTGTTTCGTAGGTGAATTCATTCATGTCTTCTTTTTTCTTTTCCTTTCTTTTTTTTAAGATTCCATATATGAGTGATCTCATATGGTATTTTTCTTTCTCTTTCTGCCTTACTTCACTTAGAATGACAATCTCTCGGTCCATCCATGTTGCTGCAAATGGCATTATTTTGTTCATTTTTATGGCTGAGTAGTAGTCCATTGTATAAATTAGAGTTTTAAATTGTTGGAGTTCTCAGCATACTAGTGTGTGCTCATACACCAGTTCACAGTTAACTTTCTATAATAATTTTATTTATGTGAGTTTTTAAATATGCATCCCCACCACACCTACTCCCCAAAAGGATGTGAGCTGGAAGTGTCAGTGCTCATATGAAAAGCATCAGGGACTCCTGATTTAAAAAGGAGTGTAGGAAGTTTGTGTTTTTTGGGGGGTGGAGGGAGGGTAGGATTTTTTAGGGGGAGTGGAGGGAGGGTAAGATTTTTTTTTTGGTTGAAACACCAGGTGAGGGAACACACAAGGCTGATAGAGTTGAATAGAGAAAAAAAGAAAAGGAAACTACTCAGTACTTAAAATTAAGGGGAGGAAGTTGAGATGCTCATTGGTACCTACTCTTGGATAAGCAGAAATTGACAGTGATGGGGAAGCGATGAGTTCTCAGGTATCAGAAGGTCCTGGGGTATCCTGCAGGGGACAAAAAAAGCAAGGTAACAATTAATTAATGAGTGAAATTAATGGGGTCTGTAACAAAAAAAAATCTCCTTGATTTGTACTTATGTACATTGTGATACATAGAAAGTAGATATCCAAAAACTACTCAGATGACTACTTATTAGACACTTTCATTGTGACCTGGCAGAGGAATGAGTGTGGACAGGCCAGCGGGAAGACCCGGGGAGACCCAGACAAGCACAGTCAGGTCCTCCAGGAGCATGATGGAATCTTTCAAAACCGCAGTCGCATGCAAGGAAATGAATTACAGACGACTTAACTTGGGTCTCCCACCTGAATTGGAATACTTCTGTGGAATTTTCACATTTTCCACTTATAATGTAAGAGAATAGCATAGCAATTGGTAGGGGAGGCTTTTGACTTGTTCATACATAGATTTAAATCCCTGCTTAAGTCAGTTACTCTGACCTGGGACATTTTATTTAACCTCTCTTAGCCTCCGTTTCCCCATGTGTAAAACGAGATAATGATGATCTTACAGAGCTTTATGTGAGCAGAGAATGAAGTGATTTATGTAAAACTTAATTAACATAGTACTCGATACATAGTGCTTAAAACATGGGCACTGTTAGGATATGGTGCTTAGTATTGTGTTTATAATAAGTGTTGATCAATGAACTTGATGCAACAACACATGGGACTATTATAGATGAGATTATTTTTTAACTTAAAAAAACTATTTGTGCTTAATTTTTAAGAAGAAGGGAATGGCTTAGTGACTTCCTGTGGTGTCATCTCGGAATCTTGGAACAAGCTCCCTATGAGAGGCATATAGTGTGGAAGCTACCACTAGAGGGCTCTGAGGAGCCCCTAAAAACCTTTCTTTGGCTCCAGAGATGAGGAAGAGACCCTGGGACGCCCTGGAAAAACCCAGGAGCCATACATTCTATTCATCACCACTGTTCAAGAGTACAAGTCTTAACATGAACCCTGCAAGAGCAACTTGTAGGAACCACTTATACCAGAGACCTGGGGGTGTGCAGGTGGATGTCACCAGAGACAGCTGGTAGATGCCAGGCTAGGGAAATCCTATAGCTCTAAGGTCACTCTCTGCCTCTATCCCCACCACTGAGTTACCCTTATGAGGGATGAGAATGACATCACAGAGCAGAATGTCAATTCTGAGACAGGAAACCAGGCATAGTGGAAGGTTCTGAAACTCTGGGTGAGGACTTAACAATAACAACAAAACCCACCTTGCACCACCACTGAACCTTCCAATTCCCAGTGGAGACTGAGACCAAAACCGGTAAGTGATGTTCAGGCATGCGTGAATGAGACGCCCATAAAGCGCGTGGAGTTCTGGGGTCACACAAGTCCTGTGCATCCTACCTGCAGGGACGAGGGCAGGGCACCTTTGATCATGCGCTGTCCCGGGATAAATGCCCTGGGGACCGGGAAGTCACTCAGGAATCACCCAGCCAGTGAAGCAATAGGTATGTCGTTGCTTCATCACAAGCATCATTGGCCAGTAGCTTACAGGTGGGTCCGAGTGGGAGCAGTGAGACCAGTGCCTGCAGAGGCAGATGCCAGATCAGGTGCTGCAGCAAGAACCCGGGAGCTGGGCAGAGATGAAGCTGTCTCGGCTCCCGGGAAGCCTGGCCTCTTGGCCCAGGCACTGGGGCAGGGGCAGGATTCTCAAGCCTTTGCCTTCTCCTGGCTGCTCTGCTTCTCTGGACTTGGCATCTTCTCAAAAAAGAGCCATCCACCGGGGTCAGACAGAATATTGTACCCCTAGGCTCTTTCCAAGAAGTTAAGGCAAGCCGTTGGAAGCTTTGCTTTTTTCTGACTTCCTGTAAACCAGCAATTTGGGATTTTGCGCAGGGAGGAAGCAACGCTCAATCCAAACAACTCCCCGTTTAAACTTGTGCGACGCTGAGGCCATCCAAGTTCTCAGGCCTCCCTCTCTTCCTGGCTGGTCTCATTCAAGGGCTGGGGCTGCCGGGGAGGTGCGGATCCGCCCGCTGCCCCGACCCGGGGCGGCACCGGGGACCGGGCCCTGAGCGGGGAAGCCGGGCTGCGGGGCTGGGCGTCCCAGGGCGGGGGCGGAGCAGGTGAGCCCGCGGGGTGGGAGCGGGGAGCGCACTTGGACGTGACGTTGGAGTTGGCAGCAACCTCGGAGCGGGAGGCCGTGCGCGCGGGTGCGGAGTGGCTGCGCGGCCGGGGACCATGCGCTCGGCGGGGCGGCCGCCGCAGTGAGCGGCGCTGCGACCGGAGCCCGGCCGCGAGCCCGGGAGGCAAGGCCGGGGCGGCCAGCCGCTCGCGCTCCTCCCCGGAGGAGGCCCCCCGGGCCCGAGAGGCGCGCTCCAGCCGGCCCCACGATGTAGGCGATCGGCGGCGGCGCTCCTGCAGGCGGACGGCTCATCATGAAGAAGCACTCGGCCCGGGTGGCCCCGCTCAGCGCCTGCAACAGTCCGGTCCTGACCCTCACCAAAGTGGAAGGTAACGGCCCGGGGCGGAGGGGCCTGGCGGGGGGCCCCGCATCACCTTACCTGTGCCCCTGGGCTGCGTCGCCTGCGGTGCCGCGCTCCTGCCTCCTGCGGGGGTGGCGTCGGCCCGGAGCGGCTGCGGGGGCTGCGGGCTGCCCACCCGGCTGCCTCCTTCCCGGGAGGACCCCGCGCAGCTGGCGGAGCGGCAGCGCCTCGGCGCCTCCCAGGCCTGTCCTCAGTCCCCTGGCTTTGGAGCATCCCCCCGCCCCCGCCCCCGCCCGCAGGCGGAAGAGCGGAGGTGTCGCCCGGCTCCTGGAGGCGGGAGAGGGTTAGCTGGCCGCCGCAGGCTGAGATCCCCACCTCCCCGGGCTCTGAGCTTTCCCCAGACCGGCAGCCAAGTGATGCCCCGCTCCGTGGGAACGTGCAGGGCGAGCAGGTGAGCGCCAAGCCACCAGCAGCCTGGAAACGTGTTCTTCCACCTCCTCCTCCTCCGGAGACTGGAGGCAGACACTGGGGGACGGAGGAGCCCCCCAGCGGCCCTGGAGAGCTGTGCCTCACTCAGACCCAGCCGGCCTCCTGCTGGACTAGAGGACCTGGCTTTCCCATGGTGGGGGAGGGGGGGCAGAGGGAGGGAGGCTCAGTTCCCAACTCCTCCTCCCAGGAGGCAAAGGTGCCGTGAGGGAGGTTCCGGAGAGCTGGCCACGTTGGCCGAGTGGGGGCTGGGAAGGGACAGTCAGCGGGGAGAGGAAAGCCGACCCCTCAGTTCCAGGCCCTCACTTCTCCTGAATTGACCAGCCCAGTGCAAGCAGGAGTCCAAGGTGCTCGGAGCCTCCATATGATGGCTTCTGAGGACCCTGTATTCCCTCTCGAGCAGTTGTTTGTCACAATGAGACTGAGAACCAGGAGAGGAAGACCAGGAGAGGTCAACCAGTAGCCACCCTTGTACCATGACCCCCCCACCCACAGATGAGGACTGTGGGGCCGGGAAAGGTGGAAGCACTGGTCTAAGACCTACAGCTAGGAGGTGGCGAAGCAGGAAGGGACTCCTAGGCTGTCTGATCCAAAAACCAGGCTTTGCAGAACATTGCTTTGCACTAACCTACAGCTACTTACCTATTTCTCATCATCTTCTGCGTTTAGGAAGTCATTTCTTTTCCTTCTTGTGCCTGTCTCCTCCCCTTCCCTGTCCCAATCTTGGGAAAGACTTGGTATTAGTCACCTCCACCTGAATTTAGTGCATGTGTTACCTCTCCCAGGGAGGTCACATTTCCAAGCCTGCTGCTCTGGGGCTTTGCCCCGATGTCCCTGCAAGGTGCAAGGTGGGGAGGGTCAGATATCTGTTTCCCATGGGGAAGCTGGAAGGGTCTGCTCATTCATGGGGTCTTCATGGGAAGTTGGCCCGCCATCACTGTGTAAGTCAGGCAGGGTGACTCTGCTGTCCAGTGGCAGGGTACCTCCCTCGGGCAGGAGGCGTCTGAGGGGTCCTTGGCGTCAGGCTGGGTGTGAATGGTGAGACTTCCAAGGCTGGGCACTGGACCTTGGATGTGCCGCAGGAGGTAGGCAGTGACATGCTCAGCACGGATGCTCCTCTCCAGCCAGGCCTGGGCTTTGCCTTCAGGGGGTGAAGATGAGGAACCCCTCTGCCACTTCCCTCAGGGCCACTGCCAGGTGAGCTCCACGCCTCTTGTTCACATGGACAGCCATAGCAAACCGTGGGCTTGGTTTCTTAACCATCCTTTGCAGGTAAATGTCTGTGGATAATGGAAAGTGTGTTAAACTGAGAATCAGACAGATGGGGGATCAGGACCGCGCTCTCCCTGCTGTGCAGTTTGATGTGTATAATCATAAACGCTGAGCCCCCGTTTCCAGGGCTCTAGAACAGAAGATCCGAGCTCAGCAGACCTGGGGGGAGTGCAGCGAGGTAGCTGAGTGACGGTCCCCAGCACGCGCCTGGTACACAGTAGACACTTAATAAATGTCTGGAAATCCTCCCGTCCCAGATTGTCTCACACCTTCAGCGAACCTTCTCGCTGCTTTCAAAGAGGGCGTGTGTGGGGACAGCGTCTGGAAGCATCTGCAGAGTTGCAGTGATGCAAGAAGGCTTCCAGTCCCCTTTCTGTACAGGATCCCTCTGTGTGTGTCAGCAGGTCTGCAGGGCAGGGCCTGATGGAACCTGCCCTTGGCATGCCTGGCCTTCCTTGTGGCTCTTTATCTCGGCCTGGTTTTTTTTCCCTTGGTATTTGTGTTCAGTTTGGCTTTCGGTCTATTTTTTGAAACCATTTGCATCTTGGGTGCTTGTTTTAGGAGTGTTGAATCATTCTGTTTTGCCTCGGATGCACAAGATAAGGTGGTCCCCATACTGTGGCTGTTTCTGTGTGGGTGGCAGACCCAGCCACAGTGGCGGAACGCAGCCAGAGAGGAATATTTATTAGCTCGTGCAGTGTGTCTTCTAAGGGGAGGCAAGAAGGCACCAGCATGTGGTACATATAAAACCAAAATAGAAAATACGATGCTGGGGTGAACTCAGACACAGGAGGTGGACGGGCTGACTTCATTGGCTCAACAGACACCTCATCCGACCCTGCACTGTGTCCTGGGTCTACTTAGCAAAACCCTGGATATGCAGAAATCGGCAATCCTAGCTTCGTTCTTTTGAGGGGTTTCAGTCTAGTGGGGAAAGGACCCAGAGATGAATGAGCCATCCAGGTCAACGTAGTAAGTTCTGGTCCAGAGCTGAGAACAGAGTATGGCAGGGACACTTAGAACTGGGTAATCTGCGAAGAGCTTTCAGAGGAGGGCATCGTGGGGAGAGGCATCGCACCTGAGTTGAGGTAACTTTTCAAGCACAACGGGGAGGGGAGGCTGCTTCAGGCAGAGGGATGTGTGCGCACAGGCCTGGCCAGAATGCACGAGAAGGAGGGAACAAGCAGCTGGGCCTCAGACAGGAGCTGAGGCTCGAAAAGCGTCTTCCAGGCAGGTTGCTGGCGTCTGTTTTATCTGATGGTGTATCTTGGCTTCCCATTTTTTCCTGGCTTTTCCACCGGACTCAGACACTGAATATTGATCAGTAACACTCCTTTAGTAGAGTGATATTTACTTGGATCACCTCTATTCACAACCAGCTAATTCATGTTCAGTAAAATTACATTCGGGAGGATTAATGGCTGAGAACAGTGGCGTAAATTCCCCCAAGAGGCAGGCAGCATGCAGTCTGGTGGAAAGAATGAGGGCTTTGGAGTTAGAAGGACTGGGTTAGGGCCCGCCTCTCATGCTGAACCAGTGAACTTTGGCAGAATGGTGAAAGCTCTCTGGGGATGAGTTCTTTCACATGGAAATGATGATGACAACGTCTGCCTCTTAATCATGAGAATAACAGCTTTTGCTAATGAGCCTACAACTGTCGCAGGCACTGTGCTAGAGATGGTTACATTGTCTCTCTGCCACCCAAAGGAAGGGTAAGCATTGTTACTACCGTTTACAGACGCGGAAACTGAGGCTCAGAGAAATCATTCACACAAGGTTATGCAATTAGAGAGCAAGGGGGCCAGGTTTCACATCGGTGTCTGCCAGGTGCTTTGTAAGTGCTCAGCAAACATTGGCTCCTGAAACTCCCTTCGCAGTGTGACTTGGAGGTCTGGGGACTGCTGGGGTCCAGAGGGCCCACAGCTATTCATACCCATCTTTTCTGTTTTTTTTTTCCCCCCCCGGCTGCTGACGTTCTTAATGCCCCGTGCAGGGCAGTCAGCCTGTCTCAGCTGCCCCCAAGGTCTGGCTCCTTTGTTTCTATTAAAGGGATAGGACTGTCATCCTGGGATGCTCAGTTGTTATGTATGCTGGGAACACAGCGCTGGGGGCCAACCTGAGAGATGTCTCATCTTGAGAAGTATCCTGCCAGAGGGTTCCCATGCCCAAAGTGTTTCCCAGGTTGGATTCTGCAGGGCCTGAAACCTCAGTGACAGGAAACCATCCACATACGGATCAAATATGTTACCTAAAATATGTAAGAGAATGAACCGGAAGTTCCTGGGGATGCTAAGAGGAGCCAGTTACAAACCTTGACCTCAGCAAAGGAGAGCTGTCCCAAATGCATGCAAATGAGGATTGCATGTGGAGATTAACTTTTTTCATTCCACGAAAGGACCATGAAAGAAATGGTGAGTTTCAGCAGAGGGCGAGCTCACTGCTGGCTGGGACGCAGGTGGCCACCACGCAGCGGGCTCGTCACCTTTACCCGCTGCTTTGCCAGAATGACTTAATCTAACAGGAAGCTCTTTCCTGCCAAGCCTGGATGTGGCCTCAGAAGCCTTATCGCCAGACTCCAGGTGATGACTACATCGTCATTGCAATTGGTCTTTTGGGAGCATGAGCAGGGCACCCTGGTAGAGGCTGTCCCTCTGTCCTCTGCTGTCATCGGTAAGAGGTCAGAACACAGTGTTCCTTGCAGAGGTGGCTCCACAGACCAAGATGCAGAGTCAGGAAAGGACAGCACTTGGCAGAGACCTGCGGGTGGTTATCAAAAGAAGTGAGGGGAGGAAGGGGCCAGGGGCCAGGCTGACCACGGGCAAACTTGGAGGCCTCCTGAATGCTGGGCTCAGGAGAGGGGACCCACACAAGAAGGAAGGGCCTGGAAGAGGAGGAAGACACTGTCTGGATCTGAGATGCCCGGCTGCGATGTTCAGAATGAGCCAGGAAGGTGATTTCATCGATCACAATAAATATTTTTAACTAAGGGAATTAAGAATAGAATACAAAATATACCAAAGTGTCCCCCACACCAAGTTTAAGTAGGAAGGCAGCCAGGGAGTCATCCAAGAGGGCGCTGAACATGAAGAGGCCATTGACAGTGACAGCAAGAGGGGAGAGGAGGCAGGTCTGTGGGGAGACGTGGGGCGTCCAGCCGAGATGGTGGAGTCTGAAGCCGGGCAGGACCTTCACGTGCAGGTGTGCAGCAGGGCAGGCAAGGGCCTGGGAGGAGATGTGGTGACGGCTGAGGGACAGGTCAGGTGAGAGAGGCGGCTCTGTGCGGATAGACGGGCCGGCACAGAAGCCTGCTGGCCACAGATGTTTGGCAGATGGGGAGGCAGAGGGGACGTCCGAACTGAGGTCATAGGGCATCACAGAAACCACAGGAAGAAGACCAAGAAAGAGGAGGTGTGGTGGTATCAGGTACAGCCAAAGGCCTCAGCTCTACAGAAACAGTCTGAAGCAGGTGCTGGTCTGCTGGCAGATCAGATTGCAGGCTGGGAGCTTGGGGAGGGAGGAGGGAGCAGAGAGGCGGGGCAGGGGACTTGGTGAAGGCGCTGGGCAGTGAGATAGTGAGGAAGGCACGCTCCCTTTAGGAGGAAGGGGAGAGATTCGGAGAGCCCGGTGTGGGTAAACCGAGGAAGGAGGCCCATTCCAGTATGTTCTGAGTTGCCCCAGGAGGATGTGATTGAGGCAGCGGTGGCCTGGGGAGGCAGAGGGCATGGGAGGAGAGCCCCCCCCCCCAGAGGAGGGTCGGGTCGCCCAGCAAAGGGGAAGGGAAGAAGTGAGGGCAAAGACACATGGAAGAACAGGCGGCTGCGGGGCAGGGAGGCCAGGGACCTGAGCAGGTGTCTTTGATCTCTTCCTAGTGTAGGAAGCAGCAGCATCTGCTGGAAATGATGGGTGAGGACTGAAGGCTGGCCAAGGTGGGGGAGGGTTCTGAGGAGCCATATTGGAGAGCCAAGAAGAGATGTAATTCTTAAAAGCCTTCTTGGCTAGTGATTGTTCTCACTGGTTAAGACATCATGTGACTCAGGGAAAGCGTATTCAGGGAAGGACCAGTGTGAGGGGCAGGATGCTGACCGTCCGTGGGGTCCTGCTCCTCCACTGGCTCATGAATGTCTCCAACCTGTCTCCTCACCACCTGGGGCCTGGGCCTCTCTTCTGAAAAGAAAGGGGTTTAGAATAGATCTTCCAGGAAAAAAAAGAAGACTAGATTTTCCATCGGCCCTTTTAGCAGTAACGTTCCAGAAGTCTATTAAGTAGCTTACTCGTTAGCAGATTGGTTTAGTTGATTAAAATCCTTCTCTAGCTCGAGTCAGAGAGCAGAGCTCTACGGGGATGAGGCCCAGAACATGCAAGAAATTTGGCCTGTTTGTGCATGCGTGTGTGTGTGTGTGTGTGTGTTGTGTGTTCATGCAAATGCACACACTTTCCAGGGTGGGACCTGGCATTTGAGCAGGGGAGGAAAAAACAGCTACGTGAGCACAACTTGTCCCAGGAATCTTCAGCAGCAGGAAAGCACCAGACTACAGACAGGCCCCCATGATGGGTGGTACCAAAGAGGTCTAGAAAGTCCCCAAAGAAGGGAGCGGTGCGACTTCCTAATTTTGCTGGTGGCTGGCCTGGGTGTTCCCACAGCAAAACCTCTCTGCCTGGGATGAGTTCAGCCACATCACCCGGTGCAGGAGGCTCGCCTTCAGGGAGGAGATAAAGCCAAGGAGGACTCGTGGGTACCGTAAGGCCTACCCCACCTGGGTCCTTAACTGAGCACGTTCAGTCCTGCCTTAGAGATGTACGTAGGATACAAGACTCTGCTAAGAACTAGTGGTGTGTCTTAGAAGACAGTGCTTCTAAGGCAGTGCTTGTGTGAGTGCCTGCTGTGTACAGGGAGGTGCGATGTGCCCAGCGGTGAACACAGTGAGATTCTGGGAGGCGCACAGGTCATGACTAGCAGGCAGGCAGATTAAAACAGATCCCCTCCAGCCCAGGTGTCTTCAGACCACATCTCAAAACAGGGCCCTTGCTCCCCTCCCAGGGCCGCATGGCCCTTCCTTCCCTCGAGGCGCCAGGGGCATCATTTAAAGCTTACCCTCTTCTAGTTAAGTCACGCTGGCCTCGGGCTATGTAAATTCCCAGGATTGTCTGAAATGCTCTGCGGGAGACGATGTGATTCAGACACTGGTGTTATTCGGGGACCTCTAAGGAGGTGAGGAGTGGGGACAGAAGGCCAGTACAGGCGTCTGTTTACTGAGATGGTGGTGACGGCCGGAGGGTGGGCAGATCTGGGCCCGACTGTCGGGCAGAATTCAGGGGAATCTGGGAAGAACCTCACGCCGCCCCACTCCACCCCTGCAAAAGCAGCCCTCACTCACTCCCAATTCTGTATCCGCACAAGGGAAAGAACTTTGGTTTTTAAAGACAACTTTGCTGGAGTGGGGCGCGCGGCAAATAAGTAAGGGGCAGCATCTGATGGTTCCCAGCTAGGAATCCAGGGCAGTTATTTCTTCTCCTAAGAGGTATAAAAATAAATACTCAGCCACCGCTTGTCACTGCATCCGATTCTGTGCGGTGGCAGCTCCGGGCCTGTGCCTCACACCCTCATGTGCACAGCGCTCTCCTGTGTCACGCCCTCGGGTCAGTGGCTCGCTGCCATAGCAAAGTACCGCAGCCTGGATAACTTAACAGATCTTTGCTTTCTCCTAGTTCTACAGGCCAGGAGTCCAAGATCCAGCTGTTAGTAAATTGGGTTTCTGGTGGGGACTCTTCCCGGCTTGTCGACGGCCACCTCCTGGCTGTGTCCTCACACGGCCTTCCCTCTGCGTGCTTACGGAGAGAGCAGAGTGAGGGAATGAGGGTTCCCTCATCCCTCCTTACAAGGCCACCAACCCTATCGGACCAGGGCCTCACCCTTATGACTTCATTTAACCTTAATTACATCCCTAGAGTCTCCATCTGCAAGCACAGCCATCCCAGAGGTTACAATTTTAACATATAAATTGCGGAGCACACAAACAGTCCACGAGAGCCCTCATTCCGTAGTGGCGGGTCCCAGCCCAGAGTTCCATACAGACTCAGGCTGTTCCAAATTTAACAGTGGATTCTGTCTTCTTGGGAACTTGAGGGCCCGCCTTAGTGATGGGCAGTTCTGACTCGGGTGGTCAGCACTGTGGCCCTAATCACCTTCCCAGGGGTGAATGAGGGTGCTCTCCATCCCTGTCAATGCTCTGGAGTCAGACAGGTGCTTGTACTTCACCTCTGCCCCTCACTACCCTGTGATCGTGGGAGAGCAACTGTCTGACCCTCAGCTGCTCCAATGGCAAAGCGAGAATAGTCACCCTCCGAGGGAACGGGTGGCTCAGTGGTAGAGCACGTGCTTAGCATGCACAAGGTCCTGGGTTCAATCCCCAGCGCCTCCATTAAAAAAATAAATAAATAAACCTAACTACCTCCCCCCAACAAAATTTACAAAGTAAATAAAATTAAATAAAAATAAATAAAATTTTAAAAATTAAAAAAAAAAAAAGACTAGTCACCCTCCACCAACATTAAAACAGGTTAAAAAAGATATGTTATCTCCCGGCAAGAGCAGGACATGTAAACTGGGTGTTTAACTGTCGCTCTTCCCTTTACTTCCCTGTGCCTTCTTCTCCCTTACTGGGGGTCAGCTTCAATTATCTGTGGGTTCCATTTTTTCCCAGGGACCAGTACCAGTCAGGAGTGTGGCTGAGGCCTTAGTGTGTAGGAACAGTGGCAATTTTTCTGACCCAAAGTCCAGGAACCCAAACAGGTGGTCTGGCAAGTGCAGGTGGGCATCGTGGTCAGAAAATGTGACATGAAGATTGCTTTGGGGACACCTGGGGCCTTTGGTGGCCTGATACTCGTGTCTGTCGTCTCTTCCCTTTTCTCCAAAGCACTGCTTTAAAAAAAAAAATCACACATAAATTCACTGAGCAAGTATTTAATGAGTAGATTATATAAACAAAACCCAAACTGCATTTTTGGGAAATGAATTACACTTGCAAATGGCCAGAAGCAGAAGCTTTCTTCCAAGCTCCTCGTTTTATAAAAGCGATTTAGTTTGGGCGGCCAGGCCCTGAACTTGTATACGCATCAGTGATCAATAAATGGGAACTTACTCGTCAAGCTCTCTTCTCCTGGGCACTCCAGAAACAGGAAAGGGAGGGGTCTCTGTTCCCAGAGCGGCTCTTAGCTGTGTCCTATTTGGTCAGAGTTGGAGACACTGAACCCTCCATGACATGGTCACTCTAAGCATTGCCACTTGGACTAAGCAAGTTCTACTAGGGGAGAGTGTGTCTGCTTTATGCCCCACAGTAGGTGTCGGTAAGTGTTTGCTGGATGAGTGGCTTAAAAATGTAACTAGTCCACCCAAGAGAAACAGAAACATCCACAGAAAGACTCATGGGAGTGTTCATGACAGAATTATTACTGTAGCCAGAAACCTGGAAATTACACACACGTCCATCAACTCATGAATGGATAAACATAATATGGAAGACCCCCATGGGATGTGACCCAGCCACTGAGAGAATGAACTACAGACACGTCTTAGAACATGGAGGAACCCCAAATACATTCTGCTAAGTGAAAGGAGTCAGATGCAAAAGTTTATAGATTTATAGGCAATACCCAGAGTAGGCAAATCCGTAGATACAGAAAGCAGATTTATGGTTGCCTGGGGTTGGGGGTGGCCATGGGGAGTGACTACAGATGGGCGTGCGGACTCACTGAGGCGGGGAAATGTCCTCAGATTGCATGGTGGTGATGGTTTCACAACTCTGTGAATGTCTTGAGAATCGTGAATTGTCCTCCTGAAATAAGTGAATTTTATGCTTATGAAAATTACGCCTCAAAAAAGCTTTAAGAAATTAACTGTACGGATCTTCTTGATGGAGATGTCACTGAGAGGCGCCTTCTCTTCTGTTCACGTGACTTCTCCTCTGCTTTCCGGAGGCGGGGACCCCACCAGCCCATGGGTGGTCTCTGATCCCAGCCCGGGGTCTGTCATCCCTAAGACACGACTCTGGCACCTTCTCAGTGCAAAACTTCCTGGCACGTTTTCATAAAGTCAATAAGGGTCCACTTATTCTTAGGGGAACTCAGAAAAGAAACATTTTTGTTCTCTTGGAAGTTTGGATGAGCCATTTTATGAGAACTTTAAGTTGACAGTGAGTTATTTTCCAATGTTTCTTGCTTTCTTATTGTAGAAATGACTTTTACTAGATAAACATAAAAGCATGCAATTCATCATTTTCTCCGGGGAAAGCAGTGGGCAGCTCATGAGAAGAGGACTTGCCTTGGTCCCAGGATGCGTTAGCAGCTAAACCAGACCTTCAACTCACCCCATATGACCTAGAGTTTCCTTCTGCTGGGCAGACATTTCCTGTAGGAACTGCTTCTTCTCGACCAAAGAGTGTGAATGTCTGATAAATCCCTGCTAGGAGACGGGCATCTAGTGTGATTTTGCAGGAGGCATGGCTGATGCGTAGTTTCAGTAAACTGCCCGGCTCGGAGACAGAGCTCAGGATGGAAGTTCACGGACAGTGTGTTTGTATCTCAGCATGCCGTGTGCACAAGAGGGCACTCCCCCTACGCACACACACACACTGCAGCTTTCTCCAAAATGCTCAATGAAAGCAACTCCAGTAACAGAACTAGGAAGAGCCCGCCTGTCTCCTCGGGCTTCTGAGTGAGTTAAGCGACATAAACAGAGCATTTAGAGGGAGTCAAAGGGGGAGATGCGTGGTCCACAATCACAGTGTGTGTCGGCACAGCCACCGGGCCAGGGGCTGCCATCTGCATCGCGTTGCTCCCAGAACTCTTGGCTAAAGTGCGAGGTTAGGATGGAAGTTGCAAGATCATGAGTTTGGGGAGTGTTAGTGGGGAGGGGGTGTCGGAGAGTGAGGATGACATAAGTACTATTTCTAGTTGTGTTAATAATGGTCAGAGGAGCTGGGACAGGAGACGGCGTGAGGCTAATTCAGCACCGATTTCTTGGTGGCATTTGGCACTGCCTCTTTGGGCTGTGACACAGGAGTGAAACCAAACACAAAGGAATGGCTTGACTTACAATTTAGGATGGGAGGGAAAATCAACAGACGCTTCCTGCGCTGGAAGCGTTGAGAGGCTTTTGAGACAGGATACTGCTCCCCTCAGTGTAATTCCTTCCCTCTGAGCATACACTGGACAGCTCGTTGACAATGACCCAGGGAACCATATGTATTTGCTACGGGATGTATTTGCTGTGTTTCAAATAGCGGAGAATAAATGTATCTGTTGACCAAGTTCATCATGCCACTCTACATTTATTCTTTAACTCATTTGCTCTGTTTGTCATGGACGCTGGGGCATGGGTAGTGTATATTTACCTCCTAAAGAAAGGAGGGTAAATATCCGTATTTGTGGTGGTCCCTTCCGCCAACCTGGCAGTTTCTCCCGCTTGACTCTGACCAAAGCAAGACGGGGCATCTTTACTGGGTTGGGTGTCGCAGTAGGGCAAGGCAGTGATGGGTTTCAGATCTCACCGTCTTCTCACTGTTCGTTTTCCATAATGAAAAACTAGGTGAAATAAACATGCCGTGAGCCTGAATTTGTTCAACCTCTTCCAGCGTCCATTCTTTTTTTTTAATACAACATTTAAAATAAACCGTACTTCAATTAAAAAGCAAGCAAACAAACAATCCATTTAAAATACGGGCAGAAGAAGTGAACAGACATTTTTCCAAAAGAGAAAAATGCAGGTGGCCCACAGAAACGTGAGAAGTTGCTCAACATCACCAATATCAGGGAAATGCAGATCCAAATCACAGTGAGACACCACCTCACCTGTCAGAATAGCCATCATCAAAAAGAACACAAATAACCAGTGTTGGCAAGGATGTGGGGAAAAGGGAACTCTTGTGCACTGTTGGTGGGAATGTAAATTGGTGCAGATCCTGTGGAAATTAGTATGGAGGTTTCTCAAAAACCCCAAAACAGAACCACCATGTGGCCCAGCATTCCTGGGCATATACCCACGAATCCAGCGTCCATTCTTAGATAGCAAGTGAGTACCGTGAGACCGCGGTTCATTTCTTTGTGGACCTTTCTTTCACCTCTGTAATTATCTTTTCAGTGTGAGTTTTTGACAGTTGATGCTGGTCGTTCAGAAACCTCCCAGCCCCCAACACTGCTTGAAAATTATCCCCCTGATGAGAGGTTGCAGGGCTCACCCCAGATGCCGGGTAATCAGTGTGTCAACTGAAACGTGCGTGCTTCTGTCTGAAACTGCACTTGCCAGAAGTTGTGGGGATTCCCTGAGAGCACAGTCAGGACATCCTGGTGGGACGTCATTGAGCAAAAAGAGAGGAATGTGCCTTCCTCTGCCCCCTCCGCTTCTCCCGGCCCTGCAGCCCCTGCCAGAAACAGACAGCTTGTTAGGAGCTCAGAGCATTTGCGTCCCCAGGGGCTTCTGACTATGATATATACATGCATGAAAAGAAGGAGAAGGAGGGAGGTGAAGTACTCACAGAGCAGGTAAAGGAAGCACAGTCCAGACGGTGTCAAGGAGGATTCTGGCCAGTAAAGGACATGGTCGCTCCTTGACTAGCCACACAGGCCTAGGATGACCTTTGGCTGAGAGATACCACCAGGGCTGGCCATGAATGACTGGGTTGGCTAACACCTGTGTAATCGGCTACCTTGAATCAGGATTTCGCCTCATGGAATTATATATTTCAGGAAGTATGGTGTACAAAACTTGGTCTAATTGTACTAGAGCTATTTAAATTACTATTAAGTTTAAACAAAATACACAGAGTATGTTTGACCCCCCAAAACCTTTTGTACCCATCCCCTGTACCCCTTTAGTGCCAAGAGTCCCCATTCAGCTGAGTGCCTGGCTGAACTTATAAAAAGCAAGGAGGCTCTGTCTCCTGGAAATCTGCATCCATCCATGGCTACACCTTACGCAAGCCACAGCGCTGCTTAAACTTCCAGCTGACTGGCATGCACACAATCATGAATGAAAACCAAACAGTGGAAGAGAAGGCCTTTTCCACCTTCTCATGGTCTCTGGGAACAACGGCACCGCCGAGCCACGCTCTGGGCCACAGCCCGGTTTCCAGAAGTCACATGGTTCTAGAATGGAATGTCTGAGGCCTTTCACAGCACCGGCTGCCAGCAGCTGTGGTTTTTAAGTAGCACTTCAAAGCGAGACTGACAGCCGTCAGCAGGAAGTCAGTAAGAGCAAATAAATAAGAGGGACACGAAGTGCAAAATAAGATGAAACTCTTGGCATCCACGCCCCTAAGAAACAGGCAGGGAGGAACGTCTGTCAATGTCTGGGGAGCTTTTAAAGGTTAAGATCCACGACCTCGTCAGGTGGGAACCCACGCCCCCAGCAGTGCCCAGCACCCCGGAGCACATCAGGCTGGGTGAGCTGACACGTGGTAAATATTTCAGCCACCCTGTGTGTTCTGGAGAAGTCTTCCTCACGTCTCCAGATGTGCACAGAGATCACCTGTTGAACTACAGAGTCTGATTCTAGGGACCCAGGGATTCTGCATTTCCAGCAGGCTGGGGATGGCACTGATGTCGCCAGCCCATGAACCATACCTTTTCTTTTTAATTGAAGTGTAGTTGATTTGCAATATTGTGTTAGTTTCAGGTGTGCAGCAAGGCAGTTCGGATATATATCAGATTCTTTTTCATTATAAGTTATTTCAAGATATTGAAGATAGTGAATACAGTTCCCTGTGCTATGCAGTAAATGCTTGTTTATCTGTTTTATATACAGTAGTGGGTCTCCCTTAATCCTGTACTCCTAATTTATCCCTCCCCCCTTCCCTTTGAATCTAAAAAATAATACACATGAACTTATTTACAAAACAGAAACACTCATAGACATAGAAAACAAACTAAGGTTACCATGAACCATGTTTGGAAGATCAATTCTAGAGGAGAAGAAAACCACAGAAAATGTCTTTTTTTCTTTGTTCAAGCTGATTTTTATTGAGATATAATCAACAGATAACATTGTTAGTTTCAGGTGTACAGCATACTGATTCCATATGTGTATGCATGGTGGTCTAGTCAACATCTGTCCCCATACATAGTTACAAAATTGTTTTTCCTGTGACGAGAATTTTTAAGATCTACTTTCTTAGCATCTTTTTTTAAAGTATGTTTTTATTGAAGTACAGTTTACAATGTTGTGTCAGTTTCTGGTGTACAGCCCAATACTTCAGTCACATGGGAACATACATAACATTCGTTCTCATATTCTTCACCAGAAGTTACTACAAGATATTGAATATGATTCCCTGTGCTGTACAGTAGAAACTTATTGTTTATCTATTTTATATATATTAATTAGCATCTGTAAATCCCAAACTCCCAGTTTATCCCTTCCCACTCACCACCCCCTATAACCATAAGTTTTTTTTCTTTGTGAGTCTATTTCTGTTTTGTAAATAAGCTCCTTTGTATTTTTTTTCAATGTTTTTGAAGTTCTGAAGCTGCCTCCACGCCCCCCCATCCCCCACCTCCCCCTCCCCTCCCCAGGGTGGCCGGCTATGACAATGGCAGTGGGGTGGTTGCCCTCCTGCTCCTGCTCACCCCTGGGTCCTGGCCGCCCTCCGGGACGGTGTGGAGGCCCCCGTTAA
Source organism: Camelus ferus (assembly GCF_009834535.1). Classification (NCBI taxonomy): domain Eukaryota; kingdom Metazoa; phylum Chordata; class Mammalia; order Artiodactyla; family Camelidae; genus Camelus; species Camelus ferus. The sequence goes on along the minus strand of NC_045706.1, from coordinate 68,187,214 downwards.
CCGCCCCTTCTCTTCCCCCAGGGGAGGAGCGCCCCCGGGACCCCCCGGGCCCGGCGGAGGCCCCGGCGCCGGCGGGGGCGGAGGCCGGCGGGAGAGCGGGCCGCCGCTGCTGGCGATGCTCCCGCGCGCGGCTGCGGAAGACCTTCTGGGGCGTGGCGGTGGTGCTGTGCGTGTGCTCCTCCTGGGCGGGCGCCACGCAGCTCGCCAAGCTGACCTTCGGCAAGTTCGATGCCCCCTTCACGCTCACGTGGTTTGCCACCAACTGGAACTTTTTATTCTTCCCGCTCTACTACGCGGGCCACGTCTGCAAGTCGGCGGAGAAGCAGTCGGTGAAGCAGAGATACAGGTAGGCGCCTCCGGGATGCCGGCCGGCCCTGGGGCTGCTCTCCGGAGCGCTGCCGGTGCTGGGCTGCCCCGGCGGCGGGCGCTGGGCCGGGCCAGGGACACAGTGCCGAGAAGCCCCAGGGTCACCCACTGTCTTGGTGGGGCCAGGAGCGTAACTCTCTCCCCTCGGAGTGGTGAACACCTTTCCTCCGCCTCTCGCCGGGCAACCCCAGGAACTCCTTTATATGAGACTAGAGAGGGCAGCATCTTCCAGAGATGGCCTGTTCTAAGTCCCCAGAAAGGGTGGAAGTGGGAAAAGTCTGTTGGTCTGTTATCCCTCCCGAGTCGGGGCTGAGGACAGGTCCATGCAGCTGGGTAACTGGTTGCTTTCTGTAGCTTACCTCCCCCCCCCGCAGGGCGATGCTCATTGCAAAGACTTGATTACTCATTCCCTCTCCAATCCAAGACCTTCCCTCCTTTGGTTTTATAGTTGCTTGGATCTGAATATCCGGCAACGTGGCCGTCAAAATCAAGGCACTGTGTCAGCTTTGTGGACCGTATCTTCTCACTGGCATGACCACCCTTTCAAAAAGAAGCCGGAAACCCTGATTTCAGCCATCTACCACAATGTACAGCAGGGGTCCTCCGGCCCCCTCAGGAGCCAGATGGTCTGTGTTGGCCCTGGGACCTCATCTGTGTCAATCCTTGGGTCTCATGGTCACCCAGAGCCGAGGCTCTCCGTGACTGTGTATGGGCCTGCTGCTGCTGGCCCAAATCAGATCTATCCAGAAAAAAACTCAGTGAAGAATTCTGGCCAAGGTGACCAGGTAGGGCCCTGGGAATTTATCTTTTACCAGTCCCAGAGGTGGAAAAAATGTGAAAGTCCAGGGCTATTTACTCCATCTCTACTGCCCTCTTCCCCACCTTACCCCAACCCCACCAAACATGCACCCTCCTCATACAATGACTATGTCCCATTTACTGTCTCCTACAAACCTCAATCCTGTTCTGGAGTTGCGCTTAGAAGTTGCAGGATAACTGAAACCATCAGGTCCAAGGGGCAAGGAGGTTTGGGAATGGAGTTTTATACTCAGATCAGAATTTTCTGAGATTCTACCATTACGTTGCTGTGAAGTTACCAGTTGGAGGTGTGAGGGTCCAAACTGGTCTAATGTTCAGAGGGAATTTGGACTGGCTCCTTTAAAAGACCAGGTTGTAAATTGGCGGACTGATTCTAGAGGAAGGGGCACTGATGCAGCTTGGATTGATTCACAAGGCCAGCCTCACATGTCTCAGTGGAAAGGACTCAGAGCAGATTCTGGAAGCAAAGCATGTGGGAGCCTGGAGCCCAGAACTGGAACCCAGGCCTGGGCAGTTCTCAGTGTTGCCTTAAACCCATGGCTTCGTGGACCAGCCAGAAATCACTAGAAACCACTTACTGTGCCTCTTCTGAACAGCTCCTGAAAGCAGACTGAGTTATGACTCTGTCGCAACTCAAACAAATAGGTTTAGAAACTTTGAGAGGGCCGTGGGTTGTCCCAAAGCAAGAGAGGAATAATGGCCTGCTTTTAGTCATACAGAAAAGCAAGTATTCAGTAATGATGTATTTAACAGTAAAGTAGCCCTGAGTGTATTCATTTTGTAATTACGAGTTTGCCTTTCTTTGAACTAGTAGAAGATTATGCCTCTGCCTCTAAAAAGGGGCTAAAAGAAGTGAGTGCCCTTTCTCGATGGGGGATTTGCTGGAGCGAAGACGAAATGTTCTATCCCCGCATCCGCCACCCGTGCAGCCTGAGAGAGGGCCTCCCGGGCTGCTGCCCTGAACGTGTGTCCTCAGCATGGCCACGCCCACCCTGGGGCCAGACGGGCCCCGCTGGCCACTTAGGGCAGGCCCGGCACCGTTAACCAAGCGTGCCGAGAACACCACCAGAGGAACCGAGCTCGGTGGTAGTTAAAAGGTCAGGGGAGGAAAAAAATGCAAAGTCAAGGAAGCAGATTAAACACGAAAGACATCACACCTTGATTCCAGCTCATTGTCTTCCTGTGAGAAGTCTCTGGGAGGAATCATGAGAGGAATCTGGTGACAGCTGCATCAGATGGAGAACGGTGGGGCGCAGTGGGGATCAGCATGGCTTGATTAGAGAAGCCAGTTAAAACCTCGCCCAATTTCTGTAATAAAGCTTAGATCACCCCCTAAAAAAATCCGATTGTAAACTGCGTGCTCCCTGTGGCTACACAGAGCTGTGACTGGGTGTGTCGTTGCAGCCCTGCACACCATTGGAGGGTTGAAGGGACTTGCTTTCTCAAAAACAGGAGAGGCCAATGTTCACATCACAGACTTTATGTAGGAAGTTACAACTCCTTGTCACAACTCAAATTGGGAATTCTTTTTTTTTTTTTTGGAAGAGGCTTTTTTTTTATTGAAATATAGTTGTACAATATTATGTAAGTTACAGGTGTGTGGTATAGTGATCCACAACTTTTAAAGGGTTTATACTCCATTTATAGTTATTGTAAAGTATTGGCGCTATTCCCCACGTTGTACTATACATCCTTGTAGCTTTTTTCATACCTAATAGTTGGTACCTTTTAATCCCCTACCGAATTGGGAGTCCTGTAAAACAGACTTTAGGATGCCCAGACATCGAGGCAAACTAAAATCACATCTTCCATGTTTGTGCTTTTATTGAAGTGAATGCCGGAGAGGAAAAGACCTTTAGTCAACTGAGGAGATGTGCCTCTAGGTTAAGAGTGTTTCTGCAGGGAGCTGGGGATGAAAGGAGAAAGGTCGGGGCCATTTTCAGAGAAGGAAGCTAGACAGATAAGCCCACATTTCCTGCGGTTATCAGGAAGCAATCGGGTGGAAGGTTCTTTTCTCCGAGCCCTCCCCACTGAGGCTGCTTCCCTCATGTGGAACTTTTCCAGCCACCGCAGTGGGGGGACACAGGGCTCCTCAAACTCTCCGAGTCTCCAGGATCTTGTCAAAGGGCTGACACTGACTCCGTAGGTCTGAGTTGACCTGAGATTCTGCTTTCCTAATGAGCTTCCAGGAGATGCTGGCACTGCTGGCCCACGGGCTGCTCTTGGACTGTACCGGCCCTGGAGTTGTCGAGTCTCAGCTCACATCTTAAAATGTTGCTGATCTGACCCAATGGAGAAACCGGGACCCATCCTCCCATGTGCAGCTGACGAGGGACTGACTCACTTTGGGCCCCAAGGATGTTGGAGCCTGGTCCTCTGCCACGTGCGGGGGAGGGGAGGCTCTGTGGGCAAGTCTTTTCACCTCTGAGAGCCTCACGTGCTTGTTTGTAAACGGAAGGTGATGACACACGCCCTGGCTTGCACAAAAGATGGTTGTGTAATCAGATGAAACACCGTACAGTGCAGGTGTCCTAAAAGCTGTGAGATGCCAGAGGAATGCCAGGAACCACCCCCGGAGCGTGATCTCCTCTGTGGGTTACGAGGTAGCCCGTGCTTAGTTCATCGGCCACCTGCTGGTGGCCTGTTTAAACCGCAGGAGCGGGTCTGCAGGGAGTGCCAGCCCCCCGCAGTGCCGCGCAGGTGTTCTGTGCGGGAGAAATCACCCCACAGGCGTGCCGGCTGTACGAGGCATCCTGGAGTGATCAGGGCTTCCTGGGATCGGGTACTGTTGTCAGGAACCAGAGTGTGGATGCGAAAACCTGCCAGCCCAGCTGTCCTGGGTTTCAGCCTCAGTCCCTCGTGAGCAACCCCAAATGTCTGGAAATAAAGTGAGCTCCCCTCTCTCCCCAGACAGTCGACACCCCACCCTGACCTTCCCTGTTTCTCGCAGACAGCTGGCCGCAGGGATGCCCCTGGGGAGGCAGCCGCACGCAGGACTCGGGGAGGGCTCTGGCCACGGAGGTGCGTGTGGGGGCTGCGGAAACCGCAGGTGTGACCTCAAAGGGGGTTCAGCTCCCAGGAGCCTCCCGCCAAGCCTGGCACCTGGAGGAGGCACACAGAGGAGGCCGTATCGGGTCCGTGGCCCTGGAGGGACGGCACACAGCCTCCCAACCCCTCTGATCTCAGGAAGGAGGACGGCTCCTCGGATCCCAGGGGCCTGCCCGGGCCAGCACAAACAGCCAGAGTAGATCTGGGGCACTTGCCGCCTTGTCGGAAGTTCTGTCAGGAATTCCTGTTAGTAGTGACCTCTTTTCATGAGCAAACGCTGGGACCTTCTGCTCTCACGCGGCTGCCAAAAAAGCGAACGAGTCAGTGGTGACAGATGTTTCCCTCTGCCTATTGTAGTCCCTGGCTCCTGGAAGCTAGCCCGTTGATTCTGCCTCAGAAACGCCAGCAGACGTACTGAGCCGAGACAGGGGAAAGGGCTCTGGTGCCTTCCGTCTGCCGTCCTACAAGGCCCAGACAGGCAGGCTCTGGATGGGGTCCTGCACCTATAACATTCAAAGTCTAACCGAGGAGCAGAGCAGTCACACTCTGGAGGGTTGTTCTTTCTGGAAATGGTTATTGCACATCTCCGCAGGGATACAGTCATAAATGGTCCCCATCCTTAAGAAGCCTGCATCCCAGCAAGGGAGTCAGATAGTCCAGTGGGGGGAGTGTGTGTGCAGGGGACCTGGGGAGAAGCCCAGGTGTGCAGGTCCTGGGGCAGGTGGAAAGGTTCTTGGAGGAAATGACCAAGGAGCAGCCTCTTTGAAGACAAGCTGCTGGTCCTCCTGGTGGTGGGCAGAAATGGACCCTGTGGCCCTCCCACACCGTGCCGAGAGGTGTGGGTTCTTGTGTGACTGTTGTGGGAGGGCAGAGAAGCCATCAGACTGGATCTTTAGAAATACCACTCTGTCTCTCGGTCGAGGACAGGATGGAGCGCCAGTGGAGGCCAGGCCAGTCGAACAAGCTCGATGTCTAGGGGTCCGGCATGTGGGCCGGTGTGGTGACACTGATGTTGTTCCCAGCATCCAAGTGGGAGAGAGACCATTATGAAAACCAGAGTGGGGTGTGAGGAGGCAGCAGGAGAGAGGGGCGGACGGGCTGGGCTGCAGCTGGGGTGCAGGGTCAGGGCCAGGTATATATCAGGACTCAGTGGTCAGAGGCCGGGATGGAAAGGCCTCTGGACGCTGGGTCAAGGGGCCGGAGCTTTATTCCCCAGGCCAGGGGAGTAAACTCCAAAACTTGTTGAATCAAGGACTGATGTGAGCAGAGCTGCTTTCAAAACGAGGAGTCAGAGTGTGAATTACATAACAGGTTACAGAACATGGGCCTGCTTCACACTGGAGGTAGAATGACTCAGCATTTTGATTTTCTGTTTGTTTCTTTGGTTTGAGTGTAAACCTTGAAGTGTTACAAGGCCGGGTCCTTTGATTGAAATTGTCAGCTTCTTCTTCAGCCGAAAGCAGACTCTTGTGCTGGTGAAGAGCATTTCGTTGGTCATTTTAACACCGAACTCGGGCATTTGGGAGGTATGGGGGAGTCTCCTTCCCGGGAAAGGCTGGTACATGTTTCTCAGGCCCAGTGTAAACGCGGGGGCATCGCCAAGGTTGCCCTAAGTAAGGATGCCCTGGCACGTCCCTGCCATCCTGGCGCTGTCAGGCCTCCTACCTGATGCAGTGCTTCGGAGGGTGAGGGCGCTCAGGAAGCAAGGCCACAGGGGGCCTCCATCCTAGAGAGACAGAGACAGCCCTTCACTCGTGCCACAAAGTCTGCCAACGGTTCTCTGTGTGTCAGGCACTGTTCTAGGTGCTGGGGACACAGCATGGCCAAAACAAGGGAAAATCCCTGTCTTCAAGGAGCTTACCTTTCAGCGGGGAAACAAACAAGTAAAATATACCACGTCAGATGCTGCTGGGGGCTGTGGAGCAAGACGGCGCAAGGCTGCAGGGTGGCGTGCTGGGCGGGAGGCACTGATGTCCAGCGGGGGCCCTGACTGTCTGGAGGGACCTGAGCAGACCCAAACGGCTGGTTGGCCCGGGTTGCTCACTGGCTCACTCCTTTCTTACCCATTCCTACAGCGATGTTCACTTGTGACTGTCTGCTCTGACCACGCACGGCCGGGCGCTGGGGAGGGGAGGTTCTGAGCACATTCCTGCCCTTGGGATATCCAGCGCCCCGGGGTTCAGCCACCCTTGGAGTCTAGGATACAGGAGTCCAGCAGCCAGGCAGTCTGACCAGCATGGCTCTGTGGGGCCCAAGAGCCCTGCCTGGCCGCGAGCTCGAGGCCCAGGGGCAGAGGAAGGGGCAGAATGTCCCGCACTCAGCAGTCCCTTTGCCCTCCCCCTGCCTCCTAACGTGTAGCCGTCTTGTTTCCAGTCTTAATTCTGAAAATCATCAACCTCGAAAAGCAACATCTGGAGCCCTTGCACTTGAAGTTGTTGTTGTTATTTGTTTGTTTTTGTAGCTGGTTTAGGTGAAATGGGCAAAATATTTGGAAACTGCAGTTTCTAACTGGGCCTGTGTCTCCTGCCTGGGGGTAAATAACGGCAGTGACATATGAACATCTTCACACGAGATTCTGGTCAGGCTTGCTGCTGAGACGAAGTACCTTCCCCTGTACACACACACACACACACACACACACACACACACACACACACACACACACGCATATAGCCGTCTGAGCAGCAGAACAGATGGTGCAGCCACAGGATAGCACGTAGTCAGTGCTCTGAATCCAAGAAGGCAGACACAACGGGTCCCGGAATCAGCAAAGGGAGAAGTGAGAGGGGGGTGGCTGACAGAGATTTAGATGGTCTCTGCCTGTTTAAAGACAGCATGTGAAATACTCAAGGATGCCTCAGTCTCCCGCAACACATCACCCCCGTGCCCCAGACACACGCACGCCAGGTCCCCACTGCTCTGTCCTGTCATCAGGGCGTTCGTAGTTTGGCTCATTTGTTCCCCTCGGATGTTACCACCACCGCATCCCCACGTCCCAGGTAAACAACTGCGGGCCACCTCATCCCAGGGAAATTCAGTGGCAGCCAGGCACCCGCAGAGATGAGTCCAGAACATTCCACAAGTGATTTTTCAGCTTTCACGCAGGCAAACAGGACATGTTGTATTAGCTGCCGACCTCTGTTTCTCATGTGCTTCGTCCACCGTTCACCCCCCAGTTATCTGAGGTCTCTGTTAACCCTTGAACAGGTATCTTTGAAGTCCGGCAGTTTAAGGAGGTTATGCTATTTACCTTTATCATTTCAGAGCATGTCTAATTCAGCTGCAGCAAAATTGTTTCCCCGGGCAGTTTCACTGAAATTTTGCCAAACGTCCATTCCAATGCTCATGATTTTGGTCTTTGAGAATGCCAGCTGTTTAACTAATTGCCATGTCAGTGTGATTATGGCTCTTTGAGGGTCAAGGAACCCTAGGCTGGGCTTATTAACAAGAGATTTATTAACTGTTTTAGCACGAAGCAGCAAGGGTCACTGTGAACATTTGCAAGATCAGGGTCACAGTGGCATAGAAGGTCCCCAGATCCCAGAGGGGGATGCTTCGGCCGGTGGACCTTGAGGGGCAGTGCACATGGCACAGGTCGGGCGGGGGAGCAGGGCTCCTGTGCTCCGTGTGCAGGAAGGTGCAGAGACAGGTGCAGGAAGAGCACACACTGCTGATGTGACCAGGAGGCCCAGACCCCAGCCCTCCTACCAGCTAGTGTCCAGCCAGTTCTTACTCTCTGTGTGCTTCCTAATCAGAGAATCAAGACTAGCAGGATGAATAGAAATCAAGACGCCTAGAAATCTCAAAAATGGAAAAAAAAATCAACACTTCTCTAATCCAAATCAACCACACTATCAAAGAGGCCACAGAGAAGAGGCATGAGACCTTTGTTCACTTCGGTCCCAGACCTCTCCAGAAGTGCTAGCTGGGAAGAAATGATCAACACACTTTCCTCACAGGGAGGAGCATGGAGGCAGTGCCCGGGCGGGGTGGACTGAGGGGAACGCGACTAGCCCTTGCTTGGGGCACTGTGATAAAATGATAAGAACGCAGGCTTGCCCTTATTTGGCTATATTGCCATAGATTAGTCACCAAAAGCTCTAAGCCTCCCTCCTTATCTATAAAATGGGGACCCTAATACCTACCTCTGAGGGTTGCAATTGATATTTCCCTTCTTCCAGGCCCTCTCAGTCCCTGCAGAGATCTTATGTTTGAACAGAACAGAATTAAATGTGACAGTGTATACAAAGCCCCTTGGCCCAGAGATTTCCTATCTTTGGTTAACTCCAAACATGAATCCCAAAACTGATGCAAACCCTGGTTCCTGCTCTCTGCAAATCGTAAGATGAAGGTGGTGGCGATGAATCTGATGGTCATGGTGGTGATGGCAATGATGATGGTGGTGGTAATGGTGATAAGGATGGTTATGATGGTGAAAGTGATGAGAATGGTGATGGTGATGATAATGATGGTGATGGTGGTGATAGTGATGAGGATGGTACCGATGGTGGTGGTGATGATAGTTATGGTGGAGAGGGTAAGATGATGGTGATGATGATGATGGTGGTCATTGTGGTGGTGGTGATTATGGTGATGATAGTGATGAGAATGGTACTGATGGTGATGATGATGTTGAGGGTGATGGTGATGAGAATGGTGATGATGGTGATGATGGTGATGATGGTAGTGATAGTGATGGAGAACATTCCAACCACACATGAGTGAGTCTTTCTCCTCATGAAGCTTCGGATAAGTTAGGTAGCTGATGTGGAGCCCACAGCAAAGAGGGCAGCTTCACACCTTGTCATTATTTCGGGCTGTTGGGAAGGGAGCATTTCTTCGCAGAGGTGAGCTTTGAGACAAGTTTGACAGGAAAAGGACAGACAACTCATGTGGTACGTGCCACTGTCACGTCATTCTAGAACATGAGCTGAGAGCGAGGCAGAGATGCAGGGTGATCCATGTGCCTAGAAAGCAATGTCCCATCAGGCTCTTGATGTTTGTTTTGGGTTTTTGAAGGCTGGAAAAGAAAAGGCGGGTGGAAATGCTGGTGCCGTGCAGAACACTGAAGCAGACGCACCTTGTTGAGTTATTTTTCTTCCACTGGCACCACCATAGATTGCGTACGACTCGTAGCTGAGTTGGAGTGGCCACCCTGTCCACAGGAGCAGCCATTATCCTGGATTCCACAGCCCTCACCACGCCTCCTGTCCCTGCAGCATCTGCCCACGTGCCAGGGTCCTGCCTGCACCAGGCACCCAGGACACAGAGAGGAGCAAGGCCACGTGGCGGAGGGAAGGGACCCCAGGCATTGGAGTCAGGCTGCTTCAGGTTCTAGATCAACCACTTACCATCTGTGTATGACTTTGGGCAAGTTACTTATAAGCACTCCTTTCGCTTCAGTGATCTCATATTTAACAGTAGGGCTGATAGTGCCTGTTTCCGCAGACCGGCTGCAGGGTTTGGGGTGCTTGTCTGAACTTGGCCGTTAGTCCCTGCTGCGTTAACGGTGGTCACCGCTCCCCCCGCTGCTGGAACAGTGATTCCTGTGGTGGAAGCTGTTCATTTACAGTCTCTGTCTGAACACAGCCTTGCCGCACGTACCGTATTTCTCTGAGCTACTTCACTTCTAACTGAGCCACAGAGTGAAGGCACCTTTTGGCACTTAGATTCTCTGCTACGTTATTTCATTGTATCACGTTCCACATGGGCCTTCCTCAGCTGAGGGACTGGAAGCCTGTGGGGAAAGCAATCATTATACCTGCTTTGAAGCAAAACCAAACCAAATTCTCTTATATAGCCGGTGTCTATGCTGAGCGTTTCAGAGAGTCAGTTCTCCTTTCACTGAAACACATTTTATCTACTTTAAGCAGGAGCCAGAGCTGACCAGGCCCCTCGGGCCAATCCTCCCCTCCCCCTATCACCCATCCCCTCTGCCCACCACCCAGGGCTGAGAGGCGTGGGGAGGTCTCCAGCTGAGGGGCCCTGGGAAAATACAGATGCGTTTCCCAGACTGGGCCATCACATTCTAAGAGAGACCCCGGCTGTAGTGGGTTCCCCGGGCCATAAAGCCAGTGCGCCTGGTCCTGGCCGGCTCTCAGTCACAAGTACACATTGGTTTGATGGCCACATCCCACACCAGCTTGTTGAGTTCATCACAAAAGATGACAAATCTGATTGCCTTTTTGGATGTTTGTACAAATCCTCCTCTCATGCTTCCTGGACTTTTAGAATAGAATTAGAGGAAGATTAGCAGATACACACTACTGTAATATAAAAGAGATGAACAACAAGGACCTACTGTAGAGCACAAGGAACTGTGTTCAATATCTTGTAATGGCCTATGATGAAAAAGAATATGAAAAATAAACAAGTAAATCAACCTAAAATTACCTCCCCTCCATGAAAAAAAAAAGTTTTTAAAAGAAAAAGAATATGAAGACAAATATATGTATGTCTGTGGACAACTGAAACACTGTGTTGCGCACCAGAAATGGACACATTGTAAACTGACTATACTTCAACTTTTTTTAAAGTGAAAAAAAATAAAATTAGAGTTATTACATTTACCTCTTCAGCTGTTTTCTTTAAGAAGGGAGAAAGCAAAGGGATTTACGCACTTAATGGAACATTTAGGAGCACATCACAGTCCTGCCACTCTTCTCTTATCGAAATGCCCGACTTTCTGACACTTACATTGAATGAGTTACTCACGATCGTACCTGCATTATTAATTTATAACTTAAAATAAATTAAAAGCCCTGGAAACTAAAGCACCCCCATTACAGGAACATCTCGTTAGAACCATTATGTGGAATATTTTGCTGTGTGTTTCTCTGGAGGAGGAGGAAATGGAAGTGAATGTTTTCAGTAATAGACTTTGTGTGCTCCACCAACAGAGCAGAGACAGCTTGTGAATATTTTATTATGATGAGTTGGGAGGATTGGGTCTTTTAAATGCTGTTGGTTATTTTTTAAGTGTTCGGTTTTATGAAAGGTAGATGAGGTTGGTGTGTTTAAGCCCAGCTCGGAGGGAGCCCTTGTTTCTTGCTGAAGATGTTTCCTCCCATGTCAGGAGCAGAGGGAACTGACAGCCTGGACTGAGAGGCATGCATTTTACAGAATCCTTTCTGGGGCCACTTGTGAGGCTTCATAGATCTTCCCTGGAGAGGAGGGGTGGAGCTGTGTGAGCTTCTTGGCCAAACCTCCAGCCCTTGGGTGGGGGTGGGGGGAGCCCAGACCCTGGCGTCCCATGGCAGGCTGGCACCACGGAGGACTTGGGAACCTCCTGCAGCAGAGATGGGGAGATGCAGGACAGAGGTCCCTGCTCCTCCTACTGCCGTGCGGGGCTGCTGCCAGGACAGACTGTCCAGTCACCGACTACATCTCCCAGCCGTCCTTGGCATCTAAGTTGGGCCAGGTGACTTCCCCCTCTAAGTGGTATGTGTTGGCCAAAGCAGATAAGGACCAGATGGGCACTCCCCACCCTCCTCTAGGAAAGGTGCTCCCCCGACTGCCCACACAGGGCCCCCAGGTTCCCAAAGTAGCAGAACCACAAACAGGAGAGTCGCCAGGTGGGTGACCACTACCTGTCTTCCAACAACACGAATCAGACTGAGCTTCTGTTGTGCTGAGCGTCTGAATCAGGACTCTGACGCGCAGCTAATATGCCATTTAGTGCAGACCCCATCCCCACCCCAACCCACAGGGCGGGAGCCCCTCTGAAAACCTACGCTCTCCACCACGAGCGCTTGGGCGTCCCACTACCCAAAAGTGCCCATGTGGCTTTTTGTTTTTAATTCTGAATAGAAGGAGAATTGTGACAGTGAGCCTGGACAGATAATGCCAACTTCTAAACACACAGACGGGGTCTCACCTGCATATCCCCAGCAGCCAGCCCAGGGCCTGGCGCAGGACGGTGCTGGTAGGAGGCGGGGCAGGCGGGCTGGGGAGAAGCTATCACGGGGGCAGCGTTGATATTGCCATCCTCGTGCTGACTGCCCGAGCGGGATGCTGAGACCAGCACGCAGAAGGCGTCCTTCAAGGGGGCAGCCCTTCGAAAGACAGCCCATCCTCACAACAGGCGGTTTCCCTCCCAGCAGGAATGATAAACAGACTCAATTCAGAAAGACCTCTTTCATTATAAAAACTGTTTTAGAAAGAAAATAAGTGTTGGACTTTCAGACTTTTTTTTGGCCATTAGTTCTGAAATGAGTTGACTCCAGTTCCACGGAGGACCCTTTGCACGTCTGGTTGAAGCCAGAGTGAAAGCCCATCCTCATGAAAGGTCAGTTTGGCCTTTTCATTGGCTCGAATTTTGCATTATTTTAAAACTACCTGCTCACTGCACCCCAGAAGAAAGGCATTTAGAGGACTCGTGCATTTAGGGTCTTAACTGACTTGTGGACATTTTAACCTGCTGTGGGGCTTGAGATTTTACATCTGTTCCCGATACATTACCATTTAACAGGCCACCCCCAACACCTAACGGCGTCAACACCCACGTCGTTATCCTCTGGGACTCTGGGTGGGGGGTGGGGATTCCGACGGGGCATCAGGGATGCATTTTCCCTGCTCTACCATGCCCGGAGCCTCCGCTGGGAAGATATGCTGGGTGGGGTAACTCGACAGCTGGGGCTACAGTCATCTGGCAGGTCTCCCCGCCATGTCTGGTGGTTGACGCCGGCTGTCACCTGCTGTGGCCTCCTCGGGTGGCGGGGCGTCCTCACAGCATGGTGGCCCAGGGGAGGCAGACTGCTTTCCTAACGGCTCAGTGCCCCAGTGGCGAGTGTCCCCATGGAAAGAGGCCTCGTTCCTTTTAGGACCTCGCCTCCGAAGCCTCCAGCGACATTTCCGCTGGACTTCTTCCATCAAGACAGTCACCAGCCCGCCCAGTTTCAGGGAGAACAGGGACCCCATCTCTCAGTTGGGGGAAGAGCTCGTGGGATGGGAGGTTTTTGTTGCCACCACCTCCGGAAAATACACAACATCCAGAGCAAATGTGGTTTGGGGGTGGGGGGGGCGGCAAGCTCACCTCTGTCAGAAGGAGGTGTTTCTGGGCTGCAGAAGGCAGGCAGGAGGCTTGGGGTTAGGAGGCAGAGGAGGACTGGCTCCTGGAAGGGGATTCTAGCAGAGAAGCAGCAGGTCCTCAAGGAACCTCTGTCTGTCCTGGCCTGGGGAGACGTCAGAACCCTGACTTTCTCCTGAAGCCGGGGGACGTGCGCCTGACCAGCCTTCCAGCCCATCAGGACACCTGCGGGGTCTCAGTCAGCGTCTGCTCCAGCCCCTCCCCAGACTTCCACCGCTGCCTCCACCGTCTCCCTCCTTTGAGAATCAGGACTTTTCTCACTAAAGGAGAAAAATCATATCAGCCCAGATAGAGAAGGCTAATGAAGGCAACAGTGACTGATTCAGAGAGTGGAAAACTGCCTGGAGCTGCCAGACTCCAAGAGCAGATGCGGAATGTGTTTCCCACCCAGGTATCTCCCTGGTACCTTGGTCCGTACTGACTTTTCCCCTTCTAAGTACATGAATTCCTTTTATGCAAATAATATTCCAGGACTGTGGTGTTACGGGCCGCTGACAGCGCAGTCATTTATAACTCAAGTCAGGTCCTTTTATGCACTGAGCTGCCAGGAGACCCAACGTTAACAAAAACCACACATAGGACAAAAACAGCCACTAGGATGGGTTACAGTGTGAATAGGAAATCGCTCAGAAGCGGCAAGGACAGCAGGACAGAATGTTTTGGTGGCTCTGGGGACCGGGAGCCTTTGTTGGCTGCCAGGTGTGGTCAAGGCAGGTGATAGAGGTGAGGGGCAAGGGAGACGGTGCGCTGTCCGAGGAGCTGGGGGTGGAGGGGCACAGGAGAAGTGACAGACCATGGCAGGATGTGATGGTCTCGAAGGATGGAAAACCACATCCAAGTCCAAGACTTGGCAGAGTCCATGGGGCTGGAAACCAAGGTGTGGAACCATATGGGTGGAGTGCAGGCACTAAGCAGATCCAAGGCTGAGTGCGCCGGCATAGTGGGTGCGACCTGCTGGAAACAAAAAAGAGAAAGAGACGGACAGAGAGGGAGAGAAATATAGCAAGAGTTTTTAACCTTGGCTGTCTGATGAGTTGCTTTGTCGATTGGTTGGTTGGTTGGTTGGTTGGCTGGTTAGTTTTTGGTTTGGTGGTGTTTAGCAGAGAAATACTTTCTTCTAGTTAAAACAAAAAATCACAGGGGAAGTGCCACACAGAAAACGAGATTCATGAGGAACTGCTCTGTCTTCAGAAGACACTGATGGTTGTCCCACGTGCTTCTGTTCCTGATGAGATGCTGAGGCCTGCGATGCTGGTCTGTTCCCGCCAGAAGCATCACATCACAGCCCAGAAACCAAACTCTGTTCTTTGCTGCGGCTTAGGTGAACACGATGTCTTCCCCCACCCGCTGCCCTTCCGGAGGCAGGGACCCCCGCTCAGAGTGAAGTTCGGGTGCAAGGGCAAACCTCCCCTGTGCAGCCACAGTGGGGACTTCGGCATACACGGGAGGTGTGTTCTAGGTCTCTTCTGATGCGATCTCTTGTTTGCACTTCTATCAGGAGGAGGGGAGAGTTGCTAGTTCTGTGGGTGAGGCTTAGGGAACTTAACCCGGGAAGCAAGCTGGTGGGTTAAGTCACAAGCCGCGCGTTACCCGCGGGGAGCCGCTGACCGCCAGGGTGCGCTGTGTCCTCCTGGGTGCGATCCTCGTGGGGGTGGCCGAGGCGGAGCCGGCGCCGGGAGGGCATCCTGTCCCACGCACACACTAGGGCTGCGGGGTCCTCTGTCTGCCGGCTCTGGTGGCTGCTCCTCCGAACAGGTTCACCTTCACTTGCAGGGACAGCCCCGTGCCTGTCACAGCTCCGGGCAGGAAGGCTTGCGTTCCTCCAGTTGGTACCCTCTGCCTCCTTATGTAGTTCTAGCTTCTTTGCTAGTTTTTTCCTCTATCCCACATAGAAGCTTCCATCCCTCTAATGAGGAAGAGGAATCGCTCCTTTCCTTTTCCTTCTCCCCAGCAGGGAGGCCAGCCAGCATGTGCACCTCACATCACTGGGGACCCTGCAGGAGGGAGCAGTGCCTCCCCCTTGCCTTGTGTGTCTGAGCAGATCCCTCTGGTTCTCACCTCTGGTGGTACATTTGGTGGGTGTCTCACTGGGGGCCCCTTGTTCACCCTTATCCAGGTACCATCTGGGTGTGCATTGTGGCATGGAGGTTGCAACCTCTTGGAGTCACCTGTCTGCTGTGGGTTGGGGCAGCGTGCCTTTGGGAAAGAGGGACTGGCTGCCCTGCCCCAAGGCAGGGCCTCTTTTTTTTTTTTTTTTTTTTTTTTTACTGGAAATGAAACTAGGCCCTGCAAATTATGAGGTTGTCCTCAGGGTAAATAAGCAACTTTTAATTTAAACGCTCTCTCCCAGGTCATAGTTCATAGGTGAACTTGACACGTCAGCACAGGTAGCTAAGTGTTATCACAGGGGTCCCCAGCAGAGTGGCTCAGGCAGGCTTGGGTGCCTATTGTCTTGAGCCTGCTTCCTGCAAAATGTGATCCGCAGAATGAGTAGCACGGGGTGTTAAACAGGCTTCTGTGGTCAGATCCATTGGTGAAATGCATCATGCTTTACTCCAGAACTTCTCAGTCTTGAAAGTGTTAGCACACACTGAGACCTTACAAGTGGCACATAACATGGGCTGTCTCCCAGCATAGCTAATTATTGAGCCCTTTTCCTGCTGAATGTAACACATTCTAACATCTGAAGAAGCATGCTTTTGGAGATGATATTTAAGTAATTGTTCCAAATAGAAGAAGAAGAGATGGATGGAACCCCAATGTGAAAAGAGATGTAATATGTGGCAGTTGGTGAGCCTGGCGGGTAGAAAAAAGAGCATTTGGTTGAGGCTGAAGCAGAGGCAGGGAGGAGGGTAGCTGGGTTCCCAGCAGAGCGAGGCCAGAGATGAATCCTGCTTTGTACAGATGACAGTGCCAGCAAACACCGGAGGGAACGCGCAAGAGCCATGGGGTATTCTTGACTACCGCTGGCCGCCTCGTGAAGCTAAACTTCAGTCCTCTGTGAAATCTTTGACCTTCTTTAGAACAGTTTCATTGCCCAAGAGGTAAAGGAAATAGTGAGGACTGGGGTTATTGAACCAATAAGGAGAAACAGCTTAGTGGTGAAGGTTACAGGGACACAAGAGAAAGTGACCACGTCATCCTAAGGCTTGTGTCAGAGAAGCACACATCTGTGGGCATGGAGAGACGGTCAATTAAGAGATCCTTTGAGTTTGGCCCTTTGGCCCTGTAGATGAGTAATGGGACGAACAGATAGAAAGTGTATGGAAGAAAAGAGCCCATTACAGGCTCACCCAAGACAACTTTAAATCCCTAGTAATAAACAGAACAAGGTTTTATGAGACCTCTATGGAGAAAACTTCAAAACACTTGAGATGCAACAACGTAAAAATGTCCATCCTCCCTACATTCATTTATGAGGATAATGGTATCCCAATTAAAATACCAAAATGGACAAGAAAGCCCCGAAAAAACAAGAGCAGTGAGGGGAACTAGCTGTTCTAGAGGGGAAATGTGGTGGGAGGCCTCAGGAATGAAAGCGATGTGGCACACATTTAGACGGAAGATGGATCAAACATAACAGAACGTCCACAGGTTGACCTAAATACATAAAGAACTTTAGCTTTTGATGAATGTGATGTCTCACATAAGCGAAGGAAAGATGAACTGTTTAGTAAGTGATGTTGGGGCAACTGGTAAGCAATCTAGGAAAAAATTAATTTGGCTACTATAAGTCTAGATAAATTCCAAATGGAAGTTAATTGTAAGACCTAAAATTTTATGAGTGCTAGATAAAATATGAGATAATCCTCTATTGCTTTTCTTTCATTACCTTTCTTACTGTATTCAAAGCCTAGAAATCATCAAAAAAGATTAACAAAATTATTAATTAAACTACATTTTTAAAAAAGTTTAAAGACTACCACTTGTCAAAAAAATAATAATCACCATAATAAGCTAAGTGAAAAAAAAGCTGACAAACTGGGAAAAATATTTCCAATTCATATAATAGACAAAGAGCTAAGCTCTCTAATAAATAAAGAGCTCCTACAAATCAATATAAAAATGACCAACAACTCAATAGAAAAATGTGCAAAGGATGTGACAAGTGGTTCATAGGAAAGGAAATGAAAATAGCTTATAAATGAACGGGAAAAAATGCTTAATCTCACCCATTAATGAGAGATATGCAAATTAAAACTTGTAATTTTTTTTTTTACCCTGTGATAGTAACAAAAAATAAACAAAATGAAGTTTTGATAATATGCTGTGTTCGCAAAGCTGTGAGAAGCAAGTGCTTTAGTGCATTGCTGGTGAGGTGTAAATTAGTAAACCATGTATAGGGCAATTGGTATAATTGTACTGAGCAAAACCACAAATCAAAGTATCCACTTTGGCCTAGGACTTGACGTCTGGAAATCTACATCACAGGATCTACAAGAAAGCACAGATCATGGAGTATAAACCAGGGAGCACTGCAGCGTTGTCTGCCGTTAGCTGAAGATTAGAAACAGCCCCAAATATTCATCAGTGGGAGACTGGCTAATGAGAGTATGGTGAATGCTATTCAGCCGTAAATAAAGATTAGGTGCATTCAGCCAGTGTCAGCTAAAGCTGTTTCCCATCTCATTTTGACCCATCTCCCACCTTTCTGACCTCACTTCCCACCCTCTACTCTTAAACACCAGTAAAATGCCATCATGGATGCTGAATGAACATGACACTTCGGAGGTCCATTTGACAATGTCTATTAAAGTTTTAAATGCCCATGAATCCACCCATTCCACTTCTAGGACACCTGTGGATACCTGTGTGTATAAGGTTGCTCACCAGGTGGTTTATAGCTTGGCTCCGGACTTTTGGGTCAATACTGGATGGCAGTCAGAAGACAGGTCCTGATGCGTTTAGTCTGGAACATTAGCTTCCCAGTGGTGACAAGAGGATGCCCAGAGTGTCAAACTCCTCTCATGGTGACAGCCAGGAGATCTCTCGTGAGGATAGTCTATTTGCCCTAAATGACTGAAGAAATTTACTAAAGAAAAATTATCTGGAAAAAATAGTTTTTTACTTTAAAAAACTGAGCTAAAAAAGCAAAAGGCTAGTAGAGACAGGAAAGCATGTAGTATATGGTTGTTTTAAAATATACCCTCAAATTCTTTGATGGTCTTCCCTCAAGACATGGACCTTGATTTTCTCCCCTTCAGTATGGGTTGGACGTAGTGACTCTTCTGATGAATAGTATATGGTGGGGGTGATGGTGGATGACTAGGTCCTCGGAGACACTGTGGCATCTTACTTGCTTTCTCTTGGAGTGTGTGCTCTGGGGGAGTTCTGCTGCCCTTTGGTGGGAACACTCAGGTAGCCTGTAGAGAAAACTCCTTACTGAGGGTTTGAGGCCTCCTGCCAGCCCCTGCTGACATCTTAACAGCTATTACATGAGAGACTCTGAACCAGAAACACCCACTGAAACACAAATTCCTGACTCTCAGAAATTGTAAAATGATAAATGCATTTTCGTTTAAGCTGCCAAGTTTGGGGGAGGGGTGTGATTTGTTATGCAGCAATAGCTATCCAATACAAAGAGGGAAAAGCAGTTTGTGGTTAATATAGATGACTGTTCCCACCATCCCAGGCTCAGAGAATGACTTTTTAAAGCCCCATTATCAAGACTCTGTGTCATACATTTCTATTGCACCAAGAAATATCATTACTATGGTTGAAGTTGGCTATTAGTTTCTTTCGTGTTATTTGTTATAATAGAATAATATGAAGAAATTTAAGTTATAAGAATCTTCTGATGCTTTTCAAATAGCACTTGATTGTCCTATATTTTACCTGAAATTTTTATGTCTTGTACTTCATCACCAAAAAGATGTGCTTTTGAAATTTTGCATACAATTCCGTGTGAAACTTCGTCAATATAAATAAACTCAAAGCTTTAGCAAGTGAATAAATGAACAGCAGTAGCATATGCAATGACAAAGGAAGATCTCCAAGAAATGTTGTTCAATGAAAAAGAAAAGTGTACTACTGTTTGTATTTTAAAAAAATACTAAAAAGAAGAAAGACAAAAGAATAGTTATTTGTACTTCATTAATATGCGTTTAGAAATCTCCGGAAGGATGAGCAATAAACTAAAAACTAGTTACCTAACAGTGGGATTGGAACAGAGAAAATGGTTGACTGCATGATGTAGTCAAAAAGAAATACATAATTTTTTTAATTAAACAAATTCAAAAAGCGAGGGGCACCCAGAACTTCAGTATGACTACCCAGGTTCTTCTCTGATGAGCTCAGGGGGTTTTATTTGAGATTTGCAAACATTAGCTACTATGTATAAAAATAGATTTTAAAAAGGTTTCTTCTGTACAGCACAGGGAACTATATTCAATATCTTGTAAAAACCTTTAATGAAAAAGAATATGAAGACAAATATATGTATGTATATGCATGATTGGGACATTGTGCTGTACACCAGAGATTGACACATTGTAACTGACTATATTTCAATTTAAAAAAAAGACAAATAAAAACTTCTCTTAAAAAAAAAAAAAAAGGTACATACAGATAATAGGAGAGGCACGTAACCAAGGCTGGGTGCCTAGTAAAGGCAGGAATAACTCCCGGGATGAGCTGGCCTTGTGGAAGATGCCCAGAGCGAGGACATTTTTGGTTGTTTGCAGTGAAAACGTAACAAGAAAGGCTAACGCCACCACTCCCAGGGGAAGATGGCAGACTGCTCCTTGGCGACAGACAGCAAGGAGAGTTGCTCCCTGGTTATGACCCTTTGACCCTCTGAGCTTGCCTCATTTCCAAAGCCAGGGAAAGTCTGTTACGACTTGGAGCAATCCTGCCGAGTTCACCAGGCACTCAGGTTATTTGCTCCTGTGTGGCTGTCTGGGTTCCTTGTCTTCTGACAAAATTGGCCCTGGTTGTTTGGGGGTTATTTTGGAGTTTTTTGCTTTGTGCTCTTTTTTTTTTTTTTTTTTTTTTTGCTTATAACCTGGGAGCACTGTGCTTGGCTAGACCATCTTCCTGACTCTCCCCTTTATGCTTGCTCTTGGCTCCTTCAGAATGTGCTCTAACTCTATGTGTCCTTGAGTAGCGTTTACACTCTCCTCTAGTCTCAAAACTCATTCTGGAACTCACTTTAGCCTGCAGCCAGCTGCACTAGACCCGCTAAATCAGCCAAGAATGCTCCCGCCAGGCCTTGGCACTAGCAGTGCAGATGTGGGCTTCGCTCTTTGGGTACCAAACCATTGGAGAGATGCGTCGCTATCTTCTCCAGTCCAAGAAGGATAATCTTCAAATAGAATAAGGAAAATGAAGGGCAAACTTCACCAAGAAGCAGTTAACATCTCCGAAAGGAGACGAGGTTGAAGTGCACTTGGGCACTGAGTAGTGTCAAGTCTTCAAGTCCAGGTTAATTCTATCCCAGGGGAACAAAAATGCTTGCGAACACGACTGTGAAAGATGTTATAAGAAAAGCAAGGATTGTGGAGAATAGTTTCTCCGTTTTTCAAATGGTGGGAAAATATATTCTCCACCAAGTAGGCACAACGTGGACTCCCAGTAAAACTCGTGAATGAGTTATTAAACAGGGTGTGAGCGCTGAACAAAGAAATGCGTAACTAGAAGCCAGGATGATTTGTTTATAAAAATATGCCAGATTAGCTGGGAAATCTTTGTCAGCTTGTTTCGGTTGACCATTGTCAACCTGGAGGGAGATAGTCAATGTTCAACACCTTTGAACTGTCCTAGTCAACACTTCCGTCAGTAACTAAGATGTGCAAGGGAGCAAAGGGCTATGTGATCCCATTATTATGCTGTTTAACATAATGCATTTTGAAAAATCATAACTAATTAAAACTTCTACTTTGTGAAAGACACTGGTAAGAGAATGAAAAGACTAAGCCACAGACTGGGAGGAAATATTTGCCAAACGTCTGACAAAGAACTGGTATCCAAAATGTAAAACTTTTACAACTCAGCAATAGGACCACCTCACCACACCTATTAGGGCGGCTGCTCTCAAAAACCCAGAAAATAACAAGTGTTGACAAGGATGTGAGCAAATGGAACCCTTGTTCACTGTTAGTGGGAGTGTAAATGGTACAGTCACTATGGAAAATGGTATGATGGTACCCTAAAAATAAAATTACTGTATCACCCATCAATTCTCCTTTTGGGCATATACCCAAGAGAATTAAAAGCAAGATCTCAAAGAGATATGAATACTCATTTTCACAGCAGTGTTATTCACAGTAGCCAAGAGGTGGAAGCATTTCACATGTCTCTTGATGAATGAATGGATAAGGAAAATGTGGTTTATATGTACAGTGGAATGTTATTCAGCCTTAAAAGGAAAGAAATTCTGACATATTTTACAACATGAATGAACTTTGAGGACATTATTCTAAGGGAAATAAGCCAATCACAAAAGACAAAGACAGTGTGATTCCATTTATATTAGGTGCTTAGAGTAGTCAAAATCATGGAGACAGAAGGTAGAATGTTGGTTGCCAGAGGCTAGGGGAAAGGGGAAATGAGGAGTTACTATTTCATGGATACAGAATTTTAGTTTTACAAGATGAAAGATCTATAAAGATGAATGGCTGAAGTGTTCACTTAGAACAGTTAATATGTTAAATTTTACGCCATGGGTATTTTATTACCACAATGAAAAACAAATTGAAGCAGCAGGAAAAAACAATAGAAAACTACAACTTAAAAATGGGCAAAATACACGAACAGACACCTCACTAAAGAAGATATACAGATGGCAGATAAGTATATGAAAAAGCGCTCCACATCATATCATCGTGGAATTGCAAATTAAAACAACAGTAAGATATCACTTCCCACCTATTAAAGTTGCTAAGATTCAAAACACCGACATCGCCAAATGCTGATGAGGACGTGGAGGTACAGGAACTCTCATTCACTGCGGGTGAAAGTGCAAAATAGTACAGCCACTTTGGAAGGCAGTTTGGTGGTTTCTTATGAAACCAAACATACGCTCACAGTATGATTCAGCAGTTGCACTCTTTGGTGTTTACTCATAAGATGAAAACTCACGTCCACACAACAGCCTCCACAGAGATGTTTATAACAGTTTCATTCACCATTGCCAAAATGTGGAAGCCGCCGAGATGTCTTGGAAAGGCAGGAAGGAACCTTGAATGCACACTGCTGAGTGAAAAAAGCCCATCTGAAAGGCTGTATACCGTGATTCCAACTATATGACATTCTAGAAAAGGCAAAACTATAGATACAGTAAAAACCAGATCAGCGATGGGGAGGGGGGACGGCAGTTAGAGCAGCGGAACTGTTTTGTGCGATGCTGTGACGATGGATACATGACATTATGCATTTGTAGCAACCGAAAACAAGCACAGAAAGATCTGCACGACACAAAGAATGAACCCTAGCTTAAACTATAGACTTTAGGTAATAATAATGTATCAGTACTTGTTCACCAGCTGTAACAGGTACACTTCCAATGCAAGAGGGGGTAGAATATATGGGAGCTCTCCGGACTTTCTGCTCAATTTCTCTGTAAACCTAAAACTGCTCTAAAAAAATAAGGTCAGTTTATTTTATAAATGTCAAAATTAAAAGTAGAAAAAGTATTTGACTGGGAGCTTTTCTGAAAATAAAACTGAGAATTAAGAAAATAGGCCCTTTTAAAATTTAGTTTCTAGGGGGAGAGCGTAGCTCAAGAGGTAAGAGTGCATGCTTCGCATGCATGAGGTTCTGGGTTCAATCCCCAGCACCTCCATTATAAAAAGAACGAAATAAATAAACCTAATTACCAAATTTTAGTTTATAAATACAACTGTGAATTCTTAGAAAGAATAAAAAAGTGCATCAAGTAACTTTTTCGGGTGATGAAAATGTTCTGTCTTGAGAGTAATAGTAACATGGTTGTATAAATGAATCAAAACTCATGGATTTTTATGCCTTAAAATTCATCCATTGTATTGTATGTAAATTATACCTTAATGAAGAATTTTTTCTAAGTGAGGTGAGTGACCTGGGGATGTCATTTTTATGCCAAAATTGTGTGAAAGCACAAAACACAGTCCTTCACTTTGTACTTGACTTTTACTGCATGATTCTAAAGAGAATTATTTTTACAAGAGCTTTATCAGTTTTTTTCCAAGTCTCCTTTAAATACTTTAATATTTAGACCATTCTCTTTTAAACCCTCTTTGAAGTCATCATCCTTGTTAAATGTCTCTTCTTTAGTTGCTAAGTCTTCTAAATCTGCTGCCCTCCCTTGGTCCATGGTTCAGTGTGTGACTTGATTTGCTCTCCAAAATCAGTGTCGTGGACTACTGGTTTGTTTTGTTTTGGGGTTTTTTGGGGCACAAAATTTGCTGTACGCTTTGCAACTCGGCCAAAGAAGGTGGACAAGGATGTTCAATCAAAGGATAAGCATAGATGGTAGTGTTGACTAGGGAAAGATATTTGAGTAGGAAGTACTTTTACATTGCATTAGACTTGGTTCACTAGGGAAGACTTTCACATTAAGATGATTTTTTGCTTTCCTTTATGACTTTGTAACTGCAGACTGCAATAATAAAGGTGTGAGAATGCCTTGGAGAAACTGGATGCATTTTTTAAAATCAAATAATGTAGATGAAACCAAGCTGAATGAATGGGTAAAACAGTGAATTGCTCTATCGGGATTCGGAAAGATATTGACAAAATGGGAAGGATCAGCCTAAACCAGCAAGGGGAGGTTTAACACACGTTTCCCATTTAAGTTAAGAGGCTAATTTCAAACAATGAGCGTAGATTTACCTGTGGCTGGTCGCACCGGTGCTTACAGGACAAGTCTTAGTTTTAGGTCTTGTCCAGATCAGGCAAGCCAGTAGGATTAGACAGCTCTACAAGGAGCTAATTCTCATCTGTGTTAATTAAACTACAGCAACATCATGCTTTTTAATACCGGTTACTGTTCCTCAGCAACTCTCAGAGTTCAGTGTTGGACAGTCACCCAGGGAGCTGGTTAAAATGCTGATTCCGAGGCTTCTTGTCTACCTGGCCTTATTCTCAACCAGGAGTGGATCTGGGGCTCATAATTTATAAGACGTGCCCCAGGTGAGTCCACAGTTTCTGAGAGGATGCTGTGTGGATTCAGAAGTGAAAACCTGCCCCTCTGATCTTCTTCAATATGTTCTCACTTAAAGAGGAAAAAACCGAGTCTACCAGTTGAGACCAAAGGAGTGAAATTTTGCTCTGTAATTCAGAAATGAATGCAGTGATAACCATCTGGAATTAAGGTCAAAGTCACTCAGGGAGTCTGAGGCGTGCACTCTGTCAGTCTGCTCGGGGTCCCCAAGAGCCCCCTGGAGGGAGGCTTCACTGTTGGATTCCAGCATCCTCCTTTTTAGGTTGAGAGTGGTGAAGACTGTCTAGGCTAGGCTAGCTGGAATGAAATTCTGGTGTCGGGCTTGGGATATGGAATTCAAATGTCTGAGTACCAGGGGTCACTGGAAGAACCTCTGGAGTCCCTTTTTCACCTACTGAGATGGGAAAACACATCATCGTAACACAGTGAGGCTAACATGAGGATTAGCCAAGATGAGTCATTTCGCGGGTGAGCACGTAGCTCACGGGAGAAGCCAGCAAACAACGTTAGTCCCTCCCCCCTCCTCCACTCCCCGCCCCCCCGCCACCGGCATTAACCAGGAGCAGCAGGAATGGTGCTTGGCTGGACCTCTCTGCTCCCTCATTTTAGCCCCAGGTACACACAACAGGGGGCCCATTAGAGGGAAGAAGTTACAAATCAAAACATCAGTAGAGACACCTTTTCTTTTATCTTTGTTTTTTTTTTTTTTTAACATGAGACCAAACCAGAAAAACAAAGCTTTATGGACTGAAATTCTTTTTCTCTTAAAAATGAGAATAATTTTATTAAGTAAAGTTTGGGCAAACACAGTGGCAGCAAGGGCTTGCTGCTGGCAGATGGGCCAGGCTGCCTCCCACACCCTCTTCTGGGCAGGAGGAGGCTGTGGCCAACCTAGAATCCTGGAGGTCACCCTCCTGCTGGGGATGAGATGGTATTGTCTGGGGACACCGTTGTACCTCCCCTGAAGGAGATACATGGATAAGGAAACTGAGAAAAATTAAAGGATTTAAATGGTGTCAGAGGGCCAGCAGGTCAAAGACTCAAATCTGGGTGTGTGGGCAAGAAATCCTATGCCTTTATGTCCTCATGAGATTGACATCTCCGCCCTCTACGTCTCCCCCAGAACTATCACTGGCTAGGTAAATAGGAGGCTCTTGGTGTTCAACAGGTATTTACTTAGAACTTGCTATGTGCCAAGCTCGGTGTTGAGAGCCAGAAGGTACAATGATGACTAAGACATAGCCTGAACTCTCCAGGCACCCTCTAGTGGGCTGGCAAAGGGGCGGACCTGCTGTGGCACTGACTGGGGGGATATCTGAGCAAGGCATTTACTCTTCTGAGCCTTAGTTTCCTCACCTGGGAGATGGAGTTGATAAGACTGACCTGACAGGGTGGTTTGCTATGACTATACGAAATAATTTGAGAATCAATGCGCTAATGAAAAGTGCACGTGAAAACCCTAGCCCGGGCCCTGGCGTGGGCTTGGCACTCGAGAAATGGTGGTGGTGACCATGGTGGCAGCTTTCAGGTCTGGCTCTTCTTCAGGAGAAGGAAACAGCCCCCCTTCCTTTCAGGAGAGCTATCCTCGTTGCCCCCCTTCCTGGTCCTGGGGAGTCCCCTGGCATCTGATTGTGGCAGAATCAGGCCTGGACGTGCCAGATTGGAGCCTCTCTCGTGCCCATCCCACATGACAGCTTCAGAATGACACACAGCTGGGCCCGGAATGGGGTTCCGGTTTTGGCCTCAGGGCAGTTGCCGAGGCACAGAGCTCTGGTCCCTGCTGTCTCCTCTTGCACCCCCGCCCACTCCCAGGTGGGGGGTTGCTGGAACTCGGTCTACTTTAGGGAAACAGGACTGTTTGTGTTCTCGCATTCGGTTAGCCAGAGAGAGCTGAGTTTTTGTTGGGCTGACAGCTATTTGGCCTTGGGACAGGAGCAGCCTGTGTGCGTGTCCAGGTTGTCACAGTTCTGGGTTAGGGTTCGTATTTGGAGCAGGTGTGGCCCTGGTCACGGGGCTCTGTGTTTGGTTACCTTGCCAGTGGGGTCACACACACACACACACACACACACAAAATTGCTGATAAAAGCAGAGAGCTGCTATGTACAGGAACTCAAACGAAGGAATCTGTTACGCCTGCTTACCTCACAGGGGGTGTCGGGTGAGACCAGGGAAGCTCTGTGCAAGAGAGGGATAGACAGAGAGAAGCACAGAGGGAGAATCTGGGAGCTGTGGACGAGGAGGCAGGGAAGATTTGGTTGTTTTGGGAGCCAGAAGCAGGAGTGCTTAGACGCGAGAAGAATTTTAAAAGAAGAAGGTTCAAGAGAGCTTGGGAGGATTTTAAAGGAAAACAGACATTTCTAATGAGAATTTGTATTCTTATAACAACAGTGTTTGGTGTGCAAAATAAGCCCATCTCTCCGACCTCCCTTAAGCAGAATGTGTCCCGCTCCCTCCGTGTTCCGTTGCTGGGGAGGGGAGCAGGCAGTGTTCTGAGCCATGGTTGAGGGTTGCGTGGTCCCTGAAGCAGCGGCGTCTGCACCACTGGGGAGCTTTGTAGAAATGCACGTGCTCAGGCCCCACCCCAGACCTCCTGAATCTGAACCTCCGGGTTTGGGGCCCAGCAGTGGATGTTTTCACACACTGTCTGGTTGGTCGTGATGCAGAGTAAAGTTTGAGAAGCGCTGGTGTCTGACGGAGGCAGC
The DNA here is from genome assembly GCF_009834535.1 of Camelus ferus. Classification (NCBI taxonomy): domain Eukaryota; kingdom Metazoa; phylum Chordata; class Mammalia; order Artiodactyla; family Camelidae; genus Camelus; species Camelus ferus. The sequence goes on along the minus strand of NC_045706.1, from coordinate 68,160,051 downwards.
ACGTAGCGATCGCCAACACCTGTGTTGCGCTGGTACCACTCAGCGGGCAGGGACGGGGATGCTGCACCCCGGCTGGCCTCAGAATCGCCATAGGGGCTTTGATGAGTCCACCCCGGACCAATTAAGCCAGGAGCTTTGTGGGGAGGACCGGGCAGCCCTCCAGGTGATTTCCTTGTGTCCTGATCTAGTGTCAGGGAAAACAGAGTCTCCAGATAAAGTTAGAAATTTCAACCCCGAATACAGGGAATGGATGTCACCGAGCCTTAGGCAGGTGTTGCTGGAGTGTACAGCTAGACTCCCAGCCGTTTATGGGGAACCAAGTCAAAAAATTCACTCCACACAGAGAACCAGACTCTCTTGGGCAGACTCCGTAAGACTTGGCTTTGTGTTAAAAGAAAATAATAGATGTGTGTTTTGAATTATAAAAGCCTGTTTTATTCCAAAATAATAATAGACTAGAATAAAAGAAAAAAATCAAATGTAATTCAAGCACAACCATTACTATCACTTTGATGGGTTTCCTGACATGTCTTCATTTGCATATGTTAATATAGCAGAGATGAGAGGTCAAATTTTGCATCCTGATTTTTGCTTTGAACAGTATTTTTTTTTGGTGGTGCTACAGTCTTCATAGTAATCGTTTGAATGCCTGCAGGATGTTGGTATACAGTTTCTAAGTAATATATCATAATGGTTTGAAAGCCAGTTTCTTTCACAATGTGTGGAAAGAGCCCAGTAATGGAGCTGCATTTGGCCGATCCAGCTCCCGCTGCTGTTAAGGGGTCCTGGGGGTAGATGCCCCCACCTGCTCCATCATCGCCAGGAGCCCTGCTCTTTCTGTAGCTCTCAGCACCCGAGCTCCTTTCTGTAGCTCCAAACTTCCAGCTACACCAATTATTTACATGCAGATTCTCTCCTTCCTGATGCCTGTGGCCAAAGGCCAGGTATTTATGTTCAGAGGAAATTTTTAAACACTTTATTCTGAACCACTTCAAACATTTACAAAGACTGCAGAATAGTCCAGGGACCTCTCCGTGGACTCCTATATCCAACTTCAACAATTATGAACTCATGGCCAGTCATGTCTCCTGTTTCCCTACCCCTACTTGTTCCTGTGTTATTTTGAAACGAACCCCAGCAGCCAGCATATCATCTCATGCATAAAGAACTTGGGAGCATCTGGTACAGTCTTGAGTTACTAGTGTGTACTCTCTCTTCTGGGATGTGTGAGGGAGGGGCCTTTGCTGTGCTCACTGCCACATCCCAGAACCTAGAATGCTGCCTGGCAGAGAATTGACACTTGATTGTTTTTTTTCAACAGTAGTAAAGTACACGTGATGTCAAGTTGACCTCTTAACCATTTCTCGCTGTACAGTTCGAAGGCATTAAGTACTTCACACTGTTGTGCAACCATCACCACCGTCTGCCTCCAGGACTTTTTCATCCTCCCCAACCGGAACTCTTGCCCCATTAAAGCAACAGCATCCCACCCCGCACCTCCCACAAGCCCCTGGAAAGCACCATTCCGCTGTCTGCTTCTCTGTGTCTGATTATTCCAGATGCTTCATACAGCACCTGTCTTTCTATGACTGACTTGTTTCACTTAGCATCATGCCTCTTGTGTGACTTGTGACGCCACGCAGCACTGTGCAGAATCAGCGTTAGTCCTCAAGGTTCATCGTGTTGTCATATGTCAGAACTGCCTTCCTTTTCTAAGACTGAATAATATTCCGCTGTGTGTACGTATCACGTTTTGTGTACCCACTCGTCCATCAGTGGGCACTTGGGTTGCTTCCGCCTCTTGGCTATTGGGAATAATGCTGCTATGAATACGGTTGTTCACATACTCCTTTGAGACCCTGATTTCGAGTCTTTTGAGTATATATACCCAGAAGTGGGATTGCTGGATCATACGATGATTCTACTTTTAATTTTTAGAGGAACCATCCTACTCTTTTGCACAGCGGCCGCACATTCTGGAGGTGCGTGCTGGCCCAGCCTTCCTAATCGTGACAGAAGGTCCTCCCAGGCTGCGGCCAGAAGAGAGGCTCGCTGGGAGTGAGAAGTCTGGTTTTGGTCTCACTCTTGAAGGATGTTCTGTGTAACAACTATCAAGGCCAAATGGGGATGAGGCCTGCCTGGTTCAGGGTCGTGTGAAGGTGGGAGGCAGGTGTCATGGCAGTCCAGGGGAGGGGGTCTGGATAAATCGCTCAAAAATGCTATCATCATGCTTATGGGAGGGTTAGCATTTAGCTACGCCAGCTCCATGCAGGTTGTGAAATGGGGAAATGTGGCCCCTTTTTAGGGAAGAAGGGTCCTTCTCTCCAGCAGCACAGCTCGGACAGCAGGACAGTTTGCTGTAAGCAGTAGCCTGTGCGTGTCCTTCTTGGATTCTTTGTACCACTGGGATTCCATTGCGAGATTCAAATCATAGGCTTCCTGGAATATTAGGAGACGAGCTGTAAATTTTAAGATGTGGGGAAACATGAGTGGGCGCCGTCCACCGAGTGACTCCTGCACTTGCCGCTGAGAGGGATTTTCTGTCTAGGTTTCTCTCTGCTGTTGGGAAGGGGTCCCGGACAGACACAGGGCTGAGAAGAGGAGCGGCTATGTAGTACCATGTACAGAGCACCAACAGGGTGATGAGTCACTCATTATTCTTATCAGATATTAAAAAAAAATAAAGTTATTGAAATACTGGGCACTGAAATCTTGTGAAACTGAAAATGTCTAGCGTCTGGTCTTACTGATTAAGGCACTCGTCCCTGGGGTTATTAGTAAATGTCTCACCTTCTCTGGTTCAGAGCTCCTTCCTTTTGCAAAACAGAAATAATGCCTTCTTCTTTACTCTTTTATTTTACAGGTGCTTGTGAGGTCCTTTGAGACTCATAAAAAATGCTATTAAAAGTAAAGGGTGTTATTTAAAATAAAAATCTGGCCTGAAGCAAAAATCTCATTCATCAGAGATTCGAGTCTCAAGCTCCATCATAGCGTTATTAGACTTTGCTTGCAAAGAAAAACTTAAAAATCACCAATGAATCAATCCGATGTCAATGTCCCAGTGAATACTGGTAATACCTTGGCCATTGATTAATTCAGTGGTTGAGCTCTACTCAGTAAATGAGTGAGGACCTCAAGCAGAGAGTGATAAACCCATTGTACTTGTGGATCGTTGGCTGGCCATCCAATTGGAATATTCTTTTTTTTTTTTAATTTTTAACACTATTTGTAGGGGGAGACAATTAGGTTTATTTATTTATTTATTATTTATTTAATGGAGGGACTGGGGGGACCCTGGGGCATGCTAGGCACGCACTCTACCACTGAGCTCTACCCTCCCCCGTCCCAATTGGAATAGTCTAAAACTGTGTGTGCTTGCCAGAGTGTGGGAAGGAGGATGATGAGAGAGCGGTGGATCACTGTCAACGAAACTTTTCAAAGATGGAAAATAGAACACAAAGGGGTTCCAGAGGCAGAGCAGCTCACCCCAACCTCAGTCTGCCAGCTCAGAAAGGTTAAGGAGCAGCACGTCAAGGACGCCGCCAGCACTGCTTTTGCACACATAGTTGTCGGAGCACTGTTCCACCTGCGACCTCTCTATTTGTGGTCCTCCCCGGCCTTGGAAGCTGTCCTGAGACAGAGTGGGCTGGAGGGTAGGGTGAGGGTGGGGTGCGAGCGTTGGCGCCTCCAGCCACCATCAGATGGACTGCGAAGGCGGTCAGGAGACGCGTGTGGGGCTGGCCTGGCGCCCTTAGGGTCTCCTCCACCCGAGAGTCTGTGTCCTGGGACTTCATCGGAGCCTTACCGCTCTTTCTGACGACGTGTGAAGGCAGTGTCGGATCTTTCTTAAACCCCATGTGTTTTCCCACCCTCCTCCCCTGTTACAGCGGTGACCGCTCCTGGGTGCATTTGCTTTCCAAAATGAAACGTTGCCTGGTTCCGTGTGCTGTCGTGGTGGGACCTGAGTGCCTGCCCCTGTTTGTGGTTTCTCTGGCCTGGTGGCTGCCTCTCTCTGCCTGCGTGGACAACAGGGATGCTGCCCCTGGTGAGCCACAGGAGTCAGAACAGCCCCAGAAGTATCAAAAGGACTTTAAAGTCCTCATAGGATGCGTGCCACCCTGGGATTCATTAACAAGAAGAGGCTGAGTCTAGAAGTGCCTGCGGGGTCAGCACATCCCAGGACCTCTCTGGCTTTCCCCGCAGCCTCCTCCTCCTGTTCCCCAGCCCACCGTTTCATCATGTGACTCTTACGTTCTCGCCTGATACCTCCTGCATCCTAGGCATTTACCAGTATCGGCTCCCGCTGGCTGTCCTTGCCTGTTTTTCTGTAGATGAACCTCCCTCCTTCAATGCATTGATTTTTATTTGACTCATTCCCAAAGCCAGACATCTGCCTTCCCCTATGTCTTTACTTATTTTTCCTTCTCTTCTTGTGGGCAGTTGCCTGTGAGACTTCAGAGTGTCGGCGATAGATTCGTTCGACTCACCCTTTATCAGTGATGCCAACACAGGCGTGAGTGAGTGGTCAACTGTGACACAGATTATAAATGGCACAGGGCTTCGGGACAGGGCACAGTGAAGGCTGGAGGGGCTGGGAACGCTTTCAGAAGGGTTGCTGCGGTAATTCACGCACAAAGTGATGAGAGTCTGGAATCAGGTAGGAATGGGTCGGGGAGATATTTGAAAGCACACATGGGGCCTTGGTGAAGGATGGCAAATTCATGAAATGACATCCAGAGCAGCTGGAGATGTGGGAGGAAGTACTGGGAAGCCCTGTACCCCCGGGGTGCCAGGAAACGGCTCCAGGAGGCGTCCAAGTCCAGGAGAAGGTCAGACTGACCCGTAGAGAGAGCTTGAGCCTCTCTCATTGCGTTTAGAAACATTTGTGTACAAAATAAGCCGTACTCTAGGACATAGCATTTTGATTTAAAATGTATTCAGTGGGAGAGGGTATAGCTCAAGTGGTAGAGCGCACGCTTAGCATGCAGGAAGTCCTGGGTTCGATCCCCAGTGCCTCCTCTAAAAATAAATTAATAAACCTAGTTACCTCCCTCTCCCTCCTAAAAAAGCAAAATGAATAAATAAGGTGTATCCGTATATATTGAAGCCCATTAAAAAAAAAAAAAAAGCAGAAATGAAACAAGTAACTTATGATATAGCTCAGCTCCTAGACTTGTTGGCAGTAAAATCTTGAGAGTTCTCGGGGGAATATTGTCTCTAATTAAAGGTGTCCTGTTGGAGTCTCTGGGCTGTTAGAAGTCTTAATAAAGGCTTAATATGAACCGTAACACATAGAGGCACTAGTGTAGGAATCAGGGAAAATGGGAGTAGACGCAAAAAAGACGTGGTCTGGTGTTCCCGGGGAAATCTGGCTCCGTTTAGGAAAAGAACGACACATAGATAACATAAAACAAATACATATAGATACATAAAAAGAAACCCGAGAAACTTCACAGGAGACACACAGCACGCAGTCAGTCGCCAAGTGAGATAAACAGGCAGTCATTTCAGGAGAGGGAGCAAGCGGGCGAACGAGCCCAGGCAGGTGTGACTGTCGGTGACCCGGCATCTCCAGCCCCAAAGAGAAGGGCCGGCAGAGCCCAGCAGGTGTGCGGGCAGCGTCCACAGAGGAGGAAGAACCCCCTGGCTGGCGGCTTTGCCTCTAGTCGGCGTCTGTCTTCTCCTCGCCAACATTAACCTTCAGTGCTGCAGACAGAACGAAGAATTCCGCACTTCACATCTCATTAGTTCAGTAAGGTTCCAATTTCATGTCCTGAAATTTCTCATGTTATGTCACTCCCAGTTAAGGGCGCACAGATTCTTTTTTCAGTATTGCAGAGACAGACGAGCATTCAGAACCCCTGCGGCAGGTGGCTCCGTGAGACGGGCCGTAGTCCCTGATTTGGCATTTATTGCTCTGTCTTCACGGGCGATTAGGGGAGCACTTCTGTGCAGCAGAAACCAGGAACAGTTGTCGTACAAATGGTCTAAGTCTCTTCTGTTCCAGAAACACTGAAACACAGCGCACATTCCAGGGCCTCAGGCCCGACCTGGCCGTGGACCAGAGCTAAGCCCTCCAGGCCTGTCTGGCCTTCCCGGTCCGCAGTGAGACGTGCCCACCAGAATCTGCAGGGGCTCAGAACAGAGACCCCGGGCGGAGGAGACAGCCCACCGTGGTGCCCTGGGGGCGGCCGGGAGCCCTCCCAACGTCTCTGTGGGCCTTTGTCTCCACTCTGCCTGAGGCACGTTATGCAAAGAGCCTGACGTTACAGTTTATCAAATGTTCTTTCTAACCAACTCAGTGGTCAGCTCCATGAAGACAGGACCCCGTTCCCATTGATTGGTCTGTATATATATACCATGAGCGTCTGAGACAGGAGATCATTAAATACGAACAGGCCGGGGTGGACACGGAGCCCCGAGCAGGGACTTGCCCCCAGACACATCATAACAGCTCTCCTTTTAGAAGATTCATTCCTGAGGCGGGTCACTTTCCGTGTCTTTGTTTTATATCGGCTTGCAGGCCTGGAGGAAGCCCACGGAGAAGAGAAAAGCTTCGCGCAGAGTAATAGGTAGGAATTCTATTCGACTTAAGTGAAAAGTGAGGTCAAATCTTGCTTTGGATGTTAGTGGACTCCAGCGAGGGGCCTGTAATGAATGGCAGTTGGTGCCCACAGAGGCCAACATCTGGCCACCTGCCACCAACATCAACGGTGAAGGCAGGTGGGAAAGGGGCCCATGCAGAACTTTCCCACTTGTCTCCCCCATGCTGGGCTCTGAACATCGGTGACTTAAAATAGCAGTTGCTTAAGAGGAAAAGGAGAAAGACCAGAACCTTTTAAGGTCTACATCCATAAAACAAACCATGACTCCCAGATTTTTCCAGTGTGGCCAATACTGCATGCATATTGAATGCATTTTTTTAGCATTTTTTTGTTGAGTTATAATCATTTTACAATGTTGTGTCAAATTCCAGTGTAGAGCACCATTTTTCAGTTATACATGAACATATATATATTCATTGTCACATTTTTTTCTCTGTGAGAATGCATGTTTTAAATATTGAATAAATTCATTATCAGCAAAAAAAAAAAAAAAAAAAAAAAAAAAGCCCCGTTCAGTGCAGGAACGTATCCCACACGGTGTGCCTTGCACCACCCCTGGGGCCGCGAGCTTGGTCAGAGCGCCCGCCCGCCACGGTTGGAGCAGAAGGAACAGCGGACCACCCTGGGTTGGGGTTTTTCTTTGCCCTGGAGGTTGCCGGCTTTTATGGGATCTTGAGCAAAGCACTTTGTCCTTCTTCCATCCAGCTGCCTCGTCTGCAAAATGGGAAGAGGCTCTTTACAGCTCCCGTGTACCTTTTCTGCTTTATTTTGTATTCACTGATGTATTTAACCACTTATGCGTCCTTTCTCCCCCAGTTTTATTGAGATATAATTGACACATAACTTACTTGTTCTTTCCACAGACACATGTTGCGTATTTAAGACGTACCAAGCCCTGTTCCAGTTGCTGGTGATAGCACAGCCAAGACCACTGTTCTCCTTGTGGAGGCGGCACTGAACACACACAGGCACACACACCACATCCAAACACACACAGGCACACATACGTACTTGCACATGGGCACACACACGCAGGTACATGCGTATACAGATGACGTATATAAAGATGTGTGCGTGCATACATAGTACACGCATTCCTGCCACCTCACATGATGTGGGTCCCTGGAAGAAAATTATTAAAAAAGAGTCTTGGGTGATAGGAAGCTTGAAAGTTAGAAGGACAGAGCAGTGCCGAGTGATGAAGCGCAGGGAGTGGGGGACTCTGTGGGGAGAAGCTCCGGTTTTATTCCAGCTGCCGTGGGGCGCCGCCGGGAGACTGGGGAGAGGACTCGCAGAGCTCTGTGCGAGCTTACCAGACTTCCACTGGATGTGTCTTAGAGGGCATAGATCCAATCCAGTTCCCTGGTTTTAATGATGGGGAAATAAAATCCAAGTTGCTTAAGGGATCACCCAAGCCAGAATTGGGACCCAGTCTCCAAACTCCCCACCCGGGGCGGGGGGGGGGGGTTCTTTCCATTCAGACTCCTCTGGTCCTGCAGCGACTGCTGGTTCTTCCCACCCCCGACCCCATGCGCCTCAGCCAGCGGCCCGGCTCAGTTCCCTCCACGCCTATGGCCACCAGCTTCCCCAGCTCTGGAGCCCCACTCTGCGGCTGCCCAGAGCTGTTCACCCAGCGTGGACCAGTCCATCGTCCACGGGGTAAACTGGGGCATCACAGCACAGACGTGCTCCCCAAGTGGGCATTAAGCTGCAGAGAGTTCTATGGCATTGCCTTTCCCGCCGGCAGCCGTCACATCTTCCTCCCCACCTCCCAAGGACATGGGTCCAGGGATCTGGAGGGCTGACAAACTCACTGGGCTCCAGGGGTGACCCGGGTAAAAAGAAGGAACTGAGAAAGTGACAACCCCGCTTTCATTTGCAAGAGAAAGGCCCCTTTGGGCACAGATGTTCCTGGAAAGTCGAAGGGAACCTCTGCTGTCCAAGGGGACACCTTGGGGGAGCTGGTTGGTTAAGGAAACGGGTTTCTCAAAATCTGATGAGTGGTCCACCTGCAACAAACCACTTGGGAGCCTGTGAAGATGCAGAACCCAGGGCCCACAGAGGCTTGCTAAAATCAGGCTCTTGGGGCCCACTCGCTTTGCAAATGTTCCCTGACCAACCCATTTCCTAAGTAGGCTCCTTGGCTTCAGCGATTGAATGTCCCAGTCTGACTGAGTCACCATAGTTAACCCAACTAAACGTATTAGAAATTGTTATCCAAAAGGTACTGGATTGTGAGAATACGGGTTAGAGTGAGAACGCCGGAGAGGCCCTAACGGTGGCAGACACGCTTCTTTGGCAGAAGTGGACCCTCAGTTCCTGTGTGCTGTGTGCACCCCCGATTCCCTCTGTAATAGTGTATTAGTCTAACGAGGCAGTCGGAGCTCTTGGACCTAAGGCAGGGCTGGCAAACGTTTTTCTGAAAGGGATCAGGTAGTGAATACTTTGGGTTTCTTTGGCAATTACTGAATTCTATCACCGAGGAGGCCATGTGCAGCCTTGGAGAGTACAGAAGCGAATGAGCATGGCTGTGTGTCAAACTTTATTTACAAACCAGGTGTCAGACAGGATTTGGCAATGAGTCATAGTTCACCCCCAGCCACCCCAGTCCCAGTCTAAGGTATTACACCCTGGAACTCAGTTCAGTCTTCAGATCCAAATTATATGATCCCCAATAAAAGCCCCAGACCTAGAAGGGCGTGCTCACTCTCTCTGGCATGGCCCTAGGAGGCTTACACTGTGAATCACAGGCAGCGGCCACAGCGTGTGTGTAGCAGACACGAGTGTGTTCACAACAAGAGCCAGAACAAGTTGCTTGGAATTCCGCACTAGGGGGACAAGATCTGTGTGTGGCCAGAGGTCCGCTCACCACCCCCTGAAATTATGTACAGAGGAGGATGAGCGTGATGGTGATGCATCTGGAATATGGACCAGCAGCACTGTATGCAATAGCCAAGTCAGGGAAGCAAGCTAAGTGTCCATCCACAGATGACTGGATAAAGATGTGGTATATATATGCAATGGAATATTACTCGGCCATAAAAAAGAATGAAATAATGCCTTTTGCAGCAAGATGTATGGACCTGGAGATTGTCATTCTAAGTGATGTAAGCCAGAAAGAGAAAGATAAAAAACATATGATATCACTTATATGTAGAATCTAAAAAATGATAACAAGTTAACTATAAAACTGAAACAGACTCACAGACATAGAAAACAAATTTAAAGTTACCAAAGGGGAAGAGGGGGAAGAGATAAATTGGGAGTTCGGGATTAGCAGATACACACTACTGTATATAAAATAGATAAACAACAAGGTCCTACTGTACAGCACAGGGAACTATATTCAATTTCTTGTAATAACCTATAATGGGAAAGAACATATATATATATGTATGTATATGTATAACTGAATCCCTGTGCTGTACACCAGAAACTAACACAACATTGTAAATTAACTACACTTAAATAAATAAATAAATAAATAAATAAGTAAACAAACAAACAACTCGCATATGGCCCTTGGGGGTCCTCACAGCAGCACGGTCCAGTAGATCTCCCTGCCATGGAGATGTTCCAGCCACGCCGTCCAGTAAGGCCTCTACTCAGCACCCATTATCATTGCCCACTTGAAAAATGGCTGGTTCCACTGAGAAACAGAATGTTTGATTTTCTTTCATTTTAATTAATTTATATTTTAAAAGCCACATATGGCTAGCCCACCATATTGTACAGTCTAGCTTTAGGAAGATTTTAAAATGCTTAACATGAAGAGAAAGGGCCTGGAGAAGGGTATCTTTTCAGCATTTTTGGCATGTTAAGGCACTGTCATGCACAAGGAGGGGCACATTTTTACTGTTTCTTAAAAAGTGCTACCACATAGGAGGCATCCTCTTCAACCCCTGGGTCCTCAGGAAAGCAGGCGGCTTTCTCTTTGGGTCCTCAGTCCTGGGAGTACAGGTCCAAATGACTCACGCACAGCTTCCTGACCTTGACTTAGTGCGGTCTGTGGATCAGCCCAACAAAGTCCTGGAAGTTCTGTTGGAGGCACCGACGTCCTTGCCAGCAACCCTGAGCGGCTCCTGTTTCTGCTCCTCTCCACACAGACTCTTCTCTGCTGGTACCCGCTCCCAGCCTCAGAGAGGTCCCCTGGGGTAGACCCCCACCCATGGCTACTCTCTGCTCTCAGATCCTTTTAGCCTTAAGTCACCTCCTAGAGATCCTCTGAGTGACCTGCCACACATCCTGCCCTCTTTCGCCTCCAGCAGCAATGGCTGGAGTTCCAGAAGCTCAGAGGTGCCTCCAGGAACTGGGAGAAGGGCAATCCCCCATCACACAGCGCCAGGACCGAGACATTCTCCCCTTCCTGAGCCCTGTGTGGCAACAACGTAATGTTCACCGTCACACCCGACATTTACAGGAACCAAGTCTATGAAGTAGCAGAGCAGGATTTGAATTCAAGAAATTAGACTCCACTCTGTTCAGTGTCTGCACAACCACCACAAACAAGGGCCAGCCTTCTCGGACACTCGTGCGACGGGGGTTGTGTGCCCCTGAAATTCCTGTGCTGAAATCCCAATCTCCAGGATCTCAGAATCGGACTGATTTTTGGGAGACATGGCCTTTAGAAGAGGTGATTGAGTCGTGAGGCTGGGCCCTAATCCAATCTTACGTCCTTATAAGGAGAGGAGATTAGGACCCGGACGCACACAAAGCGGGGACCATGTGAAGACCAGGAGAGAAGACGGCCGTCTGCCGGCCAAGGAGAGCGGCCCCAGAAGGACGCAGCCCTGCTGACACCTTGATCTGCGACTTCCAGCCCCCACAGCGGTGAGGACACAGGCGTCTGCTGGCTCAGCCGCGTAGCCAGCTTTGTTACGGCAGCCCTCGCAGGCTAATACACGTGGTCTGAGGCTTCTGCTTCCTCGTTGTCGCCGGTTGGCAGAGGAGAATGCACATAAAGTCAGCTGCCATCAACTGTGATCCTCCACCGGAAAAACAGGGAAGCCATGAGGTGCTAAAGCAGACTTTTTCAAAGCCTCAGAACAACCACCAAAAAAATAACCGGTGGTTTAAAATCAAATCTTTAGACACACATCATAGAATAAGCGTATGTAAACAAAGTCGGCAGCTCGGTTTTTATCTTGAACTGGAAACAGGTCCTTGATGAGCAGTCAAACCCCCCCCCCCCATCCCCAAGGTGACCTTCAAAATGGCTCAGCTTTGCACTTGGGAGGCGAAGCCCTGTGTTGGCGGCCCCGGGGAATCAGTCGCATCCAGCCAGCGTGAAGACTTCTGTGAACCTGGCCTCGGGATTAGAGGGCATGGTGCAGGCCCAGCCAAGCACTCGCTCATCTATTACGCATCGGGTCAAATTACTGTCAGAACTGCAGCCGTGCCCAGGGAGCGGGGAGCGAGAGGCAGGCTGGGACTGCCGGCTGCGCTGAGCTGAAGCTCCCTGGCCTTTCGCAAAGCGTGCGTTGCCCTGGTGCAGGGTGCAGAGGGGGATCCTGGCCTCAGCCCTGTGCGGTGAGGGTCCGGGCAGAATAAGGCCCCTCTCCGTACCTTTTGACACTCGTGTGCTGGGATGCACACAGGCCCCTGCCAGTCACTCTCGGAGGAAAGAAACAGCCCTGACTCCTTCACCAGTTTCTACTGCGTTCGGTTCTGGAGGAAAGAAACGTTCAGAGGACCCACCCCACTGATGCGCAGTCCCTAAGGTTTGGTTTCTCCCACCTTGCTCTTGATCTGGGTCTGACCTCGGAGGAGAGCCCTTCCCCACGGTCTAGAACGGAGCCTCCCCAGGGGCCCTCCTGTCGGAGGCTGGACTCCGTGGCCATCTCCCATTGAGGAGGCTGGCCCCGCGCCAGAGGGCACATGACCACAAGCCAGGCCTTGATTTTGCAGGAACTATTTCTAACAAACTATCTCCCTTCCTTATGCTTTATCCAACGAATGTTCTTAAAACGCAAAGGACTGGTATTTTCTGCTAATTACTGTCGTTTTCTCCACAAATAACAAACAACTGCACAATTCACTGCTAATTAGTAGCCGTGAGCTTAGGTCTACTTGAAGCGTCCCTGGAGGGGAGTACAGAACAGCACTGCGGGCCCAGAGAAAACTGGTTGGGTCAGGTGTTCCTGAGGCAGATCCTAACAACGTGAGAGTGAATGGATTCCCTAGTGTGGCTCACCACCGGAAGACAGCCCAAATTCTGGAGTGCTGGACAGGGCAGAAATCTTTGAAGGAAGGAGAATCCAGCCTACCAGGGAATTGGGGCCCGGAGGCTCAATCCTCACGTCTCTTCCCCAGCAAGGACGTGCGGGCACTCTGCGGCAGAGACGCTGGTGGGTGGCAGACAGCGTGGTGCCCCGGCACTGCAGCATCAGAACAGTCACCCTCAGAACCGGGAACCATGAAGAACACGCTCGTCACTCTTACGATGGTGACCATTATAATAGATACAGCTTTTGGAGCATTTTACTCCATGTCAGGAAGCTTTAGACACAATATCTAATAAAATATTGATCATAGCTTTTATAGATAGATATTATTACCCCCCTTTTTATAGATGACAGATTTGAGGCTCAGAGAGGGAAGTGAACTTTCCCAAGATCACACAGCTAGGAAGTGATCAGGGCAGAATTCATATCCGGTGTGTCTGACTTCTAAGTTCTTGCACAGGACATCTGTCCACTCCTCCCGCTGCTCCCTTCTGTGTTCCACATAAATATTCCTCACCACCCCACCCCTATGAGTTGTAACTTGGAACCCTGGTTCAGTTTTCAAATAGAATTCATACACTTAACAAATGTTAATCGAGTGCCTTCTGCGTGCCTGGCTCTGTTCGAGTGGCTCGAGGAATGTGGGAAAATGTAGAGGGGAAGGCAGAAAGCCTTTCACTGTCTTTCTGTCTCCTGTGTTAAGGAACTCAGAAGCATAGGAGGAAAAAGTAGAGGACAGTGAAGGTCCAGAGTGAGGAGGAGAGGGGAGAGTGGGCCTGGCTCCTCTAAGTGTCCAGATCACTGATTCCAAGTGGTGACATTCTCATCCACAGAACTAGCAGGTGAGAACACTGGCTCACGGCTGGTGGTCTTTGAGGAGCTCTGGGAAGAAGGAGGGCAGAAGACAGAGATGAGCAAGAAGGAAAGACTCCGCAGATTCCAGCTTGCGGGCAAGATCGGACCGCAGGCCAAGTGCTAGGCTGACTACTGCAGGGGTGGCTTGTGAGCCTTTACGTTAAGCCCAGAGGTGACCGCTAGGAGGAGCTCATATTCTCCAAGGATGTGTCGAGTCCTCTAGCACCATTTTCCTTTTTTTTGGTGAGAATTCCTTAGTGGTAGCTCAGGAGTATAGAGTAGACACTGTATAGCTGGACTTCAGAAAAGCACCCGACCTCGTCTTGTAAGAAGCTTGAGTGGAGAAACAAGGATTGAGAGCAAGACACGTAAGGGTTAGAATAACAGCCCCCAAAGATGTATGTCGAATAGCTCTGACAACCCCCAAGGGAGATTTCTCAGGCCCTCTCGCTGGGCTTGGTCTGCTGGATAGCTTTATCAATGACTGATAAAATCATGGAAGTTTACATTTGTCGAAATTGTAAATGACCCAAACTCTAGGCGGGATAATGATGTTTTGTGTGGTAAAACCAGGATCCAAAAAGATCTGTCTGGCTAGAAAGCAGGGCCAGATACAACAAGAAATGTAACAGGAATAAGTGTAACATGCCCACGTGGACTCACAAATTACAGGAACAGGCTGGATGGAGGGGATAGTGCGGCCTGCCAGCCACATGTGTGAAAAGGACTTCCATTGATGATAATTGTGACATGGGTTATTTGCATAATGAAGCTATCAGAAATTTGTATTTAATCCAAGTTATGTAATAGCATACAATAATTTGAATTTAGAAATTGACAGCTTTGTCCTTTCCTGCAGTGATCAGATTCTACTGGTGATGTCGTGTGGGGCCGTGTTTTAAGAGACGCAAGGATGAGTGGCAGCGATGGCTGCAAGAAGACCCCAAATCAAGTTCCCTAAGACATGATAGAAACTTGTTAGATTGTTACATTGTTGGTCTGGAGAAAAGGGACCTCCAAATATTTGACTGTCTATCTAAATAGAAAAGGTGTGAAATTGGTTTTAAGAAGGAGAATTAGGACCACCATCGATGTATGTGTATATGAAGCTAGGTCATAAATCAGGATAAAAGGAGCTTTCGCTCAGAGCTCTCCAAAGAGCTCTAGACTTCCACAAAAATAGGGAGTTTTGCATTAATAGAAAGAACGACTAATATTTCTGAAGCACCAACCAGACACTGCAGTTTCTCACGTGCTCTTATTTAACCTTCACAATAATCCTGAAAGTTACGCCTTCCACCCATGTTTTATATGAGGAGACAGGTTCGCAGAGGTTCAGTCACATACACAAGGCACACAGCAAATGGCAGAAGAATGAAGTTTCAGCTCCAGGTCTGCCCAGCACCCAAATCCATGCTCTCCTGGGGCATGTTGCCTAGGGAGCCTTCTTAAGGAGGGCTCTCTGCACCTCAAATCGCTAGTAATAATATAAAAATGACAGTAATAAGAGCTAGTGTTTATTGAGTGCTTACTTTGTACAGGCACTCATCTCAGCATCTTACACAAAGCAGTTCATGTCACAGCCATTATACCCATTTTCCAGACGATGAAGTCGAGGCACAGACAGGCTGGGTAACTGGCCCAGGGAACTCTCCTACCCAGTGCTTGGACTCGGGCAGTCTGGCCCAAGAGCCCACATTTTTTTGCTGCTTCTCTGCATTCCCAGCATTAGTGAAAGGCTGCTGGAGTGTAGTCAGAACTTTTGCCCAAGTATGTGAGACCTCAGTATCTGAGGAAGATCATTTTACTTTTACTTCCAGCTTAAATTCCAGTTCCTTCCTTTGCATTGATTTTGTTGAAAGACAACTGCCTCCGTGCTGACGTCGGTGTAGGGCAAGTCTTTTGTTACCCAGATGTTCGAGGGTAGAGCACCGCACCTGAGACCTCAAGGAGCATGGTGAAACTCGCAGCATAAGGAAATTGAGATGATTGAATACAGTCCGGAATTTGGTAGAGCAGGAAGGCCCATCAGGAAGTGCCTGGAGGAAACAGGACCCCTGAGAACACAGCTCCTGGGGTGCAGGCCTGGGTTTAGGATGGGAGGGAATGAGAGCAGGAACTCAGGTGTCCCCTGCAGTTTTTGCTAAGCTAGGAACACCCTTGAATCTCAGAGAACCACCAGAGTCTTCTTCCAGGGTACCCAGTGTGTGTCTCCAGTCAATAGTCAGGGCCAAGCAGTATGTATCTAGACTGTTCCTAGGGGCCAGTCTAATTTATCTTTCAAAGAGCTGTTGGTGTATGCCAAGGAAATCCGTCCAATTCTGAAGAATTTGATGATGTTCATTTGGATGGAGGCAGTTCTGGCTGTTTGTGTGAGGGAGAGAGAGAGACACAGAAAGGAAAACCGCCTTCGAAAATCAGCAGACACACATCCACACACCAGTCTCCTGATGCCAACCTTGGAAAACTTCACCATTAAAATAAATCAGTTCCTTCCGAAACGGCGCACTATGGAATTGACCGTATCCAGAAACATTTCTGTCCTTGAGACACAACAAACTTTCATTTCAACTTTTGAAAAATTGTTCTCCTTAGTAAAACCCTGATTTTTCAGCCCCTGCTGAGTTTGTGGCATTTCTTTTTCTCCAGGTTCAAGATCAGGAGAACGTAGCCTGTTCATCTGACGTTCAATTACACAAATCTTTACATCTCTTCAGTTTGAAGGAAGCTGTTTTTTTTTAAAGTAAAAACCCATTGATAAAGCCAGAGGGAAAGCCTTTAGGATAACTTCCCTGAATTTTTCTTTCTGAAGACAAATTATGCCCGTAGTTTTAAATAGTTCGGGCACAGCTCCTGAATACAGCAAAGAGCATTGCCCACACTTCTGCATAATTAGTTGCAGGGAATATGCCCTAAATCTGTATGCGCAGTCCTGCAAAATCCAGGGAAACAGGTCCCTTATGCTCAGCACCCTACACAGGCTCCTTCCACAATCACTGAGCAGGAAGTGGCCAAGGAACCATCGCAACAGGGTCCGCTTGGTTTCCTCGCTCTGTCCAGCCAGCCGCGTGGGTGTGCACCTGCTCTCTCCGTGGTAAAGGTAATCCACTTTACCTGGCACATCAGCCACCATGAAGCTTTCACTAACATAAGTGCAGAGAGTAGGGGAGTGAATTGGGAGCACCTAGTTCTAGACCCAGTCCTGCTCCTAACTCACTCCACAACCCTGGGCAGAACTCAGTCACCTCTGGGCTCGAGCTTCCCCACGTCTGAACAAGGGTCTCTAACATCCCCGCCAGCGTGGATAGTCTGGTTTTACGATATCCACCTGCTAAACTTCCTAGCAGTATAAACGTGCTGATGCTGCCAAATATGCCTGAATGTCAGGAGCTGAGTTGTGCTCGTCTATTCCCCAGTAACTTCGGAGTCAGGCGCTGTCCTAGGTCCTGGCGGGCACAAATGTGACTGAGGCACAGGCTGCTGCTTCCAGGAAGAGACCAGCAATCAACGGGAAGAGACACTGATGCAGACGGCTGCTATGAAACTCCGGGGAGACGTGAGGGAGCTGGACACAGAGCATTGTGGGGGCAGGTTTGCAGGATGCGGGGCAGAGCTGGAGGTCGAAGGGGAAGCCCTGGAGGAGGAGATGCCGGTGGTCCTGTGAAGGGGCCAGCAGTGGAGGGGTGTCTCTGAACTTCTGAAGCCCAGGAGAACCAAGTTCAGCCCAGTGCAGAGAAATGCCTTGATCCCTAATGAGGCGGGACCTCGCCTCTGTGCTCCACTGTCCTAGCTGGACCCCGTGACGGGAGCTCTGAATTCCTGCAGCCAACTTTAGAAGACAGAGCATCAGGACAAACTATTGCTCTCGCTCCTCTGAGAAAGGCCCCGGACAGCAGATCTAACATAAGTGACAAAGGGACTAAAGTCAGACTAAAGGACGTTTGGAATCCCCATAGTGTAATTTAACTATCCCATATACTGTCGTTGTGTATCTGCGGAGGGATGTGTGAGGCCGCTGTATGAAACAGCTCACTGTACACTGCATTACTCCCTTCAAAGCTTGGGCTTTGAACATTGCCATTCTGCCCAGTGACCAAATGCCTCTGCCTTTCACTGTGACAGAAGCAGGGACCGCCCTGGTCACGGTCCCAGGCCTCAGTCTCGAGCCCTGGACTTTCTATTGCAAAGTTGGGAGACGGGCCGGGACAGAGAGGAGGGCTGCTCACCCAAGGTCTTCAGGAAATTCGGTCAGATTTTTGGAATGTCTGCCGGTCGTCTCTCCCGCATGGGAGAGCAAAAGTGGGCTCAACTGTTGAACAAGGCTCTTCTCTTGTTGAACAGTTACTGGCAATGTGAGCTAAATGTGTCTCTTTCTCCCACGCCAAAGCCCCAAGCAAATAACCGCCCACTGGGAAGTAAGCGCGTCCGGCCAGCAGGTGCACGCAGCTGTGGGGCTCAGTTCTGGGACTCCGGTGGGCACCGCTGGGTCCCACATCACCCCACCATCCCTTACAGAGTCTGAGCTTCAGCTTCTTTCAGAAGGTCCCCAGGTCACCCACGCCTTCTCTACTGTGAAGCAAATGCTGTTGGCTCGTGTGTTGTAAAAATGTATTCCTGGTCGGCAGAGGAGCTACCTCAGCGATAGAGCACATCCTTAGCATGCACAAGGCCCTGGGTTCAATCCCCAGTACCTCCATTAAAAAAAAAAAAATGTATTCCTGGTTCAACTCTGGACAGCTTAGTGAAGCTCAGAATGAGTCCTTACTGAGGTGGAAGTAGCAAAAAAGGCGGCAAAATAGAAAAAGCCCAGCGTTGTTGTTTTCTGGGACCTGTTGACCGAGTGCTGGGTGCAGGTGTCCCTCTGCTTCACAGCGGGATGTGCCTCATCGCAGCAGGAGGTGGGCTCTTCCTGAACCCCTGGTCCCATCTCAGCACGGACGGTTCTCAGTAGAGCCCGTCTTCAGCCTGTCTGCCTCATCCCTGCACAGAAGAGGACTCCCATCTCGCAACAGATGGTCCTGTGGTGTCTTCCTGCTACGGAAACCTTTGTGTCCGGTCTCACTGGGTTAAGTGCATTACTGTAAGCAACGATTCTCCGAGCAGCTTTATTCTGTGCAGCAGATATTCGAATGAACTCCCTAGTGCAAGCGGAGTGGTTTCTGACATCAAGAGGTTGTTTCAGATTGGGAGGAACTGCATAGCAGTTCTGGGGCCCCCTCTTTCCTAAGCGGCCAAACTGCTTCAGCTGGCATTCTAGTCTCCATACGTAATAGAAGCTCTTGGTCCTTTCTGTCTTTGCTGCTTCAGCCTTTACCACTGGATGGAACACAGAACTGGTTGACTGTAACCATCAGGTTAGCCGGGAGCCCTGTGGACAAGAAGACACTCCGGGAGCAAGCACTCCCGCTGCTTTTTGCAGACACTTTTGCTGTTTGGTTGTGCCTGCAAAACCAGCTGAGCCCCAAACGAGGACCACGTTCCTCTGGAGGAGGCTGTGAAATTCCTAGTTAGTGGGACACGTGTGCAATCTGTGCTTCTTAAGTGGTCCCTCACCAAGACGTGGTTAGGACTTGACCATTCCTGGGGGGGAATCTCAGGGAACAAGATTCTTTGTGAGCTGTGGATGCCTTCATGTCTCTCGGCCCTCTTTCCAAAAAGGTCATCACCACTAACATCATGGAGACATGTTGTATGGATTTTGCCACATTTTAAGAATTTCTTTAGAAAAAATAAAGTGAGGAGAGAGAGCATCAACTTTTGGATCCAAGTTAGTTGCACCTGAGAATCATTTGGAAAAAAAATTTAACTCCAGCACAGTCACATTTTAATGCAAATTTGTAGTCGCAAAATATTATGACTAATGTTTCATTTATGCATAAAGTTTCAAATAATGTGACTCCCTTGAGATTTTAAAAGTTAAACAAGAATCACAGTGTCAACTCTGGGAGGCCAAGGGAACGATAAAGCCAGGTGGCAGTGTTAACATTAGCTGACAGAAATACAGTGCTGCTGTGGGAAAACAAATCAAGGTTTGTAAATTTTGAATTATGGAATGTTGCCAAAAATGTGACCCTCATATAAACTGCACCATTCTGTACAGAATCCTAGGCCCTTCACAGGACTGTATGATTGGCTGTGTCTAGAGTTGGATCCGAGCAATTCGTATTTTTAAAAGTCCCCTGGAATTTCTAAGACTGGTGGTCTATGCATCATTGTTTAAAAACCAGTGGTCCTTCATAAAGGAGTAAGCACATTCATTCTGTAAAAAATAATTAATTAACACATATTATGGGCTAAGTTCTGGGGATATAAGATAAAATAAAAATATAGTGACCATGTGGGAGCTTATGTTCTAGTGAAGAGGTCAGATGATTAAATAAGCAGTTCCTGGATGCACCTGGAGATCGTCATTCTAAGTGAAGGAAGCCAGAAAGAGAAGGGAAAATACCATATGATATCACTCATATGTGGAATCTAAAAAAAAGAAAGAAAAGAAAAAGAAAAAAGAGGACACTAATGAACTCATCTACAAAACAGAAACAGACTCCAAGACATAGTAAACAATCTTCTGGTCATTGAGGGAAAGGGGGTGGGAAGGGATAAATTTGGGAGTTTGAGATTTGCAAAGGTTAACCACTATATATATAAATAGATAAAAAACAGATTTCTTCTATATAGCACAGGGAACTTTATTCAATATCTTGTAATAACCTTTAATGAAAAAGAATATGAAAACAAATATATATATATATGCATGACTGGGACATTGTGCTGTTCACCAGAAACTAACACGTTGTTAACTGACTATATTACAATCAAAAAAACTATTCAGTTACAATAAAGGGTCCTACACATATCATAGGGCATACAGGGCATTTGGGGACATGCCAGGGCACTTCACTGAAGCAGGGTCTATGAAATGATACTCAATGGATGGAAAGAAACCAATTAAAGGAGGACGAGTGTTTCTGGGGAATAGAGAATCCATTGAGTCCCAGAGCAGAGCAGGAAAGAGCACTGGATTCAAGTGACTGAAATGAGTTCAAGGTGGCGTAAATTTAGAGTCGGAGTGGAGAAATGGCAATGGATGAAACTACTGGACGGGCGAGGGCCAGGTCAGGAGAGACCTGGTAAGCCTGTGGGGAGCCTGGCCGTCCTCCTAAGGGAAAGTGAGGGAAGAGGAGGCCCTCTCTGACTGTAGCACACATCATGGGACGGGTTGAGTTGGAGGAAAGGACCGTGGAGGGATGTTCAGGTTCCTCCGTCTGTGGTCCAAGTGGGAGGGGACAGAGGCAGGGGGCAGGTAGCGGTCACTGCAGTAGGATATTTAGAAGAAATACTCTACAGACCTTGGTGATGAATCAGATGGGAAGAAGAAAAGGGAGATGCTAAGAATGATTCCCAAGGACCTGGCCAGTAGAAATGTGCATAGTGGTACCTGTCCTGACTGAGGACTGAGCTGGGAGATGTCGCCTGCACTAGGGAAGGCTGAATTTGTGGTGTCTGGGCGTCCAGGATGCAGATGGTACCAGGTAGGAGATGTGTCTGGACTAGAAAGTCACTGGTGGGCTTTGAAACCGTAACAGTAGATGAGATTGCTCAGTGACTGTTTGCAGGGTGAAAAGAGGGGCCATTGGAAGAGATCTCTGGGAAAATGCCAGTGAAGCCTGGTGGAGGAAGCCTTGGAAGGGTGTGGAGAGATGGGAGGAAACCACCTGGAGTGTGCTGAGTTGGAAGCCAAGAAGGGTGTCAAGGAGGAATAGTCAACCGTGTCAGAGGCTCCCAAGAGTAAGATGAAGACCAGCAAGTGCCTATTAGATTCAGCAACTGGAAGATCATGGGCAATTGATCTAGGGGTTTGGGTGAGTAATGGGAGGAGACGTTGGCTTAGAGTGAGCTGAAGAGAGAAAGAGGTGATCATGGGGGTGGGGCATGAATGCAGATGACTGTTCTAAAGCTTGGCTCTGAAAGAGAGAGGAAAAGGGGCTGCCGACATGCTTGCTCTTGCTTTGGGAGGTATTTTAAGGTTGGGGAGGCTTAGACGTATTTAAATGGTGATGGAAAGGACCCAGAAGAAGGGGGTGGGGTGGTCATTGGGAGTGTTCACTGAGGAGTGAGCACAGGCTGCGGGTCTGGCTCCACCACTGTCTGGTTGAACTTGAACTCGAGTGCGCCGCCTAATCTGGGCTACAGCATCCTTACCTGTAAGTGGTAGGGTTTCTCTGTGTCTGTGGTTTTCAAACTGCACCCCTCAAAGCTGTCTCAGCGCATTCACATTTCAGCTTCAACCACAGCAACTCGACCTCCCGTGTGTTTTTAAACAATTTTTATTTTCGCCATTTAATGCATGTACATACCTTGGAAAAGCCAAATGGTAGTAAAAGAATTAGCATTTAAAAAAACAGTAACTCCTGCTCCACACCTGCTCACTCTCAGCCACTCCCAGTTCTTGTGGGTATTTATTTCCTTTGGTGTTTCTGCCCCTTTACCTAACCGTGTTTCGTAAATGTAAACATACATTGGTTTCTGCTCCACCCCATCCTCACTTGGCTTGACTCTGTTCCCTCCAACCTAAAGCCACCTGCTTTTGGTTGATCGTGTTTATTATAAGCATGCAGATGTCACCACTTCCTTCCTCTCCCCTGTTGAGGACAGCCTGTGTCTCCCCTGCCAGCAGCATTCGCCTCTTTTGTCTCATTTACCTTGATTTCCGTTTGTGATTGCAGCTTTTCCTGAAATGTTCCACCGTCTCAGAAACCCGTCAGCACTTTCCCTGTGCTCGCTCAGTCACGAGACCCCTCCCCCAGCCCTCCGTGGCTCCCTGGTCACTGTCCCATCCCGGGATGCTCTGCATCCTTGCCTGTGGGGGAGCCCTGTGCCCTGCTGTTGTGGTTTCCTCTTCCTCGGTTTCCGCCCTGGTTTCCGTGCTGCCGATCCTCCAGGGGCTTGGAGACAATGTCTCCAGTTCTGCCTGACTGAGGGTATCTTTATTTTGCCCTCATATCCCATTGATGGTTGGCTGGTTTTAGAATTCTGGCTTGAAAAAATTTTTCCTTGCAAACTTTAATAGAAGCCATTATTGTCTGGCTTCCATTTTTGTTGTTGAGAGCTCTGATCTACTGTGATTTCCTGTCCTTTGACCAATTTTGTTTCGTTTCTCTCTGGAGCCTGTAAATCTTATCTTTATCCTTTTACTCGTGGTTCTTTATTTCATTTTCCTTGGTACTTGATGGGCCCTTGCATTGTGAAGACTCATCCTATAATTCTAAATTCCATAATTCTAAAAACTCTCTTGAATCATTTATTTTAGAATATACTCCACTTCATGTTTCCCAGCTTTCTCTTTCTGTTGTTTCTTTTAGGTTAATATTGGACCTTACATGTTCTTCAATAAAAATAAAGAGTGAAAAAATAAAGAACTCTCTCTTTATATTAAAAATATATATTGGACCTTCTGGCTTGACCTCATTTTATCTTTTCTTTCCTTCTCTCTCTCTCTTGCTCTCACTCTTTCCACCTCGAGATTGTCTTGACTTTATCTTCTAATTCTTCTATTAATTCTTTTAATTTGGCTATTCTCTATTTAATTTGCAAGATTATTTCCATCTTTATAGCCATTCGTCCTTGTGTCGTGGATGCAATTTCTTCTCTTTTCTCTCTAAGGCTGTTATCTCTCCCACAACCCCAACTGGGTAAACCCTACCTAGCCTTCAAGGTCCAACTCAAAATCCTATTATGAGACCTTCTCCAATCGGTCTAGCTCTCTCCACTAGATTAGAATTCTCTAGCATTATTATAGATCTAATAGGTAACTTCATTGAAACCTGCATTGCTTCCTAGTGAGGAATCATCCTGTCTCCCCAGCTGTACCGTAATCTTTTCAAGAGGAGGGACTGTTTACTTGATCTGTATCTGCTCCAGTGCCTTGTCTAGAATTGTGACTTTAACAAGTGGTAAGTAGGTTCTTGTTGATTTTAAATAAATGACAAGCCGTCCTAATCCCACCAAGCCGGGCTCACCCCTGTCAGGTTATTTAAAAAGCATCAAAATCATAGGTATTTGATAGATAATATGAGTGTAGAACTTGGAAGGTTTGCTAGTTCTCCGTCCCTTGCACAGTGTTTCATTCACACCTAATTCAGCAGCAGTAGTTCAGTGACTTGCTTTCATTAAGTCTTCCTTGAAATTCTCAACTTAGATTTCATAGGCAAAGCGCAACTTTCTTTTCTCACTTATATTTCATTGGTTTAGGAAATATTTAATTGAATTACACTCTTAAAACAACCAAGAGCAATTGGCATATGCAGGATTGGAAGCAAACACATTGAAATCTTGGCCAACACGTGATTCAGTCAGTAGGGCAGGGGCGTGTTGAACAGCAACCTGCTGGCCTCAGACCTTTACTCCGCCAGGAGTGAAGGGCGCTGGACTGTCAAGTCAGCCAAGTGGAATTCAGTCAAGAGATATCTACCATGCTCTGTTCCTGGTGTACCGAGAAGAAGTCTTTGGCAGAAATGGATTTGTGCTCATCATGCCTCTCACGCGCCCTTGTCATCAAGGGCATGCGCGGGGCAGGTACCCAAGCCAGCTGATGTGGATTAGTGCACAGTCTTTGGTCTTAAAACCACACTAGGCTCACTGGCACTGGGGCAATCATCTTGGTCTCATTAGAACCAAAATCCTCCCACCTGCTCTGTAATTCTCTGACCCTGGGTCCTCAAAGCGTCCCAGAGATGGATCCCCACTCACCTCCCACTTAAGTCAGCAGCTTGGGCCGTCACCGCACAGCCACGTCTGCACGCCTCCTGTTCCCCACCACTTCAACAACCAGCACACTTTGGATGAATCAAATATAGATTCTCAAAGAGGAAGTGAGGGGTCCAGCTGACTTTGTGTGGCCCCTGTCACAACATGAACAATTTTTTTATAATAGGGGGAACTTGGAAGTCCTCCCTGTGTTACGTTTCCATAAAAAGGATAACCTCTAAGTTTAGTTAAAATAGGTTGACATTAACGACAGGAAAGAATGTTTGTATTTCCTGTTGATCGTACTCAGGCAACCGGCATCACTTTGTAGCCACCATAGTCACAGCCATGAGTGAAGATGCCCCTGGTCACCGTCCCCGAGGGAAAGAAGACTGTTCTCTGAATCGGGGCTTGAGAAAACCCCATGGAAAACGCAGCCAAAGTACTGTGTGAAAATTACATTGCAAACAAATATCAACCTGCAGTCAGAAGAAAGTTCCTTGCATATAAAGTCAGAATGGAATCAATCCAGTTGAATTGGTTTCCTGGTAAATTTAGTGATTTGAACGTTTCACCTGTTGCTAGTTTAGAAGTAACATTAAGACACTGAGTTCAGTGAAGGGTGATGAGTGTTCTTCTATGGGTAACCCACAGCTGGGTAATGGACAAAGGCAGAGTTCATTTTAAATTGATGAAAAGAACAAACAAAATTAAATTTAAAATCACATCATT
Organism: Camelus ferus; assembly: GCF_009834535.1. Lineage (NCBI taxonomy): Eukaryota > Metazoa > Chordata > Mammalia > Artiodactyla > Camelidae > Camelus > Camelus ferus. Next base: position 68,134,889 of record NC_045706.1, on the reverse strand, counting down.
GGGGAGAGGGTAGAGCTTAGTGGTAGAGCGTGTGCACGAGGTCCTGGGTTCAATCCCCAGTACCGCCATTGAATAAATAAACAAATACAAAAGTAAATGCATAAATAAACCTAATTACCCCCAGTAAAGTAAAATCAAATCATGTCAAATCCCCTTTGACTCCTGTTCTCCATTTTCCCCCTTTGCTGCTGCATTTTAATGCTACGAGGCATAGGCTGCAGCTGCTCCCCACCCTAGTGTGTTTGGCTCAGTCTAGTTCCATTTTTTTCTCTCTGCCTCCGTCCTTAGCACGCTGGTACATCGGCCACACCGGTACATCGGCCACACCAGGCCCTGCCATGAGGCTGCACGGTGATGGCTGTGGGGACAGTGTGTCCTCACCAGTCCAGCTCCTTGGCCTGGCTCTTGGGGCCCAGCAGAACGATGCTCTCTGCTCCCCGCTCCCCGGGGCCGCTGCAGCTGTGTGTAGAGCCAACCCCTCTCTGTGCTCTCTCTGCCCTCTCTGTCCCACAGTCTCCTCTCCCTTCTTCTTCTGCCTGGGGAAACCTGCCTTTATTTTTCTTAAGTAGTCTGTCAAATAGCAATGCTCCTTCCCCTAGAATCTAGAACGGAGGCGTTGGGAAACGTTCTTCTGCAGGTGTCTCCTCATCTCCTTCTCTCTTAAGATGCTGAGCTCTTGGATCTGCTCACTCCTCCTGTGCTGGCGCCTCAGACAGCCTGGAGGCAGGACCTGCCACATGGTAAAATGGCCAACTCTAAAGTGGCCTCTTGGAGGAAATGTGTAGATCGCTAACTCCACGTACACCACAGCCCAAACGCGTTCCGTGTAGCCAGGAAATGACTGGCGCTGTCTGACCACACAGACAATTCCACTTGGGGGCGAATTTTTTAAAAATATATTTCAGTGATTCCTCTTCAAGTATCCACTCTCCTGAGAAGAAAAGGTCTGATGAGTCCCTTCTCTTTCTAGCCCTTAGTCATGGGACTGGGCCTCCTTCCGTCAAACAGTCCCACTAGAACCATCAGTTCCAGCCCCAACAGAACAGAAGGAAGAACCCATGGCAGCAGATCCTTGGGCAACCCTTTGTTCAATGGACTAAAGCAGTCGATTGAGAAGCTTGAATAGAAAGATGTTTATTAAAAATAAGAAGAACTAAAAAGGCTCTCCACCCCTCCCTCTATCTGCTAAAAAGTAAATAAATAAACTGGGTATAGGGGAAAAAATATAAATGGTCTGTCTCAGCCCGAGAATATAATAACACTGCTTCTCTTTCCTTGTTTTAGGGAATGCTGTCGATTTTTTGGAGACAATGGCTTGACTTTGAAGGTGTTTGTTACCAAGGCAGCACCCTTTGGTGTTCTTTGGACACTCACAAACTACCTGTACTTACATGCAATAAAGACAATAAACACCACGGATGCCTCCGTGTTGTTCTGCTGCAACAAAGCTTTTGTGTTCTTGCTCTCATGGATTGTTCTCAGGGACAGGTTCATGGGCGTGAGGGTAAGTTCCTTGTTCTCTGTCTTCCTCCCTCACTCGGTCATGCCACCCAAAACCTGCCCATCGGCTTGCTTAGCTCCATGTGCTGGACTGTAAGCCTAAGCTGCTGGCCACTTTCCTTCCGATTCGCAGCAGGAAAGGAGCCAGCTGGAGGGCCGGGTGCTCCGTGTGCCTTGCAAACCTTCTTGCTTGCAAACCATCCTAGACAAGCCTTCATTAAAGCGCCTTTCATTTCAAGCATTTTCAGCAAGCATTCTCTAAAGCGTGTGCCGGTCGGGGACCCATGTGACAGGAGTGACAGGCTCACCCCGTCTCTCCCGGGCAGCGAGCGGAGCCCTGCCGCCTGAGCTCTTCGCGTAGGCTGTATCCGAAAGCCAAAGGTCGTTCCGCATCCACACGAACGTGCAGCCCTGGGGGACCTTTGTCTGGACCGTGTGTACAATGCCAAGGCGGGCCAGACCCACTCGGGCTGAGTTCAAACTGGAGGGACCGTCTCACTCCCTTCACACCCCAGACGAAGGGACAATGAAATGATATCCCTTGAAATCCCTCTGGTTATTCCATCGGAGTCTGAGTCAGTTCCATGAAAACCAAGTCAAGTTTAGCTAGTCAAGTTTCATAACAGTTGTATGAAACACGATAAATGCACTATCAGATTTCACCCTGGATAGAAGGAAGGAACAGGTGACGTTCAGCCTTGAGGGTCCTGGCGGCTCCCGCTTGTCGCCCTCTGGTGGCCAGGAGCTGCTACTGCCCCATCGCTGCACCCTCAGACCACGGAGGCCGGCCGTGAAGCTGAGAGTCCCTCTGATGGGCAGCCTCATTAGAGGGAACCGTGCTGGCACCCAGCAAGGTGCAGACTCCAGGCCCTCTACTGTGTCCTTTGCTCACTGGCCTGGGAACAATGCCATCCCCTTAATGGTGGCTTCGCACCCACCTGGTTACTCAAACAGCAGTGAGGACATGAGTCAACCGCCGAGGCGTATTTTTAGCTTGCAGTAGGGGGAAAATTTGTTTTGAAGCTTAGTGTTAATTTTAGAATAAGATCTCAGCTCACTGTCCTACCACCCAGAAAAGCTTAGAGCAAATAAACCATCTAATATATCCCCGCAAGAAATGAGATGCGTCCAGCAGCAATCTGCCCAGCAGCCTGCCTGCCTGGATGCTGAAGACTTGGATGTCCCAGGGCCCCTGGTGGCTTCATTTTGATGCAGAGACCCAGGAGAATTCATGGTGCTTTGGGGGCATGATTCTGATGTCCAAAGCAAATTCCTAATCACGCCCTGTCTTCCAAATGGGAAGAGACGCTTCGAGGTTAATTCTGCATCTAAGCAGACGCAAATGAAGTTGTTGAGAATAAGAAAAGGTATGACAATACTGAGGCCCTCTCGGACTCACAGAGAACAGTGCAGCGCTCCCAGAGCTTTTCCTTGTCGCTATTCGTGGGTAAGAGGGTCTCCTCCTAACATCCCTGAGCCGTGATTCAGTCTAGCCATCCTGGCCACCTGACCAGCGTGGTTTGTGCTAACCATTCTAGACTGAACCGAGTGTCTTGTTGAAGCCTTCGGTGCTAGACCAGCACAGAAATGAAGGTCCAAGGAGCTGGTGCTGGTGGTGGAATTTCATAACGTGTAAGCCTCGCGCAGCTGTGGGTCTTTCTGATAATCATCGCTTCTCTTAGAAATAAGTGACCTGTTATCTAAGACAGTCCCACTTTGAGTCAAGGAGGAGCACCTGCTTCTCATCTGCAAGAGTTCAGAGAGCTAGCAACACCTGTAAGATGCCAGCATCTGGCCAGAGTGACTGAAAGGTCCCCCTTGGTAAACAGATGGAGATTTGTGCCCAAGATAAGATCTAACTAGCATACGGGTTTTCTCAGGCATCTCTCAGACTCCTGGGTTAGCGAGCACCTTCCACAGGGTAGTTTCCAGAAACTGAAAGGGCTTGACAACTGTTGTGCATCCCGGAGGGCTGAGCAGACCAGCCTGCGAGTCACACAGACACAGAGAACGTGACGGAGGCTCAGCACCACGTTTGTGAAACAGATGACGCTGAGGCCCCGTGTCATTAAGGCAGTGACTCCAATCACAAGGACTGTGGTTCCTGGGAGACACCAACGGGTCCACGTCATGTGGACAGACCAGAAAGAAGCAAATGTTTACCTTCGAATGCCGGGGAGATCACGGCCACTTAGGGCATCAGAGGCAACTGTTTGAGAGGCGCTCAGGCTGGCCCTCGTGTCACCCTTTGACTCCAAGCTTAGATGTGCTTTATATGTTTCCTGGATCTCCGGGCTCAGGGATTATAAAGCAACAGGGAGGTGCTCTAGCCTAGAGTCAAGTGGCAAAGATTTGGATCCACTCTCATAAGCTGTTGGCCCTTGAGCAAGTTCCTTAACATCTCTGAGCCTTAATTATCTCATTTTAAAACAGAATGTTGGTATTCATCTTAGTGAACAGTTGTGAGAATAAAATAAGGTGATGCCTGCCTGACACATAAAACCCCATAAATGTTCTCTTTTTTTTGGTGTCATTAATTTCATATTCTTTCTCAATTCGAGGGGTTTGGTGGATCAGCCCAAATCTGTTGACAGTGTCAGCAGCTGACAGACATTTAGGGAGGCCGTTCCGTTCAGCAGAAGCAGCAGTAGACTGAGAGCGAGCCGAATTGGGGGGGGAGGGATGGCCCCTCCTAAGCCAAAACCCGCCCAGCTGGGGTCAGCAGTGGGTAAAGAAAGGACTGGCTGGCCACGCCACCCCCAGCCCACGTCCCAGAGGAGACGAGACGGAAGACGGGCTTCTCAGCTGGTCAGAACCACCCGCTACAGCTAGGACGCTCCAACCTGGAGGGACGGGCGAGGGAGCGAGAAGGCAGAGCTGGGAGAGCATCCTAGTTGTCCTCAAACCCCAGCAGCATGTGCCTGGGGAGCCCGAACCTTTTCTGAGAGCAGTGCCCACCTCAGCTGGATTCCAGCTGGCGTTTTCAGTCACTGCACGCTCGCAGCCTTTCACAGGGGGCCATCCCTGACCAGGCCCGAGCAGGGCCTGGCGCTTCTCTAGGGAGCGGTGGTCACCTGACCATTGAACCGTGACTCCAACTTCTGTTCCGGAGGTTGTCCCCTTGCCCCTGGGGCGGGCACAGAGCACACAGAGCATGGGGTGGGGTGCAGGAGGGCAAGGGCGCTCACAGCCCAGCCCCCTTTCCAGCCTCGGAAATAAGAGGGATGAACAAGAAGATCTCAAAGTACCTCCAGACTCTTAGTGTTGAAGAGAGCGAGCCGTCCAGGAGTCAAGAGGGGAAGTGTTGGGAGAAGGATGTCAAAAAGTTAGTCTGTCCTTTCCCTTTCTTAAACTGCCCCAAATTGCACAAATCTCAAATGCCTCGCAAGTGGGGCTCTGCTGAGCAGAGGACGGGCAGCCGTCACACACTGGAGCAGGAGCAGGAGCGGTGCTGGTCAGACGTCACCGAGGGCTGCGTCCGCCTGCCTCCGTCCCTGGTGCGCCTTCCCTCCCGGCCTGACATCTGATGGGAGCAGTGTGCCTTGGTGCCCCAGCCCCCATGCTCTTGTTCCTCTCTCTTCTTCAGCTGATTTTTCCCCAGCCAGAGTAGAGAGGCGGCTCTCATCCCTCTTGGTCTCAGGCCCCTGTGACTGGGTGCTCAAGTCCTTGTTCAGTGGGATAAGCGTGGGGGGTGGTGCATAGACAGGAACGTGTGAGAAAGGAAGGAGGGCCGAGGGGAGGTAGGGACAGTCACTTGTCCTGATTCCATCTGGGACGCAGTGTTCTTCCCGGGGATGCCCATATGGAGATGAGGGCCACGGGAGGCCGCAGCTCCAGTCTGTCTTCTTGGACAGTTCATCTTAGTGCAGGAAATAGGCAGGGAGACATTTCCAAATGTAAACCAAGAAAGCCAGACACGGCATGCTGTAAAATGTAAATGCACACCTGCTTTTTAAAGAGAGGACTGGCATCTTCAAAGGCATTTCAGGCTCAGGGAAGGGCTCTGAGCTCTGCCCCCTAGACCTGTAGGGAATGTTTCCACCCTGCTTTGCTGGTAGGGGTATCAGAAATGGGGTGAGCCACCAGCTTCTCCTCCAGCACGCTGGTCAGGCCCCAGGCTCAGGGCTGGGGGGTCCCAGCTGGGCCACTGATGCCCGGAGAGTGTGCCCCATAGCCCGGGCGCTCAATCCTGTGACCTGTGGCTGGGACCCCCAAGAGGACAAGACCTGGACGCATGAACGGGGGTGGGTGTCACTGTCCCCCCAGTGCCACCTGTCAGAATGAACCCACTTGCCTGGGCTTCTCAAATGTTGGCCGGAAGGCCAGCGACCACCCACACGCTCTGTTTCTCGCCCTTTCCCTCAGCTCTCCTGCACAGCACCGCTCAGGCGGAAGCTTTTAGCTGTTTTATTATTTAATCAATAGAGAAGAGAGGAGAAGAGGTCAGAAATCTGCCTTATAAAACCTTCAGGAAAAAATAACCACCCTGTTCTCCTTCACTTCCCCAAGCATCATCTTCCAGGTTGGAAAGACTCACGTATCTTTGGAGATGCGACACATCGTCCGATTCGTAGCTGTTTCTTCCCCCCCCCCCCTTCTTTTTCTCATCAGTTCTCTTTACCGGGCTGCCAAGCCGGGCAGAACTGTTCCACGCGGCATCTTTGCATGGTGTGTGTCCTCTGGAGCAGAAACCACACCCCTTTCCCTGTCTGCCTTTTCACCTGCCTTTTGCTCTCCTGGAGGGGAAAGTTGCTTCTTGCCTTGCTACCTCCGTTTCTTTCTCTTAATGAGTAGTACGCAGTGTATGTAGCTGTGGATATGAAGTATGTGCCTTGTGTGATGCAGAATGAGGCAGCTGGACAGAGTAGGGCCTGGCGCTTCTCTGGGGAGTGGTGATCACCTGCTCTCTCAGGGCCTCTGGGGTAGGGAGACAGGTCATTATATGCGGACACCGCAACTGAGACAAACTGCCAAGATGCAACCGAATCACCTTCACTAACCTAAACATGGTGTGTCTTGACTGGGCAGGGAACTCAGATCTCAGAGTAGGGTTGCCAGTGGCTTACTGTGTGAATCGTACTCTCCTGTTTGTATATATGAACGTGGACAGACCTGAAATGTGTGTCCCTACTCTGCCACACACCGGCCTTGTGCATTTGGGCCTCTCTGACCCTGTTATCATGTCTATAAAATGAAATGAATGATGCTATCTATCTACCTGTTTCGATGATTAAATGAGAAAATACACAGCAAACCCTTATCCCATGACCGCTCAGTAAACGCTAGCTACTTGATATTGTTAGATACAGTGGAGGTCAATTCTGAATAATCCACTGAGAGGACTAAAACTCCCAGTAAATCCAGTGGCCGAAACTTGTGTTGCACACGTTTGTTCCCTCCTCCCCGTGTTCTGGCTGCGGCAGCCTCTGCTCTTTCCCACCCAGCAACGTTCACGTAGCTCCACGACCAGCTCAGGTTAGAACTGGGGCTTATTCTTGCCGCTGACGCATTTCTCCTTTGGGAAATGTTATCCGAAGTTAGTTTATCCCTCGTGCACTCCGACAGTTGACTTTGTGCAGGGGAAGGTGTACATCTCTCCGGAGTGTCCGTGCCGCCTGAGAAGTCTGCATCTGGACAGGAACAGGATTAAGGGGGGCCGTGGGTGTTGGGCCTGGCAGCGGCCAAGAAAAGGAACTGCCCCTCCATCCAAGGTTGGGATACTGGAGCCCCGACTGGGGTGACACACGCTCTCCCAGAAGATGCTCCTGCTGCATCTTCTACTGTAAAACGGAGGCCAAGATCGGTGGTCGACACCGCGCCCTCTCTGTTGAGATGTGAAGTACATAGGAGACCACGTGAGCGTTCGGAAGGCTGGGAAGGAACTAAGAGGTGGTTTCCAGGTATTGACGACGAGGCCCTGTCACGACCAAATCGCCTGTCGCTGGGATTCTGAGCATCGCCTCTCAAGCTCCCAGGACTCACGGTGGCTGGCTGGGCACACCCTTGCTGCCAGCCGTTTCAGGGTCTTTGGTCATGCCGGGCTGTGCTGAGGGCCCCCTTCAAGCAGATGTTAGGCAGGAGAGCAGCCTTTGCTTGGTCTCCAAAGAAGGGCTGAAAAGGAGCACCTCCGCCCGTTCCCGTTAGGGCCCTCTCCTCAGCCCTCGGGGTCCCTCCGATTCCCGCCGCTGCCGTGACCACCATGTCTTCCTTCTTCCAGATCGTGGCCGCCATCCTTGCCATCGCTGGCATCGTGATGATGACCTATGCGGACGGCTTCCGCAGCCACTCCGTCATCGGCATAGCCCTGGTGGTGGGCTCCGCATCCATGTCTGCCCTGTACAAGGTAGGCCCCCGGGCCCTCCGGGGGGGGCGGCTGCAGGCCTCGGCACGGCCAGCCCGTTGCCCCAGGGGTCTCTGATGGTGCCTGTGCGTTAAGACAAGCAGTCGTTTTCAAGGTGTGCTGGGCACACCGAGCCGCGGTGCTGAGACACGCAGCAGCTCTGGGCTCTCGCCCTCTGGATCTTTCCATTGGTGGCCGCACATTTGCGGCATTTGAGATAAAACAGGTGAACAATTGATCGGCCGAGTCGGATTGGCGACTCCGTGGTTCAGCAAAGACTGGAGAAGGATCAGGGGCCCTAACTGGCAGGGGCAGGCTCAGTGTCTGGTCAGATAATTTCCCACCAGATTGGACATGAAAATTTGAAAATCTGCTACAGCTCTGTCACTGAAATCTTTTATCACATGGTATTTGCAGCCACCAGGACCCAGCATGAATCTATATGCATTTCACGCCTTGCCCATAGGCTGGATAAATAAAAGCACAACTGTTATAATGTGGAAATTATAAAATATTTTTGACAAAATGTTGGGGACCGTTGGAAGGCATGTGCCAATGGTAGGTCTAGATGAAACCATGTTTATCTGGCCCCCATCCCTCACTGTCTCCCCAGTCCCATCCTGCCTCCTGGCCCCTCTCCCCTCATTCCCCACCTCGTTGGGTCCATAGTAAAGAATGAAAATATTTTCTGGTCTCCAGGTTGGGAAACTGAGCTGAAGGATTCAATGAGAAATGAGATTTTAGCTTTGAAACATATTGGCTCTTTGTGGATCCAAACAGTAGGACAGAGAAAATCAAAGACTGTAGGAAGTTCTAAGAAAAGGAATTTTTTCCAGCACTGTGAGGACACACTGGATGCTTCTGGAAAGTGACATGTCTGTGCTTTCTTCCCCTGTGTCAGCTCCTGGCCCTCACTGATCACTCCCTACCAAGACACATAGATCATCTTCCTTCTCTGGAACACATCTCCCGGAGGATGTGAGAGCCTAGCACCATTCTGGGACTTCAAAGCCACTGTCCAAATGCAGAGAATATTAAAAAGCCACACTCTGCTGTCCTCGGTTAACTGCGTGCTCACAGGAAGCGGAGAGCATAGAAACGCAGTCCTGATGAACACAAATATCCGACTTAGACCCCCATTTCTATCTCCTCCCCTGCCTGACCTTTATCCAGAGAGGCCGGAAGACTGAAAGCAATTTACCATATTTCCCTTCCCATGCTTCCTGCACATATGCCCGGAAATACCCGAGAGAGATGTGAGAGGCTGGAAAAGGAAGAAGGAGGAGAGTAGGAGGGACCACATTGCAGAGACGCAGGTTGGACCCTCAGTTCCCTAACCGTGACCAGTTCAGTAAACACGTGGGCTGGGCTGGGGCCTCTGCCTCTGCGAGGTCAGCTCCCCGGCCACTCCAGGCACACATGTCCCTCTCCCACTTCTCATGCATCTGAAATATGTATAAACAAGAACAGGGGCGAGAAATCGAAGTTGGGTGTGTTCCCTCCAAACCCGTGTCCCTTCTGGAATGGGGATGGGGGGATGGAGCGGGGATGAGCTGAGTGCTATAATCCTGCCTCCTTTGAGGCAATGTCTTTGCAGCCAAAGCCCTTTCTCTTGGGGGCATTGGTTTTCAAACTGTGTTGTTCAAGGTCAGAGGTCACTTGTAGGGGTCTCTGAGAGGAGTGTGTGATCATGGCAGTTACTTCTAATTTACGTGGCTTCCTCATCTTCGGTGCTCTGAAGCTGGGATACAGTGTCATGAATACAGCACAGAGAATCAGGTCTAGTGTGAAAACCCAGAATTCCTGAAGATGCTCTCGGTACTCAGAGTGACCCTCCAGCATGATGTTACTGAGATCAGGTTAAATCCCACCGCCCTTCACGGAAAGCCACGCAGAGTAGAGTTTACCTGTCACGTGGTTGTCGGTCCTGTGGTCCAGCTGCAGCCTTCAGGGCACTCGCTCCAGGCGGCAAGCTGGAGGCGTGACCCCTTGTCCTCTGCTCTCCTCCGCAGGTCCTGTTCAAGCTCCTCCTGGGCAGTGCCAAGTTTGGAGAAGCCGCCTTATTTCTGTCTGTGCTGGGGGTATTTAACGTCCTCTTCATCACCTGTGTTCCTGTCGTCCTCTACTTTACCAAAGTGGAATACTGGAGCTCTTTCGACGCCATTCCATGGGGGAACCTTTGTGGATTTTCAGTCCTCTTATTGAGTAAGTGGTGAGCACCCTGTTGGGATTCCCAGAAAGCGATGATCCTGTGCAGCTCAGGAGAAGTCTTTGGGAACCCGTGCCCTGAAGGAGGAAAAACAGTCCATCGTTATCCTTCGGTTCCTGGTGGTTTTCAAGGTCATCGGTCCTGCAAAGGCAAGCCTTGGTGATGATGACATTGGGTTTAATTCCAGGACCACGGTCACTGCAGCAGGAGCCGTGGTCATTGCTGCCCTGTAGCCCAGTGAGCTGTGTGTTTTTTGCTGACAATAGTACATTCCTTATAGGACTGGTAAGAAGCTGGCGAACTAATATAGGCAGCGCTCTTAGAACCTTGCCTGATAAATGTCGATGTTCAGCAAATATTATCAATTGTCACTATTATCATCATTACTTGGTCATTGTCATCATCATCACCAGAAGAGCAACCAAGGAAGTGCCTCACCCCATTTCCGTTTAAAAATGCATATCCCAAAGCTCCTGTTCGTAGTCATCCCAGAATCGCTGCCAGCAACAGGGAAGGGCACAGTTAGTAGGACGCCCCAGTCCTCTTTCCTGGTGCCTTCTCACTGGCTACCTTTGTCAGATTTCTCTTCCCTTCTTCAAGCTCAGGGAAGAGAGGAGATCTGGGTAGTCAGGACGTTTGTCCCTAATCCCCCAGTCCCAGAGCCCTTCCAGGAACCCCAAGTTCACTGATTCAGAGCAAAGGGCAAGATGCTTATGACTCCAGCCTTGTCAGGGAAGCTGGGGTCAGACAGACCAGGTAGGATGGGAAGTCTGGGGCCAGTCGTGAGTAACACCTACTTCTTTATTCTTTATTTCAGCATTCAATATTGTATTAAATTTTGGAATTGCTGTTACATATCCCACTCTGATGTCTCTTGGAATCGTCCTCAGTGTACCTGTGAATGCAGGTAAACCTACGTGGCTTTCTGTATCTGCTTGTAAACACACACACAAACAGGCACACATACACACACACACTCACAGACACGCACATGCGTACACATGCCTGTATTCTCGCTGTGCATGTCTAACCTTCTGTATAGAAAGAAAGCGCTTAGGCAAAATACTGATGTCTGTTACACCTGCAGTGTTTTCTCCAGAGTGGACTGGTTTTCACTTCCCACACCAAGATACAGAAAGTCTAAAGCCATCTCGATCCGATCTGGTGTGAGGGTCAGAGATAAGAGTCATTCATATTATTGATAAGTATAGACAAATATGTAGCAGAGGAAAAACTGCACTTTTTGTGAGTGACTTTCCAGATGAGCAAGTGCAGTGGACGTGACACAGAGGCGTGTCCACAAGCTGCAGAAGCGCAGGCGTGTCCCCCGCCTCCCAGAAGAGAGCCCTTTCTCAGCTGCGCGAGGCTGTGCTTTGTTTTTCCCTGGCGACTCTCCAACACATGCGGTGGGCAGCTCTTCCAAAGCTGGTCGTCACCTCCTTCTCTCACCTACCCCTTACCTCCTTCCCTTTCCTGGCTCACTCGGATATGAATTTTGGATTTTCTTCCCAGAATCGCCCCCCACCCCACCCCTGACCTCCCTGTGGAATCTGTGTGTAAATCACTTCTCCCCAGAACACGCCTCTCCTTGGCCCTGGCACAGCTTCCTCCAAAGCCACCTCCCGACCCACGCACCTCCGGGCCATCAGAGGCTTAGCTCACCCCAGGGAACGGCAGACCCTCATCCCGTTCAGTCTGCTGTTAATATGCCCGGAAGCGTTGGCTAAGCAGCTCTCAACTTCCTAAACCTCTTCCTGGGATTTGGCTTCTCTGTTTCATCCCACACGTTCTGTATATATGCCTCACCTTGGCCCAGACGCTTGGGGTCCAGCACCACCTCTGCCCGCTGGAGGACGGCGGTCCCCACTCAGTGCCTCTCTGGGCCTTCCCTGTCCCCCAGAAGTGAGAGCATCCGTATGTCATCACCTTGGTTGATGTGAGAACATGTGAAATGATCTGAGGCAGCACTTCAAAACACAGAGAGCCCCTCGCTCCAGGAGAGCTTGTAAAAAGTGGTCCACACACCACCCGCTTCTGAAAATAACTCACCCACTTGCCCCAACGACATCTCAGTGCGTCTTTACGGCCGCACAGGGTTCTTACTTCAAGGAGGCCTACTCCAGGGGCCCCTGTGCAGAAGCCACTCTGACCCTATGGTGTGATAGGGTGTGAGAGATTACTCAGAGTCCCTTCTTCCTACTTCTCTGCCATGTAAGAGATTCACTAATGCAGCAAAGGAAGGAATTGCGTTCAGTTCTGCACAGGAGAGAAGCTGAGGGGTCGGCTATGACCGGACCTGTCAGAACAGAGCCGTTGTTCCGCTCTCTGACTTTCCCTGACGCCCGTCTCTAGTGCAGTTCACATGATTTGCTAATTGACTGTCCCATCTGTGAATTAACAGACTGTTCTGCCAATATTAAAAATTAAAGTATTTCTGAATTACGATGAGATAAAAGAGGCACTTTAATTCCACAAAAAGGCTACCAAAACAAAGTGCTTTTATTTCAGGTGTAATTTGTCCCTCTCTGGCCACCCTGAAGACCGAGGTGAGAGGCAGGCTGGGAGGGAAGAAGAGGGGCAGGAGGAAGTGGAGGAACAGGAGGCGGGGTGACAGGGCCAAGCTACAGACTGGAGGGAGGAGCAGCCCCCTCCCCAACTCGGGGAGCTGGGGGAGCTGTCCAGCACGTCAGCTTTCAAAAGCTGCACACTCGAGTCAGAAGACCCTCTTTCACAAAATGACATAAAACAAAAGCAATCTGGTTCTCTCTTGCGGGGAAGCAGGCTCCAAATTTGCTTTGTCTAGTCTAGTTAAGAAAAGAAAGAAAGACAGCGAAAAAGAAAAGAAAAGAAAACCAACATTTGAAATGCTTTTGATCTTTAGCTGTGAAAAGAATGATGATCTGGATTTTTACTAACTGACACGAATCCTGTTCTCATTCTGTTCCCTCACCTGATGGGAGTCAGGGATAAGCCCTTGGGCCTTTAATAAACTTTACCAGTCGGTGATGACGTGGATGGCTTCAGAGCCTCACACTAATACCCTGGGATGGAACAAAAATTTGTATTTATCATCTTCAAAGAACCAGGTCAGGTTTGACTTTCAAAACATATATATATCTCCATTCGTTTTCAGATTCTTTTCCATTATAGGTTTTACGTGTGTGTGTGTGTAACTGAATCACTCTGCTGTACACCTGAAACTAACACAACTCTGTAAATCAACTATATTTCAATTTTTAAAAAGACTCCAATATATATATACGTGTGTGTATTTATTTATATGTTTATATACAAATAAAATGATGCTTTTAAATTATAAAAATAAAACATGTCACTGTATAAAACATGAACAGTACCAAGAATATAGAGAAAGCAATAGCGTATTTTTTAATCATGGAAAAATTGCCTTTGCTCTTGCTTTTTAATTTGCCACCTTTTTTGTTGTTGTTGTTGTTCTTTACTGTCTCCATGATGGATTTTGCCACTCCAGAGGGGGCCACAGCGAACTCTGATACGTACACACATCTCCAGCCGTCCCTCATGTCTCATTTTGTCTCTCACCCAAATCTACCTGGAAACTAAGGTGCCAGGTCAGTTGGGGAAAGTGAAGTACAGCAAAGCCTCACACCAGACGAGAGCTATAACGTTAAGGGAGATTTACTGTAGGCAGCCCCTGCCGGCCTGGTCAAGAGAGGACAGCTGCCCCCAGGAAGGGGCGCCCAGGATCCCGCCCCACTGGGGCCCCATCTCTGCCCGTGCCTGCCGGCCTGCCTCCCCAAGTGACCCAGTTCTCCTCTCGTCCCCTGCAGTGGTCGATCACTACACCAGTAAGATCGTCTTCAACGAGGTCCGGGTCATCGCCATCATCATCATCGGCCTGGGCTTCCTGCTCCTGCTCCTGCCCGAGGAGTGGGACGTCTGGTTGATCAAGCTGCTCACTCGCCTCAAAGTGAGGAAGAAGGAGGAGGCGGCGGAGGGCGGCGCAGACCTGGGCTTGGGACCGCAGAGCAAGAGCAGACGAGCCCGCCCCTCCTTCGCCCGCTGACGGCCCGCTCCGAACTCCGCGGGGACCCTCAGGCTGCCGACTCGGACGTCTGCTCCTGACGGGGGACCTCGGGTTGGTCAGGTGTACATACCTGTACAGTCTTGGTAATCTGCGGTAAATTATACGGTATTTATTGGCATGTCCGACTTGCTTGCACTTTTTTCACATCAGACCTCTCACTTAAGGGTACCGATTCAGTGTGAAAGAGAAAAGAAGAACCTCTCCGCTCTTTTTAAGTGAATGTAAAGCAGGTTCAGACTATCCTTGCCTAGGCTGTTCTGAATGGCAGGTGTTCCTGACAAGGCAGGGCAAGTGTTTTGAATCTTAGCAACTGAAAATTACATTGCACACTGTGATTATTTTTCAGCTATGGTAGGTCGTATTTTCTTTTATACCAGAGCTGTCCTCTTAATTTTAAGGGATTTCAATGAACCAAAAGATAATTCTAACTTTGGATAAATGGATAGCTGGATGGATGGGTAGATGGACTGTGAAGAGGTGGAGCAGAAAAGGATATTGGACATCGAAAACCATCAGCTCTGGCTGATTTCTGGGACTGGCAATTGGAGGAGGAGCCAGGGAGCAGAAAGGGAAAGTGAAGTCCAAGCCCCACCTGGCTTGCCCTCACGTGTCTATGTAAAATCATGGAGGAGAAATTACAGTGCCTTCTACAGAATTTCCGTCTTTAACTATGTGAAGCAAGGTGACATTATAAGTCACTGGCGCCGTCTTATCATTTAGATGTATAAATCTTTAGAAACAAATAAAACACTATATATGTGTGTGTGTGTGTGTACAAAAATGGCAAAGCTGATGCCTCGTGTAGTGGAGCACGGGGCACGGTGTGCATCTGAGGTAGACTCTGCAGAAGATGAATTGCTGGTTGCTTTTACTTCCTGACTAAGACCGAAAAATTATTTACCAAATCTGCAAACCTTTTTATGAAACTTTTAAGCACCAGGCTGTTTACTTCCATAATTTAGGTCGGCCAGAAAATTCTATCTGTGATAGATCTGTAAGGAGGGACAAGGGGGTAGAGTTTACTATTTTTGAAGTTTACATTGTTACATACGAAACGGAAACCTTATTCTGAAATGTTGTCATAACCCAATGGTGCACTCTGTACCCATGGAATCTTTCAGTTTCATAGGGGAAAGGGGCATTCACGACCTGAACTTTTTAGCAAATTATTATTCTCAGTTTCCATTACCTGTTTGGCCAAACAGATTAATAAACTATTTAAAAAAGAAGCATTTAGTGCTGTCTTGGTGGCGACTTTGTTACTTTCCTGCTGTGTTGGTCCAGACTCTGGCTTCCTCACCTTACAGGCTCGCCCAGCAAGCCCCACCCTCCTGCTCCTTCAGGGCTCACAGAGCCACCCAACTACCTCAAGGGAAGAAAATTCTCATTGCAGGCAGAGTTGACTTTCACAAAAGCCAAACGCAGGACAGAGCCGGCCTCAAAGGAAAGACATATTGAGGCAGCGTTTCCCTCCCTCCCTCCTCTCCCGGTCGTCTCCCCATTCTCTACCTCCCCATCTCCCCAGTGCCTGCCCTCAGTGCAGCTCTGGTGATGCTTCTGGCTCCCTTTCCGGTGCAGACTGGCTCCTCAGATCCCTTATGCTGGTGCCTCAAAGTGGCAGCCTCAGTCCCTAAAGTGACGTCTCCCAGCTCAGCTCCCACCCCTGACTTCTGCTTTGGGTGCCCTAACTTGTCTTGGCTCTAGAGAGAATTTGATTGAACATGTTCACCACTGTTCCAGGCAGCTGCAGCCAGGGACTGTGAGGTCTGATATCTCATCCTATGTCCACAAAGGGTCATGTTCTCTAAGAGGGCATGTGAACAGGGAGCAGATGACATCCTCTCAAGACACTTCATCCTGCCACCCACATGTAGAACGTCTACACACCAGGCACCACTTGCTCCAGGGGGTCAGATTCTGGAGGACACGAGCAGCTGTCCAGATCACAGAGCTCCCTGCGCACATCCCGGTGTGTGCTGTGAAGGGGGGACCCCTCAGCCCCACAGTGGAGCCGGAGCCAGGCACCTCCACGACTCCGTCTGGGCTCCCAACTCCTCCAGTTTCCCCAGGAGCCAAACAGATATTTCCTTTGTAATCCTTAACATGAAAACTTGGGAAACCCTACACTAGAACAGATTTGCCTTATTCTCCATGGCCATAAAAGACTGTGAAGACCCACAAGAATTGAGAGTAGGGATTCAAAGAGATATGTGTGTACCTATGATCACAGCATTATTTACAGCAGCCAAGGCGGGAAGCAACCCAGATGTCCTTCAGAGGATGAGTGGATAAACAACATGTGGTAAATACATGCAACGGGGTATTACTCATCCTGAAAAAGGAATGAAATTCTGACACAGGCTACAATGTAGAGGAACCTTGAAGACATTATCCTATGTGAAATAAGCCGGTCACAGAGGATAAATATTATTTGATTCCACTTGTATGCCGTCCCTAGAGGATTCAAATTCATAGAGACAGAGAGTAGAATGGTGGCTACTGGGGGCTGGGAATGAGGAGTTACTGTTCAGTGGGTACAGAGTTTCAGTTTTGTAAGATAAAGAAGTTCTGGCGGTTGATGGTGGTGATGGTTGCACAGTAATGAGACTGTACTTAATACCACTGAGCTTAGAAACGGTCCAAACGGTAAATTTTATCTTCTGTATATTTTACGCCAATGTTTAAAAAGGCTATGAAGGGTAAGATATGTGAAATAAAGAGGTTAAAACTTTCAGGAGAGGTTAATGCTCCCTTCAGGGCATTATAAACATGAGTTGGGCTGAGGGTAGGGGGATTTGAGAGATTTCTGTCCAGAAAGAATACAAACCACAAGCCCTCCCAGCCCCTCCACCCCCGCCACGCAGATTTCAAGAACTGGGGTGAGCTGTGCCAAACCAGGAAGGGATCCGTGAGTTTAGAAAATCTCAGGCAGGGGTTCCTCCTGACGGAACCCTGGGGTGGCTTTGGGAAACAGGCTCCAGTTTTTCTTTCTGGGGAAGTGTCTTTCCTCTAGAGGCCTGTCTGGAACGCAATGGAATGATTTTTCTACTTTTGCTCCTTTAAGGAATAAAAGTAAAACTAAGAGGGATACAAAGAGAATGTGGGGCCCTTCTGCTCCAGGCCGCCCCTTCAGAATGTGGACTTCTGGGGCCAGAAGGTGCAAAGTGGTCAGCCAGCCCCTTGCCACAATGAGTCAGAGCCATCTTTAGGAACCCCCCTGCTGTGCAGACCCTGAGCTCTTCCTCACTTGGGCTGCCAAGGATAGACAGAGTCTAGACCTAAGAGCAAGGGTGTTTCCAAATCTAGCCAAGGATGCATAACATGGAGCTCTTTATCTTCAACGATGAAAAGAAATGATTTGTTCTAAAATTAGAATGCAGCGGTGGTTGCACAATTCTCCAAATATGCTAAAATTTGATCAGTTGTACACTTCAAATGGGTGAATTTTTGGTATGTGAAGTATATCTCAATCGGGTGGCTTGATGAATAAATAAATTGCTGCCTCATAAAATGATTTAAAATTCCTTCACCAAAATCTTACAAGCAGAAAGGACATTTGTTGTATGTGTCTTTGTTGTGTGAGGGGTAGCTCACCACCCTTCTGCTCACAGCTCAGGAAATGGATCTATTCGATGAACCTCCAGGCCAGTGTCTATACACCAAGAAGGGGGAAGCTGGGGTGTAAATAAAAGCTATTGGCATATCACTATGGTGTTCTTTTTCAACATACACCTGTGTATCAGGGATTAGAGTTTGTTTCTTTGTGCCCCTGACCACCCTCCTGTGGCACCTCCATTCGTGGGGACTGTAAATTCAACTACACCAAGTAGATGCACTTACTTACCCAGTGTCCCCTCGCTCTCCCTGTTACCTGCTTTCACCCCCGCAGTGAGAAACTGCATTTTATGACACACCTGCCTTTATAATCTGGAGTGTGTAAAGCAGGCAGCCTTGTGGGGATGCTGGGAGCCTAGCACTTTTCCAGGATTTTGTAAGGATCTGTACTTAGTGGGTAGCCCTGCTAAACAGTGCTGCACCAGGTGCTGGATTTCCTCAAGGACCCGTGTGTGTGTGTGTGTGTGTGTGTGTGTGTGTGTGTGTGTGTGTGCGCACGCGCACGCGCATGCATTTGCCACATTTACTGTAGGCTTTTGATTAGCACATCTTTCCAACCAATTAGTTTATTTCTATTTTTTTAAATTTTGTTTAAGTAAATAATTCATGCAAACTAATCACTGCATAATAATCACTAACTTTTTTAATGATACCATTTAGAGTTAGACATACACTTACTCAACTACCACCTGTTGACTTTCTTTAACCCCTTATTGTATCCAATCACCATTTAGGGTGGCCCTGATGTTTTTCTCCAAAGCTTAATTTTTTAAAAAGTCAAATCTTATCATTAGTACCAATTTAAAGACCAAAGCATGTTTGGACATTTAGCTGCATTATTGCATCAAAAGCTTTAATATGTTGCTTTTGTCTATATTTTCTTGTATTTTCTGATAGCATTTAATTTCCTGTCTATTTTTTTATCAGAGAGAAGGTGTCAAGTTATTATTTAGTGATCTCAACTACCTTTCTAAATTCTCAGATCTTTTGCTCTTACTAATGACCATTAGTAAGATGAAATTCTAGTAAATTCTAGGTTTTATCTGTTGCAGAGTATTTTGCTTAGTGTTTCTAGGAAATTAAGAAAATAACCCAGGTTCTGCCATCTTTTCCCATACAGGACAAATGCTGTTAGAATTTCAGATGCCAAGAGGTCACATAAAAAACATCTGATCAAGACTTCTGAGCACAAAATGAATGAAAAGACTTTGAGGCCAGAGACAAAAAGAGGGACATGTGCTTCTTAAATGTCAACTGCTAAAACCAATCAAAATACAGAAAATGTAATGAAACCTGGTCCCCAGGGTTGTCAAGGATATGTCTGTGAAAGCAACTTACAATCTGCAGAATGTTCTGTGGCTCTATTAAGTAATTACCAAGGGATTTGCCCAAGGCCATGTGGCTGGGAGAGGCCGAGCAGACGGCCCCGTCCCCTGGGCCCTGTTTGTGGTGAGACTGCACAAAGGGAAAGGCTCTTAGGACAGGCTTCTCTGCTGCGTGATTTTGTCTAGGACCCTTCTGGAAGAAAGGTCTCCTGGGACTTTGAAAGATCTCAATTAGCATGAAAGCTCTGTAGGCTGGAAGTTTTCTACAAATACCATTATGCCCCTAAGTTCCTTTCTGGTATTGCTTTCTAATTGAAGTCACTGGTAGGTTTTTTGTCCTATCTCCAAATACAGTCACTCTACTTAACAACAGAAGAATACAAGTTCTTCTCCAATGCACATGGGCCATTCTCTAGCATAGGCCATATGCTAGGCCACAAAACAAGCCTCCATAAATTTAAAAGATTGAAATTATACAGACTATCCTTTCCAACCACAGTGGAATGAAACTAGAAATCAGTAACAGAAGGAAACAGAAACTCACAAATTTGTGGAATACAACATTTTCAAACAACCAGCAAGTCAAAGAAGAAATCACAAAGGAAATTAGCAAATACTTACAGACAAATTAAAACAAAACATACCATACCAAAACTTATGGGAAGCAGCAAAGGCAATGCTCAGAGGGAAATTTATAGCTGTTCATGCATACTTAAAAAAGAAAAGATCTCAAATCAATAACCCAACTTTACACCTGGGGAACAACAGAAAGAAAGCAAACTAAATCCAAAGCTAACAGAAGGAATAATAAAGATTAGAGTGGAAATAAATAAAACAGAGAATAGAATCAACAGAACAAAAAGTTGGTTTTTTAAAAGATTAATAATATTGACAAATCTTTAGCTAGACTGACAAAGAAAAAAAGAGAGAGAAAGAGAATACCCAATAACTAAAATCAGAAATGACAGAGGGAACACTACTACTGATCTTACAGAAATAAAAAGCATTATAAGAAAATACTATGAACAGTTGTGCACTAATAAATTTAGATAACCACCACAAGCAAAAGAATGAAGTTCAAACCCTCCCTTACACCACATACAAATATTAGCTCAAAATGGATTAGAAACCTATATAAGAGAAAAACCTTAATGCTCTTAGAAGAAAAGACAAATTCCTAGAAACATGCAATTACCTACACTGACTCAAAAAGAAACAAAATTTCAATGATTTATAGGAAGTAAAGAGATTGAATCAGTAATCAAAAACCTCCCAACAAAGAAAAGTCCAGGACCAGATGGCTGCATTGTTGAATTCCACCAAACATTTGAAGAATGCCAATCCTTCTCAAACTCTTCCTAAAAATAGACAAGATAAGAACATGTCCTAACTTTTTCTATAAGCCAGCATTAATTTGATACCTAAGCCAGATAAAGATATCACAAAAACAGAAAATTACAGAATATCCCCTATGAACATTGATTCAAAAATCCTCACAAAATGCTAGTGAGCCAAATCCAACAACATACTAAAAGGACTGCACACCATGACCAAGTGGGATTGATCCCTGGAATGCAATGGTATGTCAGCATATGAAAAACAATCAATGTAATATACTACAATAATAGAACAAAGGAGAAAAACCCATGTGATCATCCCAATTGATGCAGAAAGAGAATTTCACAAAATCAAACACCTTTTCATGAAAAAGCAATAAGAAAACTAGGAATAGAAGGGAACTTCCTGAACATAATAAAGGGCACTTATGAAAAACTCATGGCTAACATCATACCCAATGGTGAAAGACTGAAAGCTTTCTTCCTAAGGTTAGGAATAAGACGGGGATACCTGCATTTACCGCTGTTCTTCAGCACTGTAATGGCATCTCAAGCCAAAGCAATCAGACAAGAAAAAGAAAAGTCATCCAAATTGGAAAGGAAAAATTTAAACTACCTCTGTTTTCAGATGACATGATCCTATATACAGAAAATTCTAAAGAGTTCACAGAAAAGTTACTAGAGCCAGTAAACTAATTCAACAAAGTTTCAGGGTACAAGATCAACACACAAAAATCAATTGTGTTCTGTATATCTGCAACAAAAAATCCAAAAGAGAAATTTAGACAGCAATTCCATTTAAAATAGCACCAAAAAGAATACAATACCTAGGGATAAATTTAACCATGGAAGTGAAACTGAAAACTACAAACATTGCCCCCTGCCCAAAAAATTAAAGCGATCTAAATAAATGGAAAGACATCCTATGTTCATGGATTGGAAGACTTAACATTGTTTAAGATATCAGTACTATTCAAAGTGATTGATATATAGATTCAACCGAATCCTTATCAAAATTCCAACAAACTTTTTCTGTGGAACTGGAAAAACTGATCTTCAAATTCTTATGGAATCTCAATAGACACAAATAGCCAAAACAAGCTTGGAAAAGAACAAAGACAGAGGGCTCACATCTCCTGATTTCATAACTTATTTCAAAGCTATAGTAATTAAAACAGTGTGGAACTGGCATGAGGACTGACATATAGACCAATGGAATAGAAATGAGATCCATAAATAAACCCATGTGTCTATGGTGAATTGCTTTTTGACAAGGATGCTGTAGGAAAGATTAGTCTCTTTAATAAATCGTGCTGGGAAAAATACATCTTCATTTGCAAAAGAATGAGGTTCAAACCCTACCTTATACCATATAGAAAAATTAAAATAGGATATGGTAAGTACTAAAACAGTCATACATACAAGGATGAAGGGGGTGGGACTAAAACTGACTGATGGCCTAGAACAGAAAGAGCCCAGGAAGACTTTACGAGGAGATACTCCTCAAGTGGGCATTTTTAAGATAAACAAAGTGGAAGAGAAGTACTAAAAACAGAGGAAAGAGAAATATTTATGGCAGAAGACAGTGCTAGAGAGATAGGTAGGACACAAATCATGAATATTCTTTCAAATATCCACCTTTTCCTGACTGATACATAAACTGACTGTGACTAAAAAGAAATAATGCCAAAAATACCAGTGGGGATGTATCCCTTCTTCACAAGGCACCAGGATGGAACTCTAGGAGGGAGCAGCCAGCAGACATCTGTCTAAGTATTTATAAAGGGCAGAGGCAGGGGCGACTGCTCACAGTCAGATCAGCTGGAAGCAGGCTGGTCCCAGAATCCCACCTGGGACTGTCCTTGGGCGCCATGCTCATAAAATGAGCTAATGGAATTGAGAGTGGCTGCTTTCAGCACAGAGATGTGACCAGATCAATCATGCAACAATACAAACAGCAAAGAATCAATAAGGAGGGCACTTCAGTTCCCCAGCAAAGGTCTGGCAGAGAGAGTTCCGTGTGGATTTCTGATGAAAAGTCAGCAAGCGGAAAAGTCAACTAAAAATGGAAACTCTTTTAACTTTTATGGGAACTCAGAAGTGTATACTACATGGTTGATTTTATTAACATCAGAATTAATAATAGATGCTTGCAGGAAACACTACACATTTCCAAACAACTCAACCATAGGGAATCTTAAGGCTCTTCTAGGCTGTGCCAGTTTATTTTATGCTCCATTTATGACTGAGAAATCAATTCTAAACATGACATGTATGTGAAAGAGCATTACTTACTCTGTCACTCTCATGTATGAATCTGGGAGTTGTTTTAAGGATTTGATACTAAAAATTAGACACTAAAGTGATTGTTTCATCATCTATGTTTTGCTATAATGCACTACTTTTGAGGTTCTATTAATTAAATTCAATATTCGATACATTTACAGTGACAAGAATAAGCAGCAGTTGCTATATTCAACGGCTTGCAGCTTCAGTCCAGTCTACACCAAGCCTCTGAGTACCCCCTTGAGTGGGAGAGCAGAAAAGATTCTTTAGATCTGCTTTAGGTCCATGCCTACAGCTATCAGCTCACTACCTTGGTCACTGGAAAACACTGAAGTCACTCTTATGAGGCAAAGCACATCATCTCCAGAAAGGCCTTTTTTGAAATTCAAAGTCAGAATCTGGAAAGAGCCACCCACTCAGCTCATGGATCCTATTAATTTACTTAATCAGATTGTGCTTCAATGACTGGCCAGTAAGTCACCCAATACACCCCTGAGAGAATAGGGCACAGGGCTGCGAGGCACTTTTTTCTGAGTCAGATATCGCCACGACAACGCAGCATTAAAAGTCCACCTTGCTCTCAGTGGTTTGAACAAGCAGGTGTGTGCCCAGGCTCACGGGCGTGTAGGTGACAGCACTGTGGCTGTCAGGTCCAGCTCAGCTGAGCAGGTGAGGGTCTATCTGGGCAGGGCGCTGGGCTGGCACGGGGCTTAGCTATAGGGGATGCTCGGGTCTCTTTCACTGGGTAGTTGCTCTTGTTCTTTGTTCTTATTTTTTCTCTTCCACTCTTTTTCTGCCTTTTGTGGTTTCAATATTGAGCATTTTATATGATTCCATTTGGTCTCCTTTCTTAGCATATCAGTTATACTTACTTTTTTTTTTTTACTATTGTTAGTGATTGCCCTAGAGTTTGCAATATACATTTACAACTAATCCAACCACTTTCAAATAACATCATACCATGTCGCGTGTAGTGTAAGTACCTTATAATAACAAAATAATCCTAATTTCCTCCATAACTTGTTGTCATTTCTGTCATTCATTTTATTTACACACAACCATACATAAGCATATACATACACAAATATAAATATAAGGTACATACACATACATAATCGAGTACCTTGTTGCTATTATTATTTTAGTAAACTGTTATCCATTAGATCAATTCATTCTGATTTTGCGTGTATCCTGCTTCGTGTTCTCTGAGCATCCTGGAGCTGTGGTTTGATGTCTGGCTTTGGTTTGGTGGAAATTATCAGCCATTATTGTTTCAAAGACTTCTTCTGTTCTTTTCTTTCTTCTCCTCTGGTGTGTTGCACCTTTTGTAGTTGTCCCACAGTCCTTGCATATTCTGTTCCGTTTTTTTCAGTTTTTGTTCCCTTTACTTTTCAGTTTTGGAGGTTTCTTTTGATATATCTTCCAGCTCAGAGATTCTTTCCTCAACTATATCCAGTCTACTAAGAAGCCCATTAAAGGCATTCTTCATTTCTGTTACAGTGTTTTTTATCTCCAGCATTTCTTTTTGGTTCTTTCTCAAGGATTTCCACCTCTGCTTACATTGTCATCTGTTCCTGCCTGCTGTCTACTTTATCCATTAGAGGTCTTGGCATATTCATCATCATTGCAGTAAATTCCTGGTCTCAAAATTACAACATCCCTGCTGTATCTGGGTCTGATGCTTGCTCTGTCTCTCCAAATTATGTTGTCTTTTGATATGCCTTGTAAATTTCTTTCTTGATAGCCAGATACAATTTGCCAGGTAAAAGGAACCAATGTAAGTAGGACTTTAGTAATGAGTTATGAGGGAAGGGGAACCATTCCATAATCCTATGATTAGGTCTTTGTCTTTGAGCGAGTCTGAGCTCTAGACTGAATTCTCAAATGCGTCCTTTTTTTTTTTTTTTTCTCCTCTCTTAGGTGGGAGAGGATGGCTGCAGTGGGCTAGTGTTGAGTATTGCCTTTTTCCACATGAAAGGCTATCACGGACTGGAGCTGGGTATTTCCCCTTCCCCAGGTCAGTTAGGCTCTGATAACACCCCAGTAGGTTATGCTCGGATTAACTAGTTTCTCCGGAGGGTAGCTTCATTAAGAAGAACAGAGAGATCTGGTATTTTTCAAAAGGGTTCCTTTTCCCCTTCCACTGCTGGGAGCTCAGAAGATTTTTCTCTGATGTCTCCCGTGGGAACTGGTTGAGCTCCTGGAGGTAAACCTCACAATGCTGTGGAGGCCCCCTGTGAATGGGTTCCCCCCTGAGTTTTTAACTCCCAGAGTTGTTCACACCAAGCCTCCAGCACTTGTGAACTGCAGTTCTGGCTTTCCCATCGCGGCACTAGTGCCCGTGTTTGCCACTGCTCTGGTTAAGTACCCTCTGTATTTGTCTGTCTCTCCAGTCTTGAGGGCAGTGGTCTACCCTGTGTCCTTAGCTCTCTTACAAATCCTAGAAGAGTTGATGTTTCAGTCTGTTCAGCTTTCTACTTGTTAGGATGGAGTGGCAAATTCTAAGGTCCTTATGCTTAAAACTGGAAACCAGAAGGGCTTTCCTTACTTAAAAAAAAAAAAGTTAGAAATAATGAGGTGAAGCAAAGCAGAAATGATTACAGAAACACTAATCTTTCCAGACATAGATGACTCTCCCAGTTGCCTCCCTGGTCCTTCAGTGATGGGGCTGCTGCTTTCTGCAGGCTTCAGGTTGCTCTTCCCCATCCTCCAGGGGTCACCTCCCTCACAGCTCTTGGCTTGACCCCTAGCTTTTCAGCCTAACTCCCACAGTAGTCACCCTTCTTACCCTCCCATTCTAATTCATGGTTCTCAGCCTGTCCCTTTGGGTCGCCAACATTTTTATTTCCCACCATTAAGATGAACTCATTCCTTTTTTTGGCCAGTGTGTCCCTCTTCCAGTCATAGCCAGAGACTTCAAGCTTATTAGTCCCTGGAGGTCTGAGATGTGGAGAGATATAATCAAGTTCCAGGGTGAGGAGTATGCTGTTGTTGGCAAGGTAAGTGATAATTCACCATCCTGCAGGTGAAGCCCCCTCCCACCATAAGCACACTTTGTAGCAGTTCTTTTAAGCATTCAATAATCAGAGCCCACAGAGGTTACCAGCCTCACATCTGGTTACACAATAGTTCTCTCATCGGGATAGGGTAGCCTACTATGTTTATGTTAGCTTTTAGTGCCTACAGTATTTGTACTCACTTTACTTAAAATCAACCAGACTTCAAGATTTAGATGTTCATTCCATCCTATTCTCCTGAAATTGTTTTGCTTTGGACACAAACAGGATTTCACACATCATTTATTTGTTTGCCCCATAAATACTTTAAAAATGGAATCTGTATAACTGAACCAGCTCCTGGCTTTGAGAAACTTAGAAATTAACAATAGGACTGGTCAAGGTCACCAAGACCTCTAATACAACGCAGTGTGAGATACCTGCCTCTCAGGGGCAGACTTTGTGCTGTTTTGATCCGGAGGGATTGGAAACTGCGTCATGAAGGAAAAAACTTTGTGAGTTTTGGACCTAATAGGATGAATCACATTTTCAGAAACAGGTGGATTACAAGGCAGTTCAGATGAATGGAAAAGCAGGAAGACAGGCAGAACGTTAGGGGCAAGATCTGGGAACAGCAAACAGCTCAGACGACGAGATGGGCGTCTGTACGGTACGGGGAGTGGCAGGAGATTAAGTCAGGAAACAGGCCAAGTCCTAATGTGAGGGTCTTCGATGCCAGCTGATCGGCAAGAGGAAGCCACTAGAAGTGATTAAGCAGGAGAGTAGCATGATCAAATCTTGTTTATTCCAGTCCATCATTCCAGTCTGTTGAGATCCTTGAGTCTTTCATTAAACGATAAGCTTTCTCCTCCATCTCCAGACTCCATGCAGGTTTGGTAAGCATCCTTGATTATGCTTCTCTAATTTGACTACAAAACATGTAAAAGCCACAGCCCTAGTCATAACTGTAAAAGCGACCTCCCTCCAGGTTGATATTCAGATTCTTTGGCTATGCTTATCCAACCAGGTAATGCTCATATTAACAGCATCCAGTCCACAGTGCTCAACATAAGAGCAGGTATTACTGACTGCTCACTTCAATACACACGATTTACACTCATTATCTTATTTAAACCTTTCACTAGCTCTCTGAGATGAAGTGATTGAAATTTACTGTGTGTTCCTTTAAACTGCAAAGTCTCTCCTGTCCCAGACACTGGAATCTCAACCTTGAATTGATTGGTTTTCAATCAATCTCCAAAGAAAGTATGGATTTTACCAAATAGATCCTTCATAAAATGTTTGCTCAACTGTAACTCCTTTAATATCCATCTGATTAATATAAAGAGTTGTAGAATTCACAAGATCAACTGGAAACTTCACTTTTGTTTGTGTTTATTGAGGCTAACTGGAAAGTTTCAAATCTGGCAGAGAGAAATAATGAAATAAGAGTCTCAACTTAGCCAAGAAGCATAATTTTTATCTAAGTAGACCTGAATTTCCTGAAAATTTTAAAATAATCTTACAGTGCCCGCATAGGCCCTTAGTTGCCTCGGTAATAAAGCAGGTTTCCATGGAAACGCATTGGCCTTTATCAAAGAACTGCTCTGAATTGTAATGAGATGAAAGAGCATCATCTAAGAAGTGCCAAATAGCTGTTGCCACCTGAACCGTTCTTGGTGGTGATGGTTAGACTTTTATGTTCATATTTGTTAACAGTGGTGGTTATTATGCCAGAAAATCAAGCCTTAGATATGCAAATAGCTGTAACAGCTAATACTGTCTCCTTTCTTCTATAAACCACAGCGTTTCAATCCCCACATGTGTTCTGACCTTTACTGTAGAAAAGGTTTATTTCCTGATTTTGTTATTCTTTTGCATTAAATATGATGAGTTAAGGTATAAAACTTTTCTTCCCAGTGTCTTACCAATGAGGTCAGTAAATGGGCCCATAGGCAGGCTGTCATCCTATGATCTTTCTTCTAAGTACGTGAGACCAAGCGTGTAAGGAAGGACTGGGGTCTGTTTCGGAGTATGCTTTCTGCACGTAGAGACGAGTTCCTAGAGTGCTCTGCTCCCTGTTCAGGGGCTGTTCAGGGAACATCTGTTATCTGAAAGCCTGTCTAACACTGCACTGATGACTATTCCATAAAGGCTAAGTCACAAGGGGGCAGAGCATCAAGTACATATTTCCTTGCAAACTTGGTGCAATTCACAGACATAGAGAGACAAGTGCCTCACCAAGAATCATGCAGTCAGTAAATGGCACATCCAAGGTTTGAACCCCTAAGGTCTATTACAGAAAATGGGAGACACTAGTTTGTGTGAGAATCTGCGGAGAGGCCATTTGATGGTAGAGGTATTATCTCTCATGTCTGGCCTTCAATTCGCTATCTAAACTAGCTGGGCTTTTGAAATAGAATCTATAATGAAAAAAAAAAAAAAAAAACCAAACTCAGAGGGGAAAGGTATAGCTCAAGTGGTAGAGCGCATGTTTAGCGTTAACGAGGTCCTGGGTTCAATTCCCAGTATCTCCTCTATAAATAAATAAATAAATAAATAAATAAATAAATAAATAAATAAATAAACAAACAAACAAACAAACAAACAAACAAACGAATTACCTCCCACACCAAAAACAAAACAAAATAAAACAAAACCTCAAAAAATCCCTGCAAACAATAGTCCAGGACTGGATGGCTTCACTGGGGAATTCTACCAAATATACAAAGAACTTATACTGATCCTTCTCAAACTCTTCCAAAAGACTGAAGAGGATGGAACACTCCCAAACTCATTCTATGAAGTCACCATTACCCTGATAAAAAAAAAAACCAGACAAAGACACTACCAAAAAAGGAAATTACAGGCCAATATCTTTAACAAATATAGATGCAAAAATTCTCAACAAAAATGTTAGCAAACCAAATCCAAAACATAAACTAGCTGGGCTTTAAGTGACAGGCCTTAGAGGAAGCAAAGATAACTAGGCTTAAGGGTAGAGAAGTGAGTTGTGAAGTAGACTGAATATCATTACACAGAGGTAGCAGGAACTACTCATTAAGGCTCACTCAACTCCCTTTCATTAGGCAGGATGCTTTGGGGACCAAGTCCACTTTGTTTGGAATTAAGTTTTACTTTTATCACATTGGTCTGTGTGCAAAGCTTATTACTAAATCAAAGAGATCTAAAAGGATTATATGGAAGTCTACAGTCCTTCACTCCACCCTGTACTCTTACCTCTTTTATTTTCCTTATCTTCATATTTTAAATAGCATGTTTATACTGGCATTTTAATCTTTAATTCAAGTTTAGAGAATATATATTGACTTACCACCATGTGAATGATATAATAAACCCCTACCTTGTGCAGAGCAGTTTTTACCGCTGCAGTTTATATACTCACAGTATATTCACACACCCACACTCATTTTACCCTTACAATAACTGAGGTAAGCGGTATTGTTACCCTCACTTTGCAGATGAGGAAACTCAGCAACAAGAAGTTGACTAACTTACCTAATATTATACAACCAGTAAGAAGTGAGCTGTGATTTGAAGTAAGGCAACTTGGCTACTTCACACTAAGCCTTTATGCTGTTAGCTCTGTATACCCCTCCCCATCCCAGCTTGTATTCCTCTCACTCCCCTAACTTTATTTTATTATTAATTGTGGTTAAATGAATAGTCAGTATTTACCATTATTGTGGTTATACCAACCTTGTTCACAGCTGAGCCAAGTAATATACTACTTACATATTTCTTTTCTTTTTTCTCTTTCTTTATTACTGAGGCTTGATACTAGGCCTTTTTGAGAGTCTGAATTTCTATGTACCTATTGTTAATTTTTTTCTTAAATGTGCCAATGATTCTGCCTTATGCATATTAGCAGTTGTATGTGTTTATTTCCTGAAAACACCCACTTTCACTATTTCAATTTAACATGGTATTGGAAGTCCTAGCCGCAGCCATCAGACAAGAAAAAGAAATAAAAGGCATCCAAGTTGGTAGGGCAGAAGTAAAACTGTCACTACTGCAGATAACATGATACTATATATAGAAAACCCTAAAGTCTCCGTCAAAAACCTATTAGAATAAATGAATTCAGTAAAGTTGAAGGATACAAGATTAATATAGGTATAGGTTTCGAAAAGACTAATTAAAAAAGATACATGCCATCCAATGTTCATAGCAACATTAGTCACAACAACCAAGATATGGAAGCAACCTAAATCTCCATCAACAGATGACTGGATAAAGAAGATAGGGTATAGATATACAATGGAATACTACTCAGCCATAAAAAAGAATGAAATCCTGCCATTTGCAACAACATGAATAGAGTGAAATAAGTCAGACAGGGAGAGACAAATGCTGTATGTTATCACTTATATGTGGAATCTAAAAAATAAAACAAATAAATTTAACAAAACAAAAACAGAGTCTCAGATACAGAGAGCAAACAAGTGGTTACCAGCAGGGACAGGCAAGGGGAAAGGGGCAAGACAAGAAGGAAGGGATTAAGAGGTACAAACTACTGTGTATAAAATAAATAAGCAACGAGGATATATTATACAGCACAGGAAAATATAGCCATTATTTTATAACTTTGGAGTATAATCTACAAAAATGTTGAAATCACTATCTTGTACACCTGAAACTAATATAATATTGTAAATCAAGTATACTTCAAAAAAAAATTCTGTAGTTTAAAGCTACCTATCCGTAGTATTTTGTTAAAGCAGTCCTAAAAGACTAAGATATCCATCAACAGGACGCCTAGATATATGTAATAAAAATCTAATTCAGCCATCTTTGATATTTTCACGACTGTTAGTCATATAAAAATTACACCTTTAAACATTTTAAAATGTTGCCATTATGAAAGTACATTCTTCAAGGTAAAGGATAGAACATTTTATTTTTAGCTTGATTAATAACTCTAAAGTACTAGGCATATGGAACATGGGCTCTCCTTTGCCCCAAATTACTAGAAATAGACCTGGGCAGGCTAGAATAATTTGAAACATATTCATAATCCTTGTAAATGAAAATAAGTTAGAATCACTCATTTAAAAATGGAGATTCTCAGATAAGATTTTTAAAATGTCACTATATGCTATGTATAATAGGTAAACTAAAACAAAATGACAAGAAAACAGGTTGAAAATAAAGGACTGAAAAACGATAATGAGGAATACTACAAAAAATAAAGTACATGAGATAATGTTAATATCAGATAATATAATAAAATTTATGGCCAGAAGCAGTAATGAGTAAATAGGGACTTAATATTGATGGAATAGATAATTCTATACACCTAACAAGACAACTGTGAGCTATTATAAGTGTTAAAAATATTAAAAGTGAAATAGATACATAATCATAGTGACATATTTTAATATTCCTCTCTCTGTAATCAATAAATAACAAAAAAGATATATGTACCTCAATGTTCATAGCAGCATTATTTACAATAGCAAAGACACGGAAGCAACCTAAGCTCTCATCAGCAGATGACTGGATAAAGATGTGGTAAATATATATATAAAATGAAATACTATATATATATATATATATATATATATAATGAAATAATGTCATTTGAAGCACTTGGAGGGTATTATACTAAGTGAAATAAGCCAGAAAGAAGAAGACAAATACTGTAATGATAACACTTATATGTGGTATCTAAAAGGTACAACAAACTAATAAATATAGCAAAAAAGAAGCAGACTCACAGATACAGAGAACAAACTAGTGGTTACCAGTGGGGAGAGGGAAGTGGGAAGGGACAATATAGGGGTACCAACTAATATGTATAAAATAAGTTACAAGGATATATTGCACAACACAGGGAATATAGCCAATATCTTATAATAATTATAAGTAGAGTATAACCTTTAAAAAATAACAAAAATGTATGAGTTTTAAGTGAATAACACCATATAAGCTTAACTGTATAGATGGATGGATGGATATGAATAGATACATATAGATAGATTGACTGATTTACCCAGGAGAGACTACAAATATTATAAGTACCTATGGTTGGATCTGATGATCTTAAATCAATGGGGAAAGAATGGAATATTCAAAACTGGTATCAGGATAATTAAATGAGGTGGGAGTAGGTTTCTGTTTAATAGGAAGGTTTGGGTAGGACGTGGTGAGCAATGACTTGGACAAGAGGTGCTTGGGAGAAAACCCCAAGGACCAGGCAGTACAGAGGCTCTCAGGTGGGACGTGCTTAGTGAGTCTGAAGCACAGTAAGACAGCCCATGGGTCCCTTCGAAGGTGCCAAGCCTTTGCACATGTGGGTCTGTCTGCTTGAAATGCCTCCTCTCCCCTTCATATCTCCCTCTAATGTGAGTTCAAAATCCACTTCCTTAGTGAGGGAACTTCTGGGTCTCCCAGGAAGAGTGTTACTCTGTCCCCTGTGCTCACAGCACTTGGCCCGTAGCTGATATTAGTATTTATTATGTTGTGGCTTTTGCTTACCATGTCTGACAGCCCCCGCCACCCATCAGACTATAAGCCTATTACAGGCAAGGACTGGGTTTCAATTAGCTTTGCTTCCCAGAGCATCAGTATGGGTCTCAAGACACTGAGAAAGCATTTGCAGATCAAATGAGCTAGTCTGTGTTAAGCAATGCAATTCCTCTTTGCACTGTTCCCTGTCATTCATGCAAGTGGGAGGTGTCTCCTAAATGTCTTCGTGTGCAGTTCTAAGGTTTTCTGTACTATGGAATAAACGGGAAAATTTCAACCCCCTGTCCTAAGTAGAGCTGAGGGGACCAAACAGACGTGAAATAAACAGGCAGATTAATTACAGAAGCGTGCTGTACTGCTTACAAACGCAACAGCTGGTCTCGTGTCACAGCAGGCTTCTGGAAGGATTTTGGTTGGGTAAGTCAGTCTGACTGCTGAGCAGGGAGGAGAAAGGCTTCAAGGTGAGAGGGAGCCTGAGGTGGCGAGGGGCTTGGAAGCAACTTGACTCCAGGACTGTGTCTGGATCACTAACTGGCCCCACACTGAACAGATGTGTATTGAATGTGAATGATGTGAATGAAAGGGTCAGGATTAAGAGAAAGAGAAAGAGTTAAGAGCCGTTTTCAATCCAGGAACTGTAGACACGAGCGGTAGAGAGGCCTGCTCGCTCCTCTGCACCAGAACCCCAGTGTGCCAGCCCTAGAGAGACGCTTTTTTGTGGGCATTTCAACGTGCTTCTGGAATTAACCCCGTCCAGTTTTTAAGAGACCTGCTCTGCCCCAACGCTGAACATTTTTATCAATGCTTGCTCTTGCCTAGAAGATTCTTCCTTTTCATAGGATACAAGCTAGAAGCATATCTTTTTGTCAAGATCTGCGTTAGAGAGCCAGCTCTGCCACATATTTAATGTGTGTCTCAGACAACCTGAAGCCTCTGCCATTTACAACTACATTGTCTAACATGGTTGCTGCCAGCTACATGTGGCCACTGAGCACTTGAAATGTGACTAGTCCAGGTTAAGATGTGTTTTAAGTCAAACTTCATGCTGGATTTAGAAGACTTAGTATGAAAGACAAAAAAGTAAAATATCTTATTTACATTTTAGGTGGGTTACAGGATAAAATGATAATATTTTAAATATCCTGGGTTAAAGGAAATGTATTATTATAATTAATTTCACCTGTTTCTATTTTACTTTACTAATGTGGCTACGGAAATTTTTAAATTTCATATGTGGTTTGCTTTATATTTCTACTGGATAATGCAGCTGTATACAGTGGGAAAAATACAGCACCTACCTCAATGGGTAGAAAGATTAAATGAGATCACAAGTGTAAACTGTTTAGCCCGGTGCCTAACAAAGAGCAAATACTCAGAAGAAGGAAAGTAGGCTAGTTATTAGTGTACTGTTTCACTAACACCTCCATCTTTGTTCCTGCCTTTTCACATCTTGTACACTAGGATGCATCCTGCAGTTGATGGGGTCTAGCAGTCGCCAGATCCCAGTCATAACATAGCTGTCACTGCCTGTGTGTGCATGCACATCAAAAGCACCAGCATCCATACTTGCGGAGTGTCAGTGGCGTAGAGGAAAACCTAGGCGATCAGAAGGGGGCACTCAACCTCTAGGAATCAAAACGTTAAGGGGAGGGGTGGTGGAGGGTCACTCTGATGTATTTAAGCAACATTCCTAAAATAGGAGTGAAGAGTAGGCTCCTTGTACCTAATTACCAAGGTGGCTGAATGGTTCAGCACCAATGGCTTCTAGCTCTTTCGTGGATCTGAAAAGACGAGAGGAGGGAGGGGAGAAGACAGGCACTTGTTCAAAGTGCCTGATGGCACAAATGAAAAGACTGGTGGAAAAACTGACCCTGGTGATAGAATCAAAAAGCGATTCTGATGGCTAGAAGTGTAATTGTAAAGAAGTTTTAGAACACTTTAATCAATTTCTACTGTTACTTTCCTTCTTCCGCATGTATTAGTGTGTTACGATTTTTTAAGACTTCATGCCTAAATATGCCAGTAGGTTTTTTTTTAATTGAAATACAGTTAAACAATGTGTCAATTTCTGGTGTGCAGCACAATGTCCCAGTCATTCATATATATATATATATATATGTATATATGAATATATATATATTCATTTTCATATTCATTAAAGACTATTACAAGACATTGAATATAGTTCCTTGTGCTATACAGAAGAAATTTGTTTTTTAACTATTTTTATATATAGTGGCTAACATTTGAAAATCTCAAGGTTAAGATAAGAATTTTAAGTAATGAAAAAGCATTGTGTTATAATTCAATTGGCAATGTTTTTCTTTCTTAGGGGTATGTAAAATAATGGTGCAAATTACAATGAATGCATCTTAGATTGATGAAACATAGAATTATTCTCTTTAAAGGACTTCCCTCCCTTTAAGTCCAAGATCAAGTGACTTCAAAAATATAGTCATACTAATAACCAACATTTATCTTTTTCTTTTTCCTATAAAACTTATCTAATATACCATATATAGAATTTATTTTTTTGTTTACTGCTTATTGTCTCCCTGCCAGAATGTACATTCTATAGAGCAAGAATTTTCATCTATGTTGTACTATGATGTTCCCCAAGTCTCCAAAACACTGCTTAGCACATAGTAAGTTCTCAATAATTATTTGTTGAGTGAATGAATGAAATCTTTGGAAGTGCTGTTCCAAGTGCTTTGCTTGGTTTATTCCATTTAATCTTCATAAGAAATCTAAATCGATATTTCCATCATCCACATTTTCAGTTGAGGAAACCAATGTATATAAAAGTTCAGTAACTTGTCCAGGGTCACACAGCCTGACATGACTGGCGAGGGTGGCAGGGTAAGATTCCAGCCCAGTCTGGTTCTGAACCTACACTCTTAACCACTGCACTTTGCTGCCTCTGATGCTACCTGTGTGTCCCTTCTTGATGTCTCTGGGCTCCCACTGTACTTGGTGCATGCTTCTGTCATAGCTCTTACCACCTTTATCAGAGGACAGTGCGGCCTATATCCTCCATTAGACTGAGCTTCTCAAGGGCCAAGACTTCTTTCTTGTCTTTATATCCCCAAGGCCGATCACAGTGCCTGGCACTGTGCAGGTGCTTAAGTCTGTGAAATAAATTGGCTATGTAAGTCTAGAGCAAGAAGAATGAAAGAAGAGTCAAAGTTTCCTAACTGGCATCCAAAGGACTTGTAGCACTGATGAAAAGAAACAGCCCAGAAGGAGAAGCTGCTCTGGAGAAAGAACACTAGGAGTCCTGTTTTGAACTTCCTGGACTGATGGAAGGACAAACAAGTGGAGATATCCACTGGGGTCTTGGAAAGAGAAAACTGGCACTAAGGTTCTTTTAGGACTAAAACAGACCTGCCATTCTTTTTGACAGAAGTGCTGACTGACGCTATGAGAGTGAATCAGCTCACCAGTGGAAGACAGAATGCAAAGAAAAGAAAAACAGAGGAAAAAAAGACGACCCCTTGGAGCGTACCTATAGTTAAGGGGAGGAAAAAGACAAGGAGTCGGCACAGAGATCTAAAAGAAATTCAGGAGGAACTCTGCAGCAACACTGAAGTCAAAGGAATCTTTCTTCCGTTTGTGTCCCCGAGTAGGTGTCTGTGATGACTGCTTTGTAAAACAGTACAGATTATAAATAAAAATCTGTGGGCAGCGAGAGAAAAGCAACACACACGCTTTCAGTGCTCCTGGGTCTGTCTGGCCCTGCCCACCACTGGTTTGGGATCTAGAGTTCAGGCTGGAGAACACCCACACGAAGTTCCCTCTTGGTGGCAGCAGCCAGCACGACGTGCCTTCCACCTCTTCGCACTGCCTTCTCTTCGCCTCCTGTCTCCTCCAAACATAGGCTGGAGAGTACACTCTCTCTGTGTCAAAATCGCACATCTGAAATCATCTCGTGGCACCCACATTCTTTTGTTTGCCCACAGTCTTCCAGATTTTGGAAGGTGGACTTGGCCTCTGCAATTCTTATTCTGAGTTATTGCTGTTGTTAATTAATTTATTTATTTACTTACTTACTTACTTACTTACTTACTTATTTATTTATTTTGCCATATCAACACCTCAAAACTTCTCTCTTCTAGTTGTTTTTGCTCTGTTGGCTAGACCAGTGTTTCTCAACTGGTGAACCACAGAGCTCCCTGAGAGTAAGCAGGGGCAGGGACATTACTGCAATTCACTGAATCTCTCTGTAACCCTCTCCTTGTCTGTGCCTTAGCCAACCACTGAGTAACCGCTTAGCTGCCCAAGTGGTAGTTGGCACTAGACACTACTGACTTTCAACTAGAAGAGCACATAAGATGTTAGATCTATTAAAAACTTAGTAATCACCTGACAAATATTCTGACTGACCATTATTTTTTTTACTGTTCTGTGAATCAAATGTACAAAAGATGACCTTTCTCAGGCCAATTACTCTATTTAAAAAGTATGACATATATCATTCATGTATGTGACATATTCATTCTTATTCACAGAAGAGTACGTAAGATATACTGCACAGTTTATTTAAAGGAAAATTATAAAACCAACACTCAGTTTCAGAAACAATATTGTCAGCCCCTCAGAAGCCTCTATGTACCCCTCCCTGATCATATCCCATTTCTTTTCAAAGTTTCGCTACTTAATGTATGTATCCTTAACAGTATAGTTGAGCTTTGCATTTTGAATCTTATGTATGTGGAAACAAATGGTATCTATTTTTTGGTTGACTTGCTTCTTTCACTCAATTTTGAGGTCCATCATGTTATTGTAAATGCCTATAGCCCGTTCATTTTCACTGGTGTATTATGTTTCACCAAACGACCATATCATAATTTATCCAATCTACAGTTGATGTAAATTTGGGTTGTGTGCTGTTTTAGCTATTACAGAGATGCACATATACAAGAGATTCTATGGAATAGAACTGCTGAGTCAAAGCGAGTGTGTCTTCAACTTTACTAGATAAAGCCACAGTTTTCCGAAGTGATTGTATCAATTTATACCATCATTAGTGTCTGAGGATTCTCCTTGCTTCATCCTTCTTGAAACTTGTTACTGTCAGACTTACTAATCGGTCTGGTGGGTGTCTAATCGGGTGGCGCTGTGGTTTTCATGGGCACTTCTGTGGTTACTAACAAGACATGCATGCTTTCTTATATTGGCTATTTGTATTTCCTCTTTGGTGCTGTGCCTATTTAAGCCTTCTGCCCATTTTTAATATTAGGTCATCTCTCTGGTTTAAAAAAACTGATTTGTAGGTGTTCTTCACATATTCTGGGTATACTAATTCTTTGTTACATGCTTTGCGAACTTTTTCTCCCATGTTGTGGTTTTGTCTTTTCCACTCACTTTATGGTGTTGTTTGGTAAACAACAGTCCTTAATTTTAATGTAGCTGAACTTACTGATCTTTTTCTTTATGGCTAAAACAATTTATTCTCAACCCTAAAGTCATAAAATTATTCTTCCATACGCATCCACATAATTTATCTAAAATCCCTGGAAGTAGATGTGTTTTGGAATAGACTTTCTTGGATCTTGGAAAGGTACCATGGAACATACAACATACACTATAACACTCTCAACGAGAACTGGGACAGTACCTATAACCAAACACATCAATATTTCTACAGCAAAACATAGTCAACTAAGGGATATATAAATAATGACTATCATGTCACTAAGTCACATTTTTCTCCAAATGAGTTCCAAAGAGTTTGGTGTTTTGAGGCTTGGGGATTCTGTAATTAAGTCAAAAGTTATGGGAGCCTCATACAAAAAAAATGTAATTATTTCAAAGTTTGGAGGAATTTACCGGTGGAGCCATGGACCTGGAATTTCTATGAACATTCTTTACTACTGATTCAAATTATTTAATGGTTTAGGATTATTCACAGTTTCCACTCTTGGGTCAGCTAGTTGTTTTCCTTGAGGTTTGTACGTTTATCTAAATTTTATTTTCATTAAATTGTTTATAAGATGTTCTGTTTTGATTCCTAAGTATAGTTTTCATTATTGATATAGGTCATTAACATCTCTCCTTTTATTACTCAATACTATCAAATATTTGTCAATTTTATTAGTCTTTTCCAAACAAAATCAACTTTTG
The DNA here is from genome assembly GCF_009834535.1 of Camelus ferus. Lineage (NCBI taxonomy): Eukaryota > Metazoa > Chordata > Mammalia > Artiodactyla > Camelidae > Camelus > Camelus ferus. The sequence continues at coordinate 68,096,600 of NC_045706.1, read as the reverse complement.
GATTTTTAAAATCTGCTGTATACAGTGGTGTGCCAGTGAGCTGGCTCTGAACATAACAAAACAGAACACTACCCTGTGTGCTGATTTCCACAGTGTGAAGATTCCCAGCGGGGCAATTTCAAGTAACCAGTTTGATATTATTGACCATGGAGTTGGGAAGAGGTGTGCAGGGCTGGCTCTCCCGAGCCAGTACAGGCAGTGTCTAGCACTCTAATGCTTTTGTTTCCCATTCCATTCATTTCTGCTCTTAGCATTATTTCCCTCCTTCTACTTTAAGTTTTCTCTCCTTTTTCTAACTTCTTGAAAGGGGATGTCTAGCTAAAGACCTTTCAGCTTCTTTTCTTTTTTTTTTATTGTTTTACATTTTTTTTATTGAGTAATAGTTATTTTACAATGTTGTGTCAAATTCTAGTGTAGAGCACAATTTTTCAGTCATACATGAACACATATATATTCGTTGTTAAAGCTACCACAAGATCTTGTATATATTTCCCTGTGCTATACAGTATAATCTTGTTTATCTATTCTGCATTTTAAAATCCCAGTCTGTCCCTTCCCACCCCCCACCCCTTGGCAACCACAAGTTTGTATTCTATGTCTATGAGTCTGTTTCTGTTTTGTATTTATGCTTTGTTTTGTTTTTGTTTTTGTTTTTTTAAAGATTCCTCATATAAGCGATCTCATATGGTATTTTTCTTTCTCTTTCTGGCTTACTTCACTTAGAATCAGCCTCTTTTCCAATACACTTACTTAAGGCTATAATTTCCCTCTAAATTCTGCATTAATCTTATTCCACAGGTATTGCTATTGTATTTCATCGTTCAGCTCAAAATATTTCCTCATTATCGTTATGACTCTTTGGCTAAGGGTTATGTGGACTTGTTTTTACAGTTCTTTATTGATTTCTAGCTTAACTGCACTGTACTCAAAAAATACATGCTGAATGATTTCAATCTTTAAAATTTGTTGAAGTTGCTTTACAGCTAAGTTTGTGGTTTATTTTGGTAATATATCATGTCTGCTTTCCAGAAAAACATATGTTCTGATTTTGGTTGTGTTTTTCTGTGTATATTCATTAGGTCAAGTTTGTACATCATGTTATTCAAATTTTCTACATCCCTGTTCTTTTGTTTATCATAATCACTGGGAAAGGCTTATTAAAATCACCCAATACGGCCATGTTTTTTCTTAATAATTTTGTCAAGCTTCAAGTACATATTTTATATATATTTAAGTACATATAAACTTAAAAATTTTAATATATTTCTTTTTTCAACTCATAAGTCATCCAAGATTCTTTCCTTTCATCCTTTTTATATATCCTTAGTCATATTTAAAAGGTACTATCTCTATATAAACTGCCCTTGATAGGACATAGTGTAAAAAGAAATGATGGCTCTGGTAAAGCTAAAGCAATCCACTAATTAGAGTCCATTAACTATTACAGTAATACTTCCCATACTCAAGTATCTTAGCATGTATTTCCACCTTCTACTTTCTTTAAGTTTTCTCTCCTTGTTCTAACTTCTTGAAAGGGGAATGTCTAGCTAAAGACCTTTCAGCTTCTTTTCCAATATAACCTATAAATTCTCCTAACATGTGTTTGGTGGTACTTAGATTCACACAGCCAATCTGAAAATCTGCATGTGTTCAATTTGGAAAGAATCAAACAGCAGCACTGAGTGCTGAGCTGTAAATTGCTTATGAGTTTTATAAGCACTTAGACCTTCAACAGGACTATGGAGCACACGGAATCTGTAAGAGAACTTGATGATTGGCTGACCTTTATCCATAAACATGCTTTGAAACAAAGATTCTGTTGGGAGATATTAACTCATATATTAAAAATAGCATCCTTTCAGAATATCTGGGGCAGCTCTTTTCGTCCTTTTGAAAAACACCGTGGCCTTTAGGGAGTAAAAAAAAAAAAAAAAAAAAAAAAAAGCCACAAGATGAAAACAATAATACAAATACTAACTTTACCCACTCTCCTGAACAATTTGTATTACCTTTGGCAAATTTCAGATCCAAGTCCAAGGATCTCAGCTGTAAAAGCTAATCAGGCTCGCATTTTAACCTCACGAACTATCAGATCTCAGCCGACTGGAACTTTGCCTTCACGTTCTTTTCACTAGATGTCTCCAAACACCAACTAAAAGGATCTTTTGCATCTACAGAAAAAGCGGCAAGGGTTCAAGCAAGGAAAAGGTGATGATGTTAGGAGACGTGAGAGGATGAAACCTCAACCAGATAACTGGGAGCTTGGTGCCCAGAGTTCTCAGCTTAGTCACTCATTTGACAAGTGTCCTGGGCCGTCACTCGCCTCCCTCTGCGGCCGTCTCTTTCTTTCCTTTTTCTGTTAATCTAAGAAGCGAGGAGTTAAGCCCTCAGGGCTCTTTAACGCTCCGTCCAGCTCTCATCTAGCAGGTGCAAACTTTCACACAAAGCCGCCTCGTCCGCCAGCGCTGGCACATTGAGCATTCTGGGCGGCGCTTAGCGAGATATACAGAAAAACTGAAATTCACGAAAGGAGCACAGTCCGTCAAAATTACGAAAAACTGCAGGGAGAGAGGTACCAAGACGTTCACAGGGCCAAGCCGCTGGGAGGAGTTACCTGCCGGCTCACTCTCCACCTCCGCGTCCCCAGGCACCGCCTCCCTCTCCGGGACCGCCCTGGAAGTCACTCCCACAGGTCGGGGAATGGAACCGGAAGTCCCGCCCTTCTGGAGACCCTAACGGCAGCCTGTAAGGGTCATTTCAAGGCCAGCGAATTCTCCGCGCGAATTGCTTTTTTGAGGTGGTGGTGGGGTGTCTACGCCGCTGAGCCCACGCGGGCGAGGCGACCCTGCGGCGCCAGGACTCGGCACCGCGCCCTTTTTTCCCCGGTTGTTCCGCTGCGTGACCCTTTCCCCTCACCGGCTGTGGGCGGGTTGAGAGGTCGGCTTCCTGGTGGGGCCGGGCGGGGCGCGGCGGGAACGGACCCGGGGGTCGCTGACTCTCCGCTAGCCTCGGGTCCCTCTTCGGCGAAGCGGAGTAGCTCTCCTCTTCCTGCTTGGTGATTTTGCCCGCGTGCATTCATCTGTGCACATCTGTACGGCACTTTGCTTCGAATCGGCAGCCTTGTAAAATGGGCGCTGCTGCCCGCGTTTGACCGGTGGGGAGGCCGGCTCGAGAGAATGTACTGAAGTGTTCTAAGTGGTAGGCTGTGTGAGAGCCGCAGGTCGAACCCCGGCTTTCTGAGGCCGGGCTGCCACCCCAGCAGTGGAGCAAATTACGTGCTGTGAGAGATGAGCTTCAGAAGCGAGTACCCCTATGATACCGTTAATGTAGAGCTCATGAGTTTCAGTCTCATCATTAAAATCCCGAGGCGTGACTTTAAATAGAAGGGGTTGGAGGGAACGACAGTATTTTTTCTTTGCCTCGTCTGCTCTCGAATTACAAGTTCCTTGTTAATGTCACATGTTTTGGTTGACAGCTTGAGCCCACTAGGAATGGCAGCCCCATCTATGAAAGAAAGGCAGGCTTGCTGGGGAGCCCGGGATGAGTACTGGAAGTGTTTAGATGAGAACACAGAGGACGCTTCTCAATGCAAGAACTTAAGAAGCTCATTTGAATCAAGTTGTCCCCAGCAGTGGGTAAGTCACACTTGGACGCGTTTCTGTTTGGTGTTAAAACACAGAGAGGAGCGGGGAGGGTACAGCTCAAGTGGTAGAGCGTATGCTTAGCATGCACGAGGTCCTGAGTTCAATCCCTAGGATCTCCGCTAAAAATAAATAATTAAACCTAATTACCTACCTCCATCTCCCGCCAAAAACACAAAAGAGCTTACCATGTGAGTGGTGGGCTATGAAGTGAAGCCCTGTCTCAGACATGTCAAATCTGCACTTTCACTGAGGGGCAGAGAAAACCGTGTCTGATAATCCAGGCTTGTTTTATGTACATGTCAGGCAGAAGTTTGGAAGATGCCACCTGATACTCTAAAGATCATTGCAAAACAAAACAAACATACAAACAATAACCAAAAAATTCCAGCCCCCTAAAATTGGTAGACTTCTCCAGGATCTTCTGAAGTGATAGTATTTAATCTTGGGCAAGAGTTAGCAAATTCATTGGCCTAGAGCTACTATCAGCAGTAAAACATTCCCAGTTGCCTACCCAAAATCATATAGTGTATAGTCATATGCCCAAAATACAAAGAAAGGAGTTTAGAAAGTAAAAGAAACAAAATGTTCATATGGTGGCTTCTGCCACCAGCTGCCCCAAATGCCTCATTCTCTGTATCGCCTGTCCTTAGAATGGAGGGGTTGGGAAAAGGAACTAATATCACTGGGCTCAGTAAGTGATCTTGTGTAAGTGCTTGACGCACCTTCATTAATACCTCTTAAGATGGGCCGTTGCTGCTCTCAATTTCCAGAGGAGCACGGAAATAACTTGCTCAGTATTGGTAAATGGCAGAACCGAAAATCTAAGTCAGGCCCAGCTGGCTGATGTGAGGTGTGAACTTCGACAAGTCTGTGCTTTTTCACCATTTCATGCTACTCCAGGGTATGTCACGTAGCTTGGAGAACAGATCATTTTGGAGATGAGTGGATTAGGATCTTCACCCTCTCACACCTCAGATGTTTAGAGGAGGAGGCTGTGGCTGGAAGAAGACCGCAGAAGGGTGGGATGGGGGTGAGGATGAGCGCAGTGAGTGGGTGCTGCTTTAGAAGAGCTCTCCATCTGGAAAGTCAGCATGACGCGACCTGTCTCATGGGACTACCATGAAGATAAGTGTCTAACTTGACATATAAACTGAAAGCTGATAAAGGAGGGGCTTTATGATTGGACTAGAGGATGATTTAGGCAAAAAATGTTGTATGTCTCTGGTTTCCATTAGAGATGCATTGAAAGTTGATTCCTGGTTTAAGAAGTAGGTGGAAAATGTGGGAGTTTGTGCTGACATCAGACTTGATTCCTGTAAGACCTGGACACCCCTGCGGCCTGTGCTGTCCTCTTCTCACTCTCTGCTGTCTGGCCCCGTGGTCACCGAGGCACAGGGACGGATGTGGGGCCCTGGGGTGGGAATGATGAAGCCCTTTGAGGTAAGTCATGGCTAGAATGTTAGCAGATTGCACCCCACCCCTACATTTTCCCAGGAGAACCTCTTCACTATGAGACCTGTCTTTTGACAGCCTAGCCATGGTTTTCCACTCAGGTTGTGTGTCAGAATCGTGTGGAAATTTTAAAAAGGGGGGAGGGGCAGTGCTGTGTCCCAGGCCTCACCTCAGATCTACTGAATTTCTGGAAGCTTCTTTTTAAAAGGGCTCTGCCCGTACAGGTGGTTCTGGCGGATAAGCACAGTTGGGAATCACCGTCTTAGCCCCTCTGGGAAGTTATGCTTCAGCCCTGGATTTTTATCCTCTCTCCCCACCAAAACAACTGCTTTTCCTCCAGCCTCGTGGCTAGTAGACACTCCCATCTCCCTGGTTTCTGGGCAGTTTCTGTTCTTGGCATCTTGAAAGGTTTGTTTTTGTTTTTACAGCCAGCCAGGTGCTTCTTTATTGTATGTCTCTTCCACCCAGACACAGGCCGAGTGCCCTCTCTCCAGGTCACTGCATCCTGGTTACAGCTGACATTAGTCATTTATTAGCTCTAAGCACTTCAAATGTGCTGTCTATATAATTTATTCCTCACAAAGACTCTGTTACCCTTTTACACAGGCGCACAGCAATGAGGGCACTTGTCAGTGCAGAGCCTGGATTGAGCCCAGTGGTCTGAGTCCAGACCCCATGCTCTTCCCTGATGCACATACTTCTTTCTGTACCTGTCATGTCAGAAAAGGATCTGTGAATTAGGCTGCACAAGTCTCATGTTGTTCTAGAGACTTAATCATCATTCAAGTCTATTTAAATAGAAAAGTGCCACGGCCTTGGGTCCCTTCACATTTCACTCCCCCAGGTTCCCCCCTTGTCTCCAGCAGCCGTTGCTGTTTGGAATGCTTTCCGCGTCTTACTGCCGAGCACTTCAGAGTTCCCCGCTGTGCCACCCCTTTCCCAAGCCGGTCTTCCCTACAGCCAGGGCTTGAAGTACCACTTACGTGTTGATGCCCAAATCTGCATCACCAGCCTGGCCCTTTCTCCAACTTCAGAAGCACCCGTTGAGCTTTCTGCTTGGAGGTTCACAAGGACCAGCCTTCACCTCTGCAGATACAAGAAAGAATTCTTGCTCATCTTGTATTCAGCAGGCCTCTCCTCTCACACTCCCAACCTCAGTGAAAGGTACCAGCATCAGCAGAGTCCCCGAGTCCACAGTGCCTGTGGGAATTACTGCAGGACTGTTCCCAGGAGAGAAGCAGGAGAACATAGACAGTGGACCCTGCCGTGGGGACAGGTCCCGTGTATTTCAGGAACAGCGAGGAGAGAACAGAAGTTACGGTCCTGGATGATGGGAGGCCAGGGATGGTGGCTTTTACTCTCAGTGATACGGGGAGCCACTGGAGAGCTCTGAGTTGGGGGTAAGGAGGCTGGTGAGGGTGTGAGAGGGATGGCAGTGAAAAAGTGGTGGATCAAGGGGCTGTTGGCATTAGAGTCTCAAAGAGGAAGTGGTGAGGGGGTGTTTGGAGAGTGGGATGTTCAGACCTGGGATTACAGAAGGGCTGTGTTTGTGGGTGAAGACGACGTCTGGGCTTTGCTCCTGGGAGTGGGTTAAGTTGGAGGACAAGATCATTGAAAAGGTCAAGTTGCTGAGAGGCCAGGCTATTGGAAGGATCAATCACCTGTATACTGAACCACCCAAGAGTATGACATGAGTATTGTCAGAGGAAATGACAGCAACCTGCAAAGTTAGAGATGACTCCAGCAAAACAGGGGAGTGGGTGGTAGAGCAAAGTATTCCAAAATCCCTTCCCCTTCACCCCACAGTGGTAGCCACTCTCCGTTTTCCTCTGCAGACTGTTCTTAGTCTGCACCTGAGCTCCCCTCTCAACCTGCTCCCTCAGTCCTTTGCTCGCTGTCACCTGTGCTCTCTACTCCGGTTTTAACCTTGCTGAAATTTTACCCAGTGGCCATAGAATAAAAATGAAAGATATTTCCAGAGATGCATGGGGGAAGGTGGGGAGGGGGGCAGAGGGGAAGTAATGGGAGTATCCCTTGAATGCATTCTGTGTGAGACATTTTGTTCTCATTAGCTGTAATTTTCATTCAGTTTTGTGAGGTCCTGTTGTGTCTCTTTTACATAATAGGAACTAAGGCTCAGAAAAATGAAATAATTTGTTCAAGATCAGCTAACCAGTAGAGGGGATTTGAATGTAGGTTTCTACGATTCCAAAGTTTGTATTTACTTTTCCTTAGCTTAAGTCACAGCCAAAGAATAAAGGTATAGATAAAACCACCAAATAGCGATTTTACAATGAATACTTCAGTCATAAAACACTAAAAAACACACTTGTTACATAGTAAATATGCCGTACAACTAATACACTGTCACAAGAACAAATGTCTCTGCCACTTTCTCTCTGTTGTAGCTTTCATCAGTCTGACTTGTATAATGGTCCTGTGTAAAGTCTCCTCTTGGTTCATAACTTAGGAAGGAGCAGGGCTCAGGTGTGTCATTCCAGCATCGTGCAGCGCAGTCTTCCGCAAGCAGAGCAACCAGACATCCAAGAGGTTTGATCCCAATGTCAGTTTCTGATACTGTCTTTTTCCTGGGAGCCTTTGAAATGTCTCAGAAATGGCAGTATTTTGGCATTCGTGCTGCTGCCCTGCCTCTCATGTAATGGTTTAGAGGACAGCAGCCTTCTGTGTACACAGTGCTTCTCAGTCAGTGCTGGTTGATGTGTTAGCCTTTTAGCCTTTCAGACATTAGCCTTTTAGAGGTGCCACATGTCAAAGGTCCTCACTGTTAATTGAATCGGGTGGTAAGCACTGTGGAGACGAGCTTTTCAAGCAGAGAGTATGGTGTGTATGCAGAGGCATAGAAGCAGGATGAACAAGGAACAAGCACATTTGGGAACTGGGGTAGCTCTGGGTGGCCAGCATTTCCGGACTGGTGGTAAACTCGGAGGATAGACACATGGGCAGAGACTGAGCCATGAATGACCTTGTATGTCTCACTGAGGAGTTTGGATGCTGACCTTGAAGGCAATAGGGATGCCTTGAAAGATCTCTAAACAAGCAGTGACATGATCAAATTGGGATTTCAGAAAGATTATACTTGGCAGTGGTGTGACAGATGGATTAAGGAGGGGAGAGAAACCAGTTAAACAGCTGTTACATCAACCCAGGTGAGAAGTGAGGAGGGCCTGTCCTGTGGCGATCAAGAAGGAGAGAGGTCGGAGTGTTTAGGTGGAGAGTGATGCAGTCATTGGCTGAGAGGGGAGGAGCTGTGGACTGAAATGTGAGTAGGGCTACTCGTGGAACGGTCCATTAGGTAGTTGAGAAGCGACAGGAGACGCAAAGATCTGTTGATTCGCCACAGGAGTGTTAAGGACATTGTCCATTTGTTCATCTGGGATCTGTTACATGCAACACCCAGCCCAGCCCAGGCAGCCCAAGACCACCAGGGGTATGTAGTCTTTTGTTTTTTTTCCCACATTAAATAGACTATTTTGATTTATTAAAATTCTAGTTAACAAAGTGTTAAAACAGTTAGTTTATTTTTTTCTTTCCCAAACCCACTTTTTTGGGACAATTTCTCCTATGCAGTTCTAAAGATCTACCAATCTTGGGACCTCACTCTTTTGACCACAGTAGTGGACATGACCCACACTGTAACAAATAGACTTTGTGTCCCGGGAATTTGAATCTTGAATTTTAGATTGGCTCTCGTTTAACATGATTGTCCTTAATTCTACCCACTAAATCCTCAGATCTACCTTGTTGGGTTTTTTTTTCAGTTTTATTAGGTAGAATTGTTATAGTTTGACTGCACATATATAATACGTTGCATGTAAATACATATACACAATATACTGCACATATTTTTAAAATTTACATATATGTACTTTTCATTATTTCTAAGGACATTTAGAGCTTTAGCTTTTTAAGCTTACATAGTTACCAAAGGAATAAGGCCAACCACAAAATAAGAATTAAGTCAAAAAGATACATACATCCTGCTATTAATAGCAACATTATTTATAATTGCCAAGATACGGAAGCATCCTAAGTGTACATCAACAGATGAATGGATAAGGAAGATGCAGCATATATACATGTAATGGAGTACAACTCACAGGGGTGTGTAGTCTTGACGGTGAGATTTATTCGTGTGCCGTAAGCAGGGAGCCCATGCACCAGGGCTGCTGTGGGCATCTCACCAGCAAAGGAAAGGAGTTATCCCTGGGTTTGGGGGAAGGTTGGAGTTTAGATGAAACTGAAATGAAGAAGTAGAGCAAAGCAGGGCTGCATATAAGTGGGTCGTCATCAGCTCTGGACTTGAGAAGTGGACCCAGGGTCCTGTTTTCTGCAAAGATAAATGCTGAATGTCATGCTCAGAAACCCCTTATTTGAAGCCTTGCACCTGACTTGGAAATCAAGACTGCTTCTTTGTGTCCAAGTGCCTATCAGATCCTTCAGGCCAAAGTGGGTGTTTCTTTCTTACCAAAATAACTTCAAAGAGCAAATTTCTGAGTTTATGATTGTAGAGAGCAAAGTTTCTTGGTGAATAAGAAAGCATCAGTCACTCAAAGGGGTCTGTTAGTACACTCTGTGACCTGCAGTGTGTCCTCCAGAGAAACGTTACCTTTGTAGCTGGCTTTATCGGAGCCTCTTACCCAGCTTCGGACAGGGCAGGTTTCTGCATTCTCAGTCTCAGCTCAGGCTCCACTGAAATATATAAGAATTAAATCCTAAGAAAAACTTTTCTGTTCTGACAGTGAAAAATGTGTGTGTCCTGCCTTTGCCTTGTCTGCAAAACAGCTCAGATAGAGACACTGTGATGATTCTGTGGTTGGCCTTGATTTTCTACTTCTGGGATTTTACTGTTTCAGGATATGGGGCTTTAAGATACTCCAGATTCCTAATGGCAAGAGGAGGATGCAAATAAAAAATAATAAAATAGAATCTTTAATTTATTTAAGTTTCACCTATCAACTTACTTATTCACAGGTCATAAATAGTTTTTAACTATGTGTCTATCTCCTTGAATTATATTTCTGGATATGATAAGCTTAATAAAAATATCATGGCTAATGAATTACAAGATTTACTGAAGTTACAGTTGATAGGAAATCCATGTACAGTGTCTTTAGATCATGAAGCCTATGATCTGAGAGCTGTATGAACTCCGAACTTGCAGGGCAAGTCCCACAGTGTCTAAGCACAGGCACGCTTCTTGAGAAGGTTCACAGGGTCCTCAAATTCTCAGCAGGGTCTGTGACCCAAAAAGGGTTAGGACTCACTGATCTACGGTCTCTTCGGAGACTCATATCCATCAAATGCACTGATTCAAAATGGTTCTAGAATATAAATTACTTATGCCACTTATACAGTTTATATTGAATTACATTTAAGTCTGTGCTTTCGTTCAAGCTGTGTAGCTTGCTCTTATTTCAGACCTTTTTTTCTCAACAGATAAAATATTTTGATAAAAGAAGAGACTACTTAAAATTCAAAGAAAAGTTTGAAGCCGGAGAGATCCAGCCTCCAAAAACAACCTCAAAGTCCTAGGCTATTCCTGAACATTTCAGAATGATTGAAGTTCTTTTTTTCTGGACATTTGAAAATGCTGACTATGGGACAGTAGTAGCTTGAATGATGCTAAACATGAATACATGGTCCATATGTACAACTCTTAATTAAAATGATCAAGTAACAGGATTCCATTTATTCAACTTACAAAGAATTGACATCAAATGATATGAAATACACTTAATTTAGTAAAAGAAAAAAATATATTTTAAGAAAAAAATAAAATTAAAGCTTACTTATAAAAACACCTGTATCTTTTTTGTTGGAGGACAGGTAGTAGGCAAATACTATTATAGATACTAGATATACACTAAAAAAGTAGGTTTGCCATTTGTCCTGGGAGTCAGCATTTTAATACAGGCACAAAAAAAGTGGGGGAGAGCTTGAATTTAAAATATGCAGGTAAAATAAAGAACCTCTAGGAAAAACCTTCAGCTAAGATTGTTAACGATAGGACAATGAATACTTTTTCTGTAAAGTTAGTAACGAGGAAGGATGTCCTCACTTCTATTGAACACTGTCCTGGGTTCCTAGTACTTCAGTAAGACAAAAAAGAAAAAAAGAATACAAATTGGGAAGGAAGAAATAAAATCTGTTCTATTCATGGATGATAAGATTATCTCTGTAGAAAATCCCAAAGAATCAAGAAAAAAAACACCTAGAATTAATAAGTGAATCTTAGAAAGGTGGCAGGAAACAGGATCAGTATACAAAAGATCACACTTTTGTACACCAATGAACAACTGGGATTTAAAGTAAAATTTAAAACCGTTTATAACAGCACTAAAAAAAATTAAAAATAGAAGGAATACTTAGATATAAATCTAACAGTACGTGCAGGACCTGTAACCTGAGAACTACACATACACAACACTTGAAATCAGAGGTCAGCTTAATCGGAGAGAGAGATTGTGTTCATGTATTAGAAGAGTCAGTGTTAAAACACTGTTACATTCTTTCCAGTTTGTTCTATGGGTTCAAAACAACCCCAGTCAAAACCTCAACAAGATTTTTGGTAGATATTGACAAGATGATTCTAAAATTTGTATGGAAAAGCAGAAGGTCTAAGATAGCCAAAACATTCTGAAAAGAACAAAACTGGAAGACTTACATGATTTCAAGGCTTATTAAACCAAACCTATATATGAATATTTATAGCAGCTGCATTCATGATTGCCCCAAACTGGGAGCAACCCGGACGCCCACAACAAAGGAATGGATTTAAAAAAAAAAATTGGGGCACAATGGAACACCTGAGCAGTAACAAGTCGAACTTGTGAGTCTTGCAGCAACATGGATGAACCTTAGCTGTGTTCTGCTACGTGAAAGCTGCCTTACCCCAAGGCTGGGTCCTGATGCGCTTCCATTACGTGATAAAAGGCAAAATCAGTACAGAGGACAGATCGGTGGTTGTGAACGGGGAAAGGTGCTGACTGAAGGCGTTCCACAGAGGACCTGAGGTGTTGAACCTGTCTCCTGCAGCACGGGGTGGTAGATCCAGGTATCCACCAGCCAAAGCCCAGAGAACCATACACTGCAGAGAGCGACACTGTGCCCATGAAAATAAAGTCAACCAGGACCCTGGAGTGATTCGTTTGACTGTTAGAATGAGTCTTCTGATGTCGGATTGGTGTCAGGTTATCAGTAAGAATTCATGTTTATGTGACCCTGTCTAGACAGTATGTTTGCACACATGTGGGTTGGCAGACATCTAGGTCCCCTAGCTCTGTCCCCTGAGAGGGGCTGCAGTGATGCTCCAGGAGTAACAAGTACATCTCCTGAAACCCCAATCTTGGTTTCTATACTGTTCTCCCATAAATGGAACCAGTGATCCTTGCTGAAATGTGTGATTCTAGAACTGGGAGAGAGAAAATTACAGATGCGCCTGGAACACTCTGTAGCACAAGGGCGTAAGGACGTGCTTTAAAAAGAAAAACAAGAGCATATTAAAGGACATGGGAGCCCACCACACACACACATCTCAACAGGACTGACTGAGGGACGCATCTTCCTTACAGAAGAATACCAAGTAATAAGTGATACCCACTCGTGAATGATAAAATCAGGGGGCAAAAAGTTCAAGAGAAAAAGCTTATTAGCAGAGCCTCCAAGTCTCTCTCCCAAAACATTTATTAAATACTGTGGTATTAACAGTTGCCTCCAAAACCTCTGACACGCCTCCCTCCAAGGGGGAAGCTCGTTTTCCCTGCCCTTGAGTGTAGGCTTGGCTTAGTGGCTTGGTCTGAAAACCAGACTGCAAAGTGAGAAGTGGTAAGTTTGCAAAGAACATGGCAAACAGTGCTTCAAGCAAAAATCAGGGTATAAGTCATGCTTAGATGTGATGAGAAGCGCTTCATCACTGCAGAACCTTCCTTCCAACCCATGGCCTCAGTCTGACAAAAGAGAACGCCAGACAAACCCAAATTTTGAGACATTTGCAAAATACCTGACTTCAAAGTGTCAAGGTCATGACAGACCGAGAACCTGTCAGAGACTGGAGGAGACTAAGGAGCAGGCCTAAATGCAACATCGTGTCCTCGGTGCCAAAGCCAGTGGCACTAGAACAGAAAAAGCGTTATTAGTGGGAAAACGGGAAATCTGAATATAGATCTGATTTGTAGTCTGTCTAGTGAACAGCACCAGCACCACCGTTAATAGTTTCGACAAATGTCTGTGGTTAAGTAAGGTCCTATGAGAAACATCTGGGTGAAGGATATATGGAAACGTGGAGTCTTTGCAGCTCTTCTGCAAGACAAAAAATTATTTTAATAAAGTTACAGGAGAAAAAAAAAACATATGCAGGTAATGGACTCTGAAATTTAAATAGTACTAAAAAGGACCCAGACATGATTGAAGTTCATTGCTGGATGCTGACAGTTACCATTAAATAAAGTAATTTTGTGTGGTGCTAAGTAATCTCAGCACCACACAAAACCCCAGAAGAACAGAAACATTAAGTCAACCCTCATGGGTTCCACTCTCACCACTAAGCATGATGTACAAGAGTAATTCACCTCTTCTGGGGCCACGCTGGAAACTGTCAAAGAGTGTAGACTATTTGTAATCCCTATTTGAACTTGGAGCAAAAATGGCATATGCAAATTTCCTTAAAACTTTGTATCAATGATTATGGCCTAGTTCACGGATTTAAAAATAAATGAAATCTTACTACCTGGCATTAGGAACTTTACAGGAAAGCTGGCAGCATCTTGCCAAGTCTGCTTCCTCCCTGGGAGTAAGTGATAATGGAGCAGCAGAAAGAGGCCAGTGACTCTTCTTAACACGGTACCTTTGCTTCCACCCCCCTCACCCCCTGGACAAGGGTATGGCACTGATAGATAATGAGATCTGCTCTATTTCTGCCTGACTCCTACCATAATCCACATTTCTGACAATACTAGTTTCTAGGAAAGAAATGATCTTTTTAAAATATGTTGCTTTATTTCCACAATTCCTTAAAATATTTTATTGAAGAAGTGATGCAACTTAGCTAAAAATGTTTATTAAGAGTTTATTATAACGTATAGTCATATATTTAAGGCACATGAAAAAGTTTTGGCATTAAATTGCAAGGAAAAAACCCAAATTGTCCCAGTAGATTTCAGAATCCATCAGTCCAAATAGTTTTTTTTTTAATTGAAGTACAGACAGTTACAATGTGTCAGTCTCTAGCGTACAGCACAATGTCCCAGTCATGCATATACATACATGTATTTGTTTTCATACCAAATAGTTTTAAGACAATATTTCAGCAGCACTGGTCGGTCATCTCAGATAAGGCCCGAGCTCCGGGCCACGGGGACCCCGTGCCTGAGCAGCTGCTGTCTGGTGTACTCCCAGATCAGCAGGGCACCGCTCACGTGGACGTTGAGGGAGCGGATGATACCCTGCTGAGGGATTTCCACACACACATCCAACTGCTGGATCAGATTTGCAGGAATCCCCTCACGTTCATTTCTGATGAAGAAAAAAATGGGAGAAGTTAGCTTTCTTATAATAAACGTTTTTTTCTCAGATACTCTGGATGTTACTGGAAGAGACAGGTTACTAAATGAAACAAGTCCACAGTACCTGGCACCGTAGTACCAGGAACATAAAAGAGAGTAACAAAAACGTTTATGGTTCAATTCTGGGTTCACCTGTCCATACCAAATAGGTGAAATAAAACAAAAACTAGGGGCGCTTTCCATAAACCTTGTCAGAAGTCAGGGGCAGGTGTAGTATCAGGAATCCAAGTACACTGTAAATCCTCTGAAACATTTTCTAGACAGGGACTCAAGAGAATGTCCTTACCCCAACAAGAGTAGAGACTTCTCAGGAAAGCAATACTGGGTAAGGTCTACACTTTTGACGGTTTGTTCCACACCCACGATGGTATAACCTTCTGCTTTTTTCTGCTGCAGATAATCAATTAGCTGAGGTGGTCTGACCTTAATATTAGTTTAAAAAGAGTAGAATATTAAATCATTCATTTACTCCTGCTGGGAGTAAAATCAGAGTTAAAAAAAAAAAAACTTTTATGAAACTGAAATTCGTTAAATGGAAAAAGGACAGAATTACACTCTATAAAAAAGAACTCCCCAACATCACATAAATTTATAAAACAAGAGTGAGTTGCAACAGGACACATATTACCGAAAAGAATTCTACATTATTGAGGATTTCTCAAAATACAACCATGTGAAACATAAAAGGAGGGGGGAGGGTATAGCTCAGCGGTAGAGCATGTGCTTAGCATGCACGAGGTCCTGGGTTCAATCCCCAGTCCCTCCATTAAAGACAATAAATAAACAAACAAACAAACCTAATTACCCCACCCCCCAAAAAACCCAAAATAAAACAAAGAGAACAGAGTGGGATGTATTTTACTTTCTCAGTATTGTTTTTAAACTGTTAAAGGCTGGACTACTTGCAAAAGGGTTGACACATGAAGACAAGAGTTCAACAAAAGATTTTAGCAAATAAGAATTTTAACAGTAAATCGCTTTCCACCCACCTCCACCAGCGGAAGCCACTGTTCTGCGGAAACACTGAGGTGCTGAAACTGTCTGTCTCGGATGCACTGAAGATTGCCAACGGCGAGCGCCGAGGCCCCAAACACCTCGCAGGTCCGGCACAGCCCTGCACAGAACACGCCGGTTACTGCTGCCAGTGCAACGAACGCCAGGTTCACCACGTCCCAGACAGTGCTCTGCGGCTCGCGGAGAGGGTTAAACGTGGAACAGAGAGCCAAAAGGGCACTGGATAGATTAAAAACGTTCAGGATCAAAAGATCCAGCAAGTCTCCTGGAAAACTGTAATTTTACCTCCTAAATTGGTGGGTTTGTCAATGAGCGAGGCCACGACAATCAGTCTACTGATTGACTTTCCCAGCTTGGCAGCGCGATCCTGAAAAACTAGCTCCAGGTCTAAGTCTGGAACGTTATTTTTCCACGGGATAATCTTCTTCTGAACATCAGTCCACTCCGACTGGTTATCTGCTTCGCCCGAGTTAGAACCTGGGAAGGAAAAAGAAAATATCAATTTCCCTCTCTTTATTTACATACATAAAAATTAAGAGCTTAAAATGATAATTTAGAATGAGATTTATTAAAGAACTTTACTTGGGTTCACATATAACGGCCATTTTCAATAATAATTTAAAATTTTCAAATTCAACTCTACTAACCAATATTCTACATTTCATGAAAGTAACACGTGCACATTTTTTACATTTTAGCACACCCCAAACTGGGAAGCATCTTAGAACCCGTAAGGGTAGCATAGTTTGCTAGCATTTTTTCTTAGGGGGTACATAAAATAATGGTGTATCTTACAAACAACAGTGTATTAGGTTGGAATTTTCTGTAGAAATACTATATTCTTGAAAACAACATAAATAGTCTTTATCTTAAATTATTTGACAAGTACTTGGGGACTTTTGCTAAAATGAGGACTGTTCTCTGGAGCAATTCTCTCTCGACTAACCCGATGAGTACACGACGTTACTGATCTGTCTGACTGCGTTTTGAGTTCTCGTTCGGACGGAGACTGCCCCAGGCTCCTCCCCGACCCCGTCCCACTGCGGGGGTCGGGGGGGGGGTTGCTGAGCTTGCTGGGGGTGGAAGAGAGAAGCACAGAAATATGCCGCTAGTGCCATACACGGAGGGCGGGCGGCTCACAGAGAGGAGGGACTAGTGTCTGGGGGAGGGGGAGGGAGAGGCAGAGAGCAAGACCCAGGAGGCACCAGGGAAGGGACGCGATGGTCTGCAGAGCACAGCGCGTGGGAAGCGCAGCGCACTGTGGACACGGCGTGTGCGCATGCGCACCGGACGCGGGAGGAAGACGGCCCGGCAGCGGCGGTCCCTCGGCCTCGCTCACAGCGTGTGAAGGATGGAGGGACGCAGGGGCGTGACTCCGCCTAGATCACAAGGACTTTGTACTTTATTCTACAGACAGGAGCCATTACAGGGCTTTAAAAAGGGGGAGAACGGTACTGGTTTTGTGTTTTAGGAAAATCCCTCTTAAAAGCAACGTGCAGGATACGTTGGGGCTGGAAAACCACCGTGGGGCTTTTGCACTGGTCCAGGCAAAGAAAGAACAGTCTAAGTTAAGTCCATGCAAGAGGAGCTGAAGAGGACATGCAGAACGGCCCGGATCTGGACGGATGCATGTGGAAAGAGAGAAAAAAGGAAACGTGTGGCTTCCATGTGCCTGGATGACACCATTAACAGAAAGGGTAGAGGGAGGGGAGGGGAGTCTGAGCAGAAAGGCAAAGTCACGTTGGATATACTGAGTTTAAAGGGCTTATGGAAGAGTGTTGCCAACAAGCTCGGGAAAGAGGTGGGGCAGACATAAACACCTGAAGGTTGCAGTTACACGGCAGGCCGTTTCCAGGTGCAGAAATGGATAAAAACGCTCAGGGAGAACACTCAGAGCGGCGGAAAACCAAGCCAATGACACAGTTCAGGGGATACAACACTTACGTCTCAGCAGAAGAACCAGATGCAATATCCCTCTCTCCACCAAAAACAAACAACGCGCAGAGAAACCCCTTGGGCCCGTTCCCCATCCAGTAACTCCTCACCTCTCTGCCCCACTCCATGGCAGAACCGACTCAGGTGTCCTCACGTGTGGCTCCTCTGTCCTCTCCCCAAGCCAGGCTGTCCTCTCCCCACTGACACTGCTCTTGCCCCCGAATCTTCACATTGGCTCATCTCTCTTTTGGGAAAGCTCTTCTCCCAGACTTTGCCTAACTTGCTCTCCCTTCACGCAGGTCTCTGCTCAATGCCAACTCCTTACAAAAGTCTTTTTAACTCTGTCACACCATCTCTTTACTCTGCTACCTGAAATCGTGTTTATTTGTTCCAGGCTGACCCTCTGCAGGAATGTAAGCTCCGTAAGGGCAGGGCCCTTGCCTCCTGTCCAACACACAGGAGGCAGTCAATAAATCTTTGTTGGTGGAGTAAATAAATATAAGGAGATAAATCTTAAAATGCATTTGTGAACCATCTAGAATGTTTGATAGAAAAATACACTTTCCTAGAACTCTCCTCCAGACATACTAAGTTAAAATCTAAGGGTGGGACCCAAGAATCTGCACTGTAACAAGCTGTTCAAGGGATTCTTAAAAACATTAAAATTTAGAGAACTATAAATACAAGGGACGGTCGGGGGGTGGGGGGTGGATCTCAGAGGAGAGTAAGCAAAGTCAGACTGTGGAGGAACATCAGGGTAGCGAGCTACCTAAAGGTCAGGTGTGGTGAGAGAAAGGTGAGTGTTTAGATTCTGTAAAGAAGGAGACAAAGACAGTTTCTGACTTTCTGAAAGGAATTTCAGTGATGCTTACGGGTCAGGGAAGCCAGGACGAGGACAAATGTGAGTGACTGACAGACTGATGAGAACAAAGACCACTACTGCACATTTCCTAAGGTTCGTTGTGATTTTAAAAACTGGGGGGGGGGGGGACGACTTGACCCCTGGTTTTTGGGGGCAGCTTGACTGTGAAGGGGAGGAGGAGCTGGAGGGAGCAAATGAGGGAAAGGGGTGTCCTAGAGAGAGCTGAAGGGAAGGAGGGGGGAGATGGAGGAGGAGGATGGGCAACAGTGAGTGATGTCCAACCAGACCCAGCAGGACGAGGGTCGGGAGCCCCGCTTTATAAGTGGGACAAGAAGAGAGATTTCTTAATCTGGCCCTCTAAAAAATCTGTTTTCAGAAGTACATAGTGGAAAAGCAATGACTATTAGTTAACGATATTTCAAGGAAGAGAGAAGCCTCTGGCTTTACAGAGTCAAGGAGATCAGGCTCCCTCTGGCTCTTAAGAGCAAAGCGAACGTCAACTAAAGGTGCTGAAGTGACACCACGTGCTCTGTCTTTACTCTCGGAGGAGGAGCAGAGTTCACCACGTCAATGGAAAAGTGATACCGTCAACTCTCTGTTCTCAGTAATGGACGTCAACAAGCCCGAGCCAGGCAACCCGGGGAGAAAATAAACCAAAAGTTCTTTTTACCTATGTCCTGCTGAGCCCAGTCACCTGGCTTCAGTTCACAAAGCTGAGTTGGAGAACGGTACCACTGAAATCCCGCATCGAGAGGAATGTCAGTGAACTTGGTAAATTTACCAATGGAGATCCACTCGTCTTCAACGAGGCCAGAAAGGCGAGGAAGGATGTAAAATATGGTCTGAAAGGAGAATTGTAAAATCTAAATTTCTTCCCTTAAAACTAATAATGAGATACATGATAACATGTTTAAAGCACAACTTATGTATTATTACTGATGTGTTCTCCCAAACTATCACCTCTGATCAAATTACATACGCTCATTTATATCTTGTAGCAACTGTCCATCTGTATTTCTTATCTTCTCTAAGAATTAGGGGATTGATTTAGGAAATCCCTGAGAGTACACAGATCTTTGAGGGCAGTATTTCTCACTGTATGTCATAGGCACCACGCTCTTGCTAAAAGCAGCAGGTATTTTGGAATTCATCAGTACTAACGTTGGACAACGCCTGGATAAATGCTACTTATCGATAACCAGACTTGTCCATAAGCAGCCAAGCTCAAGCTCTCATGATGCCAAATCTCTGCTCTTGCTGCCACCGTACAAATTGGGAATCTAAATTCTGCCTCCAGTGTATCTTAGCTGTGGACACTGGACAAGCCATTAACCTTTCTCAATTTCTCAGCTTCAATTTCCTCACTGGTTAAGTAGGACACGATCAGGTTAAAACAGCACAGGACAGTGATCTGCCAGCCGTCCAGCCTGACACCCCCGTGAGTAGTGGTTACTCAGTCATTCCGTACCAATCCTCCTTTACTTTTCTTACCTACCACCAAAACTGAGATCCAGGTCATCCTCAAAGGTGGAAAGCACGTAAGAAGCAGAATTACAATAAGCAATTTAAAAATGAAATAATAACCTTGTAACAAGGCACAAGTCTTCACAACAGTTTTTGGAATGAACGTGGTTTTCTTTTTGTTAGCAACATTTGCGCAAATTTAAGCAGGCATCATGAATGCAGCTAAATGTTCCTTACATGGGGATCAATGTAATACACATGCTGCGAGCCATTATTTTATCTGCACATACGGTTAGGGTTCATATAATTAATGGGAAATAAAGTATATAAATGTATCAGGGTGAGGCAGTCAAAGTCAGGGGGAGGCAAGGGACTTACTCCTGATCGAGAACTGACTAGGAAAGGCTGACTTAGCACTAGAGTTATTAAGGGTCCTTCAGAAAGATGTCAAACAGAGCATTCTGGGCGCTAAAGGACACAGAACAGAGCATGTTAGAATAGTTGAAAAAGCCTAAATAATTTTTTGCAACGAAGCAATGGAAAGTACACAGTAATGTTCTATGATGAATATCTCACAGTATACAGATCTGTATTTTTTTTAAAAGGCTAGCTTATTAGTAATCCACACACATACACACACCCAACAAGAAAAAAAAAATCACTTACGCACAGTAGCTAAAGTTACTGATACTTCCAAGTTCTTTAGAGGAAAAGTCTTAAGTTACATATTTTAAATTCAAAGGCAGAACGTTATAATTACAGCTGCAAAAGGGAGAAGGTAATACAACTTACAGAAACTTTAATAATCTATGTATTGAGTTAATCAATGCACATGCTAACTGTAATAAACAAGTTTATGGTTCTCAAAATTATTTAAGCACAATCTGCTACCATCAGTGATGTGCAGTATCATTTGCTACACAATCTCAGTCACCCAGAACCTAAAATGTGCAGTTAAACAAAAGAGGAGATCTTTTTGTTCTTTTTTAACAACGGGCTTCATTACAACGTCTCACCTGCACAAATGTTCTCACTCATTTCCTTTTTAATGTCAGAACAGATTTCTGTTTAGAGTTAAATATTCCCCCTTCCAGTGTTTACAAGTCAGACACTGCCTGAGAAACAGAAAGTGAAAATGACAAGCCGATTTTCACTGCTGAAGAGTGAGACACAAGCAAGCCACCTGCATGAAGTGACAAAAGTAAACTGAGAGCTTTATGATGAGAAGGTGGTGCTGGAGGGAAGTCAGCCTCATGAACACCCTTCAACAACCGTGGCAGAAAGGAAGCATCAGGCCCAGAGACACAGTAGAGAATTTGCAAATGGTATTAATCTCAGCTCACCTCCAGACAGTAATCCTTAAGTGGGTGAAATGCTGCAAAAAAGAAATGTTCTTGGATGCGTTGCCAATTCTTCTTGGCGTTCCTAGGGATGAAAATATGCATGAGGTGAACCAACTCATGAGTGAACCAACTCCGGTAAGGGGGGACACATCACATAGATCTCAAAGAGGTACTGCAGAACTTAGAATGAACAGGCAATCTTGTGAATTTTATCCCAAGATTTATACACCCCTATCTCCAAGATAAACATACGTTAAAAACTGACCCTAAATTTGACATTTTGAAATGAAATTCAAAGACAAAGAAATTAAATGACTCTCTCACAGTCACACAACGAACAATGACTGAACAAGCATGAAGCCAGCTCTCCACACCTCAAGTGCGGGGATCAGCCCTCAGAGGGGGCAGAGGCCGGGGCTGCCCGGAAGGTGAGGGCAGTGGGGATGGTCGTCAGTGGACAAGGAGGAGAAAATCCCACACAGGAAGCCTGCCACAGGCAC
This sequence comes from Camelus ferus, assembly GCF_009834535.1. NCBI lineage: Eukaryota > Metazoa > Chordata > Mammalia > Artiodactyla > Camelidae > Camelus > Camelus ferus. The sequence goes on along the minus strand of NC_045706.1, from coordinate 68,074,805 downwards.
AATTCACACACCTGGGGAAAAAAGAATTCTAAAAGGGAGCTGTATAAGAAATCTGGACCTGGATCCTCAAGTCTCTCTCTGGCCATAAACACCTTTATCCCCCCAGGAGAGACAAATCGTGAGCTCAGTCATTTTTTCTACTCTGAAGATTCACACAGCACACAGCCAAACTGTACCAACTTTCACAAGCCAAACAAAAGTAATATGAGGTTTCAAATTCTTAACTTTAACAAATAAACACAAACAACAAAAAACAAAAATCTGTCAAGTTTTAAAAGGCAAAAGAGGTAGAAATAAAAATTATACATGACCACTGGCAGGTTTCAGTTTACATTCATGATCAACAACCCAAAAGCTAAAGGACCCCCAGGGTTCCCGGCCACCTTCCACACCTGTCTCCTTTGCCAAAAGACAGCCCCTTAATCTGGGCCCGAGATCCCATCCCCTGGGATTTTGCTGAGTCATGCACCCCTCCCCACTGTAGCTGTATTTTGTCTGTTTGATATTGAGCATCTGAGTAGGATTTTGTTTGGGGAATAGAGAAGTTCTCTTAGAAAAGAAAAGGGAAAAAGCTTCCAGCTTTTGAACGAGCTTTGACTGGTCCATCTGAGGGGTTAAGAGCATGCCTTTAAATAAAGTCAGGTCATGCCGCTTCTCAGACAACAGAGGGTGCTAACATTTGGCTACGCTGAAGAGGAACATCTAGAGGCACATAAAATAAAGGGTCAAAGATATGAAAGCAAAAGAAAAAAACGTCAGGATGGAGCTGCCAGCACTTAGTATTGTAATTAAACTAAATATAAAAGAGTGACCTGCTTAAACACCAACTAATCCAACCTGTGCACTGCAGTGTGATGGATGAGAGATGCTCACAGGCTGGCGCCCCCGCATCCCCTTTGTGCTCTGCCAGGCGGGGAGGGACGGGGACAAGGTTTGCTTACCCTGCTCCCTGCATGTTTTCCACTTGATTGAGACTGGATTCAATAACAGAAGTCAAAGCATCAAGTTCTTCAAGGTGCAGTGCTTTACACATGCCCCAGATTTTCTTAAGCGCAATTAAGGCATACAGCCGAATACTAAAATTGTGATTGAAACACCAGTGCAGTACGATAATGAGGGCTTGCTTCAGAATCAGTTTCTGAAAAGAGAGGACAACAGGTCTTCAGGTGTAAACATGGACCATTTCACCCCTGACTGAATGATCAAAGCCAAGGTCTACAGATGATAAGAATGCTAACAGTACATCTTATTTCACTGGTTCTGCACTGTCGGGCCTTCTCATTCTTCCTCCTCAGACAGGTGAGACACACTGACGTGAGCGATTTCCTTCAGAGAGAAAATATCCCCCCGGAGGGGAGAGTACAACTCAGTGGTAAAGTGTGTGCTTAGCACGCACAAGGTCCTGGGTTCAATCCCCAGCACCTCCATTAAAAATGAGGGAAGGGGAGGGGAGGGGAGGGGAGGGGAGGGGATGGAGAAAAGAAAGAAAGAAAGGTGAATAAATAAACCAACCTAATTAGCCCCACCAAAAGAAAATACCCTCCCAGCTCTGTAGTGTTTACGATGCTGTGGTACCTCTTCCCCGTGTTCCAGCTCCTGGGGTAACTTGAACAGAGCCCTTTCATGCTACCCATTGTATAACCACAGTGTTTTACAAACAGCCTCCATCGCTGATTACCTTACTATGGGCTGAAAAAGTCAGAAATAGTCTTGAAGAGCCCTGCTTTTGGTGAACTTGAAGGTGCTTCTAAAGCAAGCTATCTCACAAAGTGCTGTTGCCCCCTCGTCGTTGATCTGAACTGCTGTTTTCCCTAAGGGTGATCCTGGGCACACACAGCACCAAGTGGAGGCAGGACAACGTAGAAGTGGGGAGGGAATAACCACACAGGGCCTGCCTATCGTAATACACACACACACCTAAAAGGCACAGACAAATAAAATCTGAACACACAGATTTTTCCATTTTCACAGCCTGGAGATTTTATGCGATGACAGTCCCTGATTTCCAAAACCAGAGTTCCACAGATATTGAAAGGCAAAGGAAGTGACATCTATCGCTGTGGAAACCAGATGGACTCAAACTTCTAATAAAGTAGCAGGAGCTACCTTAATACTCCTACCAAATGGGCCCTGTAAATGTCACAGGCTGCACCTTGCTAAGAGTCTTACTGTTAGTTTCTACTGACTGAGTAAAAGTAACCACACTCACGAAAGAGTTAACTGAGATATCACACTTCAATTTCCCGAAGTGTCTCTGAGGACAGAATGATGATATAAATGATCCTCTTTATTCCATTCCTTTATTCAACACAGCATCAGCGTTGATCGGGGGTCACTGTACGTCCAGCGTGGCAGGACACTGTGGGGAGACACATAAACACACACACACACGACCACAGCATACAGACAACCACCCCACGTGATACACAACTTTAATCGCCTGTAGCTGGAGCCGGGTGAGGGAGAGTGATGAGTCGGACAGGCCCCAGCAAGAACAGTTCTCAGCCAGAGGGACAAAGATGGCTGAGGCAAATCTGAGAAAGCTAGAAGACAAAGTGCAGTGAAGAGAAAATGTATTTACTCGGCCAGAGGGAAGGTCAGAGAGACAGGACGGGCAGTATGGGAAACGGCAACTTCTCAGTGACACCGGATGAAGTATCTAGTTTTAGTTGGGATGTTGAAAACCAAGGCAGGTTAACCAAGACAACCGAAATATCGATAAAAGATAATTTAAAAACTAACAAAGAGGAAAAAGGAGGAATGTTGTTAATTAATTGCTGGTGTTTTACAGTCCTTTACAACTTTATGAAGCATGCATGTGACAACATCTAAACATACCCACTCCCTCTAGCATGAGTTCTGCACCTCAAGTGCCAGGCGCGGCATTTTATGCACTGTGTTCTTCATAAGCACGACATCCCCACGTAGATTTTATCATCCCCGAATTAGATGTTAGATAACTAACGCGAAGGGGAGGCAAACCTGCACAGTGATAGTTAAAAGGACAGTCATCCCAATGAGAAACGTCCAAAACAGGCCCCTGATTTCTTCCCACCTCCTGCGTGGGTCCTCACCTCCTCCTGCGCTGACCCCCTGCACTCCGTGCCAGTGGCTCTGACCTTGGCCGTGACGAGGCCCTTCTCACTGCGGCCGGCACCTGCTGTCCTCTAGCCCTGGGTGGAAAGTCCCCGGACCCCCCGCTGGGCTTGCTCACCCTCCTGCATTTAGGTGCTTGTTCGGAATCGTCTCCATGGAAAGGTCTCCCCTGAAGCCACTTTCTGAAACAGCCGTCCCACCCAGGCACCCAATTTCCACCCTTATTCTGCTTTCTTTCTCTTCAAAGCTCATGCCACTACCTGACAGTATACTAGTTTCTTTATTGTCTCTCTCCCCCACCAGAATGAATGCAGACTTTGTTTCGTTCCCTGCAGAATCGCTAGGGCCAAGGATAACATACAAAGACACCTAAAAGGCACAGGGTAAATATGAGGCTGGGAGAAGAAGGAAGGGGGCAAAAAAAATCAACGACTTCTTCCAAAGAACCCCACCCAGCTGGGGCCTGTGGGCAATGAAATTCACCACACATCCCAACTGCGCGTTCTCTGCTTATTATCCAGACGTAAACCCCACCGTTCTCTCTGCTCCCATGGTGTCTTCTCCCAAAGAACAGATGCTCCCTCTGACCCACCCTTCAGGACTCTCCCCTGGCGGGTGCATTAACCCCTCCCTCACCTTCCTCTCACCTGCCTATGTCAGAGGAGGGTCTGCCCAATTCCAGCCCTCAGGGTGACGTCCAAACCTTTACTTCTCCAGCACCGTGTAAAACCCACGGCTCCCCGTTCCCTGCCCACAGCCACACCCCAGACCCTGTTCTAAAACTGTAACTATTCTTTTCTAAAATCTTAAAATCAGGTGATCCCATTTCTGACGCAAAGCAGCTGTCTACCCCCTACCTCCTAGTCCCCCCACCCTTTCTCCTCACCATCTCTGCAGGTGGGATTCATCAAAGCCTTGGCCTCCTGGTTATGCAACAGCATGGGTTAAGCCCCCGGCATCCTGCGCGACCCCGACCCCAGTGCGGCACACGGCACACGGCACACTGCGGTCCGCACAGGCTCTGGGCGCTCACGCCGCGTCTCCGCCGTCTGGTATGGGGCTTAGTAAGGACACGCACTGACAGCACTGGAATGAATGAGCAGCATGAAGCCTGGATCCCAAGCCCTGGCAGGTATAAAGCAGGCCTGAGGAGGGTCTGAGAGGAGAGAAACTCACACTCACTGAGTACGCAGCACTTCCATGCTATCTGATCCTCACAGTGAGCCTCTAAGCTGGGAAGTATTAAGTCCACTCTACGTGACAGGAAAACAGAAGGAATAAATTCCGTACGCCTTTCCCTGGGCTGCAGGGCCCGGCCTTCCCCTTCAGATTCCTCACCACTCTCCTGTAACCTTCATCCTCAGTCCACGCTTCATTCAAATTTCCTTAGTTTTTACTAATGCCCTTTGTCTGTTCCAGGACCCCGCCCAGAACGCCATGTGGCCCGTCAGCCTCCCCTTGGCTGTGGCCGTTTCTGATGCCTCTGCCAGGCGTTTTGTAGGGTGTCCCTGGGCTGGGGCTTGGGGGGTGTTTTTCTGATGATCAGACCGGGTTCTGGTGTCTGGGAGGGAGACCACAGAGGTGAAGAGGCGTTTTCATCACACCTGCGGGTTCCATATACAGGATAAGTTACACACTTCGGGGAAAAAAACTGAAACAGAAAGTCTTAAGTGACTGTTTCAAAGAAGTCGTCAAACAAAAACACACTTATTAAATACCAACAGACTTCATAAATCAGAAATGGAGAGACTAACTAAAGTAGTTAGATATTAGGTATCTCAGTGTAGTTTAGTTTTTTTTTTTTTTTGTTTTCCCAGAAGATGTCAGCATTCTCTTTTTGGATGTTCTGAAAATAAAGAAATAAACCTAAAATACGTAATACACAGTAAGTATAAAAAGAGCTTAATGGAAAAATAACACATTAGTTATGTTATCTACACCAGATCTAACGTGAACACATTCTACAATGAATTCATTTTCAGAACTTGTTTTAACTGTTCTTGAGCTATTTCTACCCTGCAATGGTACAGTTTCTTGTCTATCTTACGTCTCTCAATAGATCGCACGTGTTTAAAACAGAAAGACAACATCTGACATTTTCTGAGCCAGAGCTTCCTTACTCCTAGCAGAAGGTGTTAGCACGAGTTCTCACCTGACTGTAACTGACACACTGCCATCTGGCTGACGGACACTGTACCACACCATCAATTTAAAAATAATGGTTTTTGAGGTTAAAATGGGGTGGGGAGAAAGGTCTGTTTTAGGATTGATGAAACAGATTAACAACAAACCTTGATTGTTATCATGTTTAAAGACAAGAACCCTTTGAAAATTCTAAGAAACCTACTCCCTCAATATTTTTATTTCACTTTCAAGACTAAATGACATTTCTTATTTCATACAAGTGACCACTGAACAACAGGGGTTTAAACTGCCCAAGTCCACTTACAGGAGGAATTCTGTCACTGAACACGTACGACAAGGTTCCGTGGTCCACGGCTGACTGACTGCAGAGCCTCACATTATACGTGGAGTACACGTGCAATGCACAGTTACACGTGGATTTGCCACTGCACGGAGGGCCGCTGCCCCTAACTTCTGCACTGATCGAGGGTCACTATATTAAGTTTCTCCTTGAGTTTGCAACATTGTCAGTACATTCTCTGTAGATGCAATAAAATAGAAACTTGCTCTAAATCTTAGACAGGTTTTCCTAAATTCTTCTTGTTGCCATAGTGATCAACTAGAATTAACTAAGATCTCTACCTATCTGCATCGTAAACCACTAGGGAAGATGTGCTAAACCTGAGACAGATGGAAAGGACTGGCCTTCACACTCCACATAATGACAGTCATTTTATATAAACATTCAATGACATGATAGCCGTTAGTACCCTGCCCAGAAATTTCTTTGAACAAGCATCTGTTAAGTAACTCTGCCGGCCAGGGAATAGTTAGATGCAACAAAGGAAGTCCTATTTAAATAATCTCACATAAATACTTGCATAAAATTAAGAATCTATCACTAAAAATTGCCCATTAATTTATCTAAAGATTTAATATGTGCTCAGGCATGCCTCAGTGTGTGTGTGCATGTGAGGGATACCTTACTGTGCGGTGGGGTCTAAGGAGGGGTGTGGAAGGGAAGGGGGCAGTTGCAAAGCACACCAGGAATACTCCAGGGAAAAAAAAAATTAGTACATATATAAATTCCATTTTGACAGTCAAGTTTGAACTCTTCTTACAAACAACTTAAACTCACCTTTTCTGGAATGTTTTCAGTAACGATGTCCAAATGTGACAAAACTGATAAAAATGTACAAATGCTTGTTTTCAGGTTTTCTTCCCCCTGAAAAAAAAAAAAAAACAGATAAACAGAAGCGTCACTCAAGTCTGTGAGCCCGTGCACGTGAGGGCCCTGTGCTGGACGCTATGGGCCCCGGGACGTGAGGCCGTCCCTTTCTGACGCAGCTGTGACCTGGGTGGGGAGGCCGGAGCAAAAGCAAAGAAGGGAAAGTAAGGTCTGAGAGCCAAACGCCAGCTCACACAACACTCAACAGACACCACGAGGGGCTGACGGCTCAGCCGCGGAGGAAGTGGGGGAGCCAGGGTGCGGGCAGGGCAGACGAGGCGGGGCCTTCAGGATGGGGAGGCCTGGCTGGAAAGGCAGGGCGGGGTGGGGAGGAAAGGACAGGGACGGGGGCAGGAGGCGGGGAACAGGTGAAAATAAGCGAGACGAACAGAGACACCGCAAATGGAGGCAAAGGCAGCAGTGTGGAGGGGGTGGCAGAGACAAGGCTCAAATTTTAAGTGGGATCTTGGAGACGCCTTCAGAAGCCATGATGAAAAGCTACTTAGAGTGTCAAACTGGAATTCAGAAACCTCCCCAACAATAGTGATTTGAAATTACACATTATTTTAATAATAAAAAGCTGATAGATGTCAGGTAGACTGGAAAAGGACTACAGACACTCCAGGACAGAAACTGCTCCAAAGGGCAAATCAGACATGAATTCCTTCACTTAACGAGTAGTTACTGAATGTCTTCCATGTACCAGTTACTGTGGCAGAAAGAGAGAAACAGAAACAGGCAAGGTTCCTGCCTTCATGGAGCTTAGTCTAGTGGGAAGGAAAGACACCACCAAACCAGACAACAAATGAGAATTCCTATTATCAAAGCACTGCTTGATGTGCTGCAAAAAGCCACCCTAAGGGATCCGAACTACTCAGGGAGGTAAGTTCCTCCAAGAAAGGACACAAATGACACGTGAAGGAGCCACTGTGTAGACAAAGAGGAGAAAGACGAGCGTTTCGGGCAGAGGGCACAGCAGGAATGGCCTGAGAGCAAAAGGAGGAGGGGTCGGGAAAGGGGAGAGTGGGGCTCAGTCACCTGGGCGGTCCCCGTGAAGCAAGCTTCCTTCATGGTAATCAGGCCCCTCCCCATGGGGGGCTGCTGGGATGAGCCACGAGCCTGCAGGGTGCACTGAGAGGCTGGGTCAGTACCAGCACAGCAAGACTCAGCCTCCTGGGACTCTCATTCTCAGAGCCCTGCGCCACCAGAGAGAGAGGTCCAGCTCCCCTGCTGGTGACACGCAGAGACAGCGATGCCCGGCCACCACGGCTGTCCCCACTGCTGCTGCGGAGGTGACAAACACAGGGGGGAGTGCAGAAGTCACCCGCAAGTCCCAGCCCAGCAGAGACCACATGCAGACCTGCTCAGCCTGCCCCGGTCAGCCCAGTCAGGAAAAGCAGTAAGACTTCATTGTGGACACTGCCGGCCTTTGGAGTGTTCTAGCTACAGAAAACCGAGACAATCCGTGTGACTGAAGTGTGGGTGTGGGGGATGCACACAGGACTCAGGAGGGAGGAGGCAGGAGACCACGTAAGGCCCGCGGGCCAGTCTCAAGACTTTCGGTCCTTGTTCTGAGAGCAATGTCTTGAGCAGGTGGGTAACCTGATCCAAGGTCCATGGGGAAGAGTCTGCTCTGGTTGTGCCATGTGGACACGAGACTGAAAGGGGGGCAAACGTGGATCAGGTGGTCCAGTGAGGGAAGAGAGCAGGCATCACTGTGGCTTGGACCAAGGCACAATGTGGCGACAGACGACAGGTAGCGAGAAATATTCAAGGCCTGGTTGCGAATCAGACGCGCAGCTGTGAAAAGTCCCATTTTCTGGTTTGTGCAACCGTGTAGATGGTGGTGCTGTTTGCCAGAGAAGGAAAAGGATCGAGTTTAAAGGAAAAAATAAGGTACGTAGTGTTTGACATTCAAGTTTTAGATGATTTACAAGCATTCAAGAAAGATGTCTAGAGCAGAGGTCAGCAAAGCTTTTCCGTCAAGGACCAAGCACTAAATAAAAGTGTGGCTGTGAGGTCCACGGCTCTGTCCACTGTCACTTGGGCACCAACTCAGCCACAGACGACACGGACGTGATGGGCATGGCTGCTGTGTCCCCATGAAACTCAGCCAGGCCCAGCTGGGCTGGAGCTGGCCAGCCCTGACTGAGCACTTAGCTCAAGGTGTCTCCTGAGAAAGTATAGGTGCTCCTATGTGGCGACTTCTATTTTCTCTAAGACATAAAAGTTAAGGTCATCTGCTTAGAATAAAGGAGGAAAAGGGCGTAGTGGACACTGATTGCCCTTTTTGGGGATATCTATTCTGAATCCCCTTCCAAAATCAGGGAATTCTTCTACCTTATAGGTCTAGTGAGAAGCTGGAAACGCCATATATTCATTTTCCCAGCCTCCCTGCAGCTAAAGAGAAGGCACCATGATCCAGAGACACCCACCCCAGTTGCTGGGCTGAGAACTCGTAACCTGGGGAGGCAGAGCCCGCAGAGAACCCCCCTCCACGCACTTGGCAGAGGGACAGAGCTCGGTCCCTGGTGGCCTGGCTCCATAGCCTGCCTGTGGCTGCAGGTCTGGAGCCCCACCTTGTTCCTGCCTGTTTTCCAAGCCGGATCCTGCAGTTTTCCAGGCATTGTGTAAGTTACCTAACTTCCTCCTTCTCCACTGTTGTTTTAAATCCCATTTGATTCAATCAGCATATGTTTTACTTGCTCACAGTGAAAAAACAGTGACTGGTGACCAAAGGAGACCAGATCTGCAAGCTCTTTATGAAAACTGAGAGACTGAGCTAAGGGGAAGCACTTGACAGAAGTGCCGGCGTTCCTGGGGACACACGAGCCAGGAAGGCATGGACCTCCATGTGGGCCAAGTTGCATTTCGTGGGAATTCCTGAGAGCAGACAAAACAAGCTAGATTAATAAAGCAGCAGATCTGAGAAGCAATTCAAGGAAAAATGACAAACTGTTTTTCGTAATCACAGAGACATGAAGAGGAAAAGGAAAGGCCAGGAGAGGAACCTTGGAACAGTGGAAAGAACGTGGCGTTTGACATTAAACAGACACTGAAGCAGAGCTTTGTCATTTCTTGGAGGTCACTTATCTCTCTGAACTTCAGTTCTTTCACTAAGTAGAATGTAAACCCCACCCTGTCTTTCAGGACAACCGTGAGGATGACGTGGCTATGCTCACTGTGACCGCAGGTTTCAGCCGAGGAGCCAGGGATGATGAAGGACAACACGGGGGAGCCAATTTTAGGGGGAGATACTGGCATCAATTTCGTGTTCTAGACGTTGAACTTGGACGTGATGATGAGAGAGAGCGCCAGGGAGGTGGCTGGAGGTGCAGGCAACCAGCGGAGAAGGGGCTGACAAGGCAGAGAGTGCAGAGAGAGAAGGACAGGGGGCTACTAGGTGTCTGTCAACATGAAAGGCTGGGTGCTGGTAAGAAAGATGAAGAGAAAGAAAAGGCTGTCTGCAGCTGCACAAGAAATCCCCAATGCACGATTTCCGGAGATGCAGCGGGCCACCATGGCTCAAGGAGAGCAAGAGGGAAAGGCAAAGATGCTCCCTCTGGAAGTTCAGTAGGAAAGAAAAGACGACTCTAGGATGATGGCCAGACGGAGGACAAGCCAAGAAGATAAGAGTGAAGAACTTTACTTTACAGGGTGAAGTCCCAGAAGGAAATACAAACAAGGACGCAGATGTGGATGTGAAAACGAGAACAACAATTTTTCCCCCTGGAACAGGAAGGAAGAAACAGAAAGAGACAGTTTGCGGGTGGCGTCTCCAACAGGAAGCCTGCAACTGTAAACTCTACAACTAATCTTAGTGTCGATTTCTTAAAAATGATTTTCAAGATATAAGGAGCTTTGGGCAGTAGGGAGCCAGAGGTGTGAGTGGGGGCACAGATGAAGTAAGAGTGGGAGTGAACTGGTATTTGCTTTCAGCTGGGTGATAGGGGCGCCCTTCTACTCTCTCTGCTTTGGGTATATTGGAAATTTCCCTATGAAGAAATTCTTTAAAATGTAAGGAAAGCATTAATTTCTCATCATTCTTCTTTCTAAGATCAAACAAAGACACTGCCTGGTAAATAAGACTATAGAAGGCACCTATTTTCCTTACTTCTTAAAAACAGAAGCCTTTTTCATCTTTGTTTTGTTGGAATAGGAAGAGCTCTCAAATCAAAATTATGCTATACTCAAGATAAATGCCAGGAATTTCTGTCTCCTAAATTAATTCAAATCCTGCAAAACACAATTTAGTATGTCAGTACATTATGGGCAGGGCAATTGACAGTCAAAAAACAACTATTAAAGTGAACAATCCCCCAACATAGCCAAAATCTTTTCTTACTTAAAAAAAAAGAAAAAAAGAAAGAAAAATCTCCTTTACTTACATAAGAAAAACAGTCCCAGAACTTCAGAAGAAACTGGGGGAATTTATGAAGAATCAGTATAATAATCCATTCTATAAAATATTTTATAGATGCTTGATTATTGATGAAGCCAGCCTGGAAAATCCTGTCGATAATTCTATTCAAGAAATTCTGAGAAAAATAAAGTTCACAAATTAAACTGTTATGGTTATTAATTTTTTTGATTTTAATTTTTATTGAGCTATATTTAACATATAATGTGTAACTTCAAGGTACACATTGATTTGGTACATTTATATATTACAGTATGACTACCACTTCAGCAGCATTAGCTAACACCAATATCACATCATATAATCATTTCCTTTTTGTGGTGGGAAAAATTAAAATCTAGTCTGTTAGCAACTTTGAAAATGGTTATTAATTTTAATAGTCACTATTAAAAGCAGAACAAAGCTTTATTGTGGCATATGAGACTTTTAAAAAATATTACAATAAAATATTGAAGGAAAAATATTACCTGGGGCCATGTAAATCAGTTTCCAGTTTACTTCTACAGTACCTAATTGCCTTAGTATTTTTCCTATTAAGAACAAAAACTTCTGAATAACTTCAATTTTAAGAACTGAAGTATAAATTTTAAGCAGATTACTTCCTCAGTTTTAAAGTAGCCCATGACACTTTCTACTAAACAGTTTACTCATGTGAAAACATCGTGCTTAAAGGTACAAACATAGTAAATACTATACCTGGTCAAATCTGGGGAAAAGTACAAGCAGGGTCTGCCATATCCGGTTTTTCACTCTGTGTTGCTGAGAATTCACATAGTATCGAGTTCTAGACTTGGACACCAACTCATCCTGGGGGCAGTGAGACCAATATTAAATTACCTTCTGATTCTGTGATTAATGAAAACAAAACCAACGACAACTTCAAATTTAAAAGGTTTGAACAGGGCATAGGAGCCTGTTAGCCTCCAGGAGGCAGAAGGATAAGAAAGACACTTTCTGATGATACTTCATTCTTTTTTAATTGAAGTATAGTCAGTTTACAATATTAGGTTAGTTTCTGGTGTACAGCAAAGTTACTCAGTTGTGTGTGTGTGTGTATGTATATATATATATATATATTATTCTCTTTCATATTTTCATTATAGGTTATTACAAGGTATGAACATAAGCTCCCTGTGCTGTACAGTGGGACCTTGTTGTTTACCTGTTTTATACACAGTAGTGTGTGTCTGTTAATCCTGAAAGCCCAATTTAGCCCTCTCCCCGCCTCTTCCCCTCTGGTAACCGTAAGTTTGTTTTCTGTGTCTGTGAGTCTGCTTCTATTTTATAAATAAGTTTGATGATACTTTCTTTGGTTTCCTTTCAAAACAATGATTTAGCTGCTTTTGTTTAATTTATCTGCTTTTAAAATTAGAAAAGGAACCAGAAAGCTGTACTGAATACAAACAGTACTTGGAAATACACTTCTGCTTCCTGTGCCCAGCTGAGGGGGGGATGAGAGTCACAGGGGGAGAGGGCACAGTTCACATACATCACGGTGCGCCCTAAGACCCTGCTCCTTCCATATGCCTATGACTGTAAGTCTGGGATAAGGCACCTGAAATTTGATGTCAATACCCTTAAGACAGGAGCACCCGGCATGCGGATGGCGCACTGCCATCACCAGACACCAGAGGCGGCAGCACTGAGTTCCCACGTGAGCAGGGCTCTCCCTTGCTTTCCTGGTCTGCGCTGTCCAAATTCACCCAAATGCCAGATTTACTTCTGTCACATGACTGCTAGTGCTTTAGCTGCTAAGTAAGATCACACTAAAGAGAGAATTAACATTTTCAAATGTGCTCAAGATGAAAACTTCATCCACCACCTCCCAATGAATTTTCATCTAATGCAGATAATTCTCATCTACTTTGTAAATTCTGTGATCTTTCTTCTTCCGTCATCCCAAATTGTACATCTGAATGTATATTAAATTTTATGACAGCTAAGTTAATAAAGATTTTAATGACTCTTGACAATGATGGAAATCTCATAACTTCCTCTACTATCAACCTTTCTTTTGGGAAGTTTCTTTCGATAGAGGTTGTTTTAGGATTCATGTACTGCTTCGCCTCAATGCAGCTAAAACCAGAATCGCGAGGGCAGATCCCATCTGCACTCAGGTCCAGCACTTTGACTCCAGTAAACCTGCCATCAGGGCCTCACTGGAGTCACTGTCCTAACTGGGAAGTGCTGAAATTCCCCGTTTCAGCTCAAAATCTTCTGTCCCTTTACCAGTCTAGCAGCATTCTCTAGTTTTTCATGTGCCTCCTGCCCAACCTGGACCCCAAAATAATCTCCACAAGATCTTCAAGAGCACATTCAACTCTTCTCACTACAACCTCAAACCATTTGCAAATTCCCCACTTTTGTATGAACCCTGTAGCCTTAGATTCTCTGCCTCTACTTTCTTTTTTTTACTGAAGTGTAGTCAGTTTACAATGTTGTCTCAACTTCTGGTGTACAGCACAGTGCTTGTGACACATGAATTTACATATATTCGTTTCCATGTTCTTTTTCATCGTTAGGCTACTACAAGATATTGACTATAGTCCTCTGTGCTGCACAATATAAACGTGCTCATCTATTTCTCTGGCCCTACTATCAAGTTGCCCCAGCGGACGTCACTAACACGCGTCCCAACTTTCGTGGAGCCCTCCCTGCAGCCAGAGCGCCTCAGGGTCTCCCCTGAAGGCTGGTCAGAACACACAGGGCTGGGCCCTACCCTGCATCCAATTCAGTAGACTGGGACAGGGCCTAGGAGTCTGCATTTCCGAGTTCCCTGGTGATGCTGCTGCTGCTGGTCCATAGGACATGCTTCAGGAATTACTGTGCTGGACAACCATTCCAGGCAGCAGCCCTCCTCATCTGGCCCTGGGACACCATCCTCTCTGGTACCGTCCCTGCCTCACTGACAGTTCACCCAGAGATCAGCCAATGTCAAGTACGCGAGAGGCCCTCTCTGACCCTCTATCTAAACAGTTACCCCTCCCTCCTTATTCTGCTTTACTTTTCTTCCGAATACTCCTCCAGTTTATACTACACAGCAACACACAAGATAACATGCATTCGTGTTTTACCCGATGGAGTACCCCGCTGCTTCAAATCCTACTTACCCTTCAGGAAACCAGTAAAACACTGTTACCTCTAAGATGTCTCCCCTGATTCCAACAGTGCAAAGGAAGGAGTTCTTGCATTAAAAAAAAAAAAAAGGTCCTAGGTTTCCTGTAATGAGCTGATCTGCCTCCTTCAGAAACAAATGCTACCATAAGCACTTCTCTTTCCACACAGGTGGCTTCAGTGGGTTCCGTGGTCATCAGCTCTTCAGTGGGTTCCGTGGCCATCAGCTCCACCCCAGGGCCCACCCCAGAGTTTAGAAAGCAGACCAAGCAACACATCTACCCTGGCTGCTAATTCAGAATGAGCACTATATTCGACCGTGCCCTTTTCTCCCCGCCTTGATTTAGGAACATGTTCTTCAGACAGTGTGACGTTCACTTACAAACGCTTTCGCAGGCTCAACAAAATCCATTCTTCCCATTACGCCACTTCCTAATTGTTGACCTTTTCATTCCTTTCCTTACAGAAAAGGATGTATGGATATAACATACGAAATATAATTGGTTCTAACTGGTATGGGAAAATATACAGGGTGAAGTTTAGCTAGCGTAGAGAAAACACTGTTCTCTAAAACCAAACAAGTTGGACAATTACTAACCAAGAGTTAACTGAAAACATGGAACATAAACCCCATTTCTTTCTTGACGGAAAATACTTAGAAATACACGTTGTGTCAATAGAGGGAGTAACTGCTGGATTTTAACTTGTTAACTATACAAAAACCAAGATACTTTAAAGTAAAATAAAGTATATTTACTTTATCTAATAGCTTGATTGCAAGATCTTCCATGAACAACTTATGAGACATATTTGAGCCATCTAATAAACACAGGAATTTGATGGCACAAATTCTCACATAATGGTCCTCTCTTTTAGTACTGAAAAATATAAAATGATAGATAACATTAATACATTTTCAAAGTAAAATGTACGTTAAATATTAGTTTCAAAATATCAAAGCTTTCCAAAGTTTTCTAAAAATAAGTAGCTTCATATTTAATGACAATGCTTTTTAATTCAGGATAGACAGGGAAAGACAACAAATATTATCAAAAGGCGAGCCTGGCGGCAAGGTAGGGTATAGCTCAATTGGTAAGAGTGCCTGCTTAGCATGCACCAGGTCCTGGGTTCAATCCCCAGTACCTCCAGTAAGTAAATAAATAAACCTAATCACCTACCCTCTCAAAAAAAAAATGGAGAACCTGTACAGAAACTCTGAATGAGCACAAATTCAACTAGACACCTGAGAAAACGATGCAGACTACTGATACTGGGTTGGTAATATCTGTGGACAAGACAGATCATATGAAACTGTTCCTGGAAGAGGACCACAGACACCTATTTGCTCAGGACGAGCTCAAACACATGTTTTCTAAGTGAGGGGCAGACTCAGGGAGCACTGTGTGCACTGAGCATCCTAGCATTTCCAGTACCCAAATGTGGACAGATCAATTCAGTGAAATTCTTCATAAGCATTTCCAAAGTTCATTACAATTGTTATAATGTGAATAAATGTTATTTGAATTTCACAATAAAACATCTGTCTAGTAGAAATCAAAATATTTTGGAACTGTCAACTAAGAAATCTCACTTACTGCTATACTAAGCCAGCCAAGAAAATAAAAAATCAATTAAAACAATTAACAATGATAACAGTATATATTTAATGAAGAGAGGGAGATGATTTAAAACATAGCTATGACTCTTAGGATAATAAACACTTTATGATAGCTAGACACAATGATCATTTCTTGTCCTAAACTCTAAAATCAAAGTGAATCATGACAACACTATTAACTTCTTCATAAACACCTACACACACAAGTTCCTGAAAATTATGTGACAAAATAAAACTTTTTAAAAAGCTACAAAAAAATTAATTCAGCACTTGGAGAAGAATAGGCTTATCCCAGGAACCAAAACTCCAGGGCCTGTTACAACAATAATCTTATTTTTGTGCAAGTATAGTGACTTGTGAATTTTAGCCAAAAAATAAAGTATGTGTGCTGATGATCACCCCTCCGCCCCCAAAAAGAAGAGGGTTAGGGATTTTATGTCCTCCACTGTTATTTCCTTATTTATGCTGGATTTTGCACTACACTTTTTTTTTTTTAACTTTTATCAAATGTTAGTAAATAATGACAGGTCTGAAGAAAATGTATTAGCGAGGAGATAAAATTTCTAACACACTTTAGAAGCCTCATTCAATATCTCATACAGAATGTCTCTCATATGATGTTGTATTTTGAATGTTCCAGTGATACCAAGGCACGGGAGACCCACCAGACTTACTTTTCAATAACAATGTTTGCTGCACAATTGTGTCCAAGATTTTCTATGAAGGTCTGTACGTCCTGAATAAGTCTTTCCATAAAAAAACATGTGACAAAGAACAGTAAGTTTCAGACAGAAAAAAATTAAAGCCCCAAATTAAAAGTTAACTAATATTCTTCTAATGGAAAGCCTTAAAATAAAGAGAATTCTGCCCAAGCAGATACGTAAGTTCAAGTCTTGAGAGGCTGAAGTAATGGCATCCTTTACCTCTGATCACGCCGGAACACTGTTCCAAATATACACGCCTCGAGGACAAGTTCGCTGTAATTTTTAGCACTTGATAAAGACCCTTGGGATACATTTGAAGCAGAAACTATCCAAGATTTGCAGGCAGTAAGTTATCAGTATATTGAAAACTCCAGTTTTTATAGCAGACATTTCAATTATCTTATACATAATCTGGAATGAAACACAATAGTTATCTTCTCCTTTGACTAATTTAGCTTTTTCAAAAAAAACTTCGTGTTGCTAAAAAATGTTATTTGAATGGCTGCGAATGATAGTTTCAATGTAACCATAGTCTAAAAGATGAAAAATTCTTTATCTTTAGAATTTTGCAAGATGATAAACAATCACTGAATGCTAATTTTCACTTCTTAATAATAAAAATAAATAAATTTTTACTCATAGTGATATTCACCCAGAACTCTCCCAGAGAAACAACTGCCTAAAGTAATAGAATGAAAGGGAGAAAAAACCCTCGCCCTTTCCATTTGCAATTTTCTTTGCAATTGCCAGTGGCCTCCCTTTCCTGAGTCAGCAGAGACCAATCTCCAAGTGTGGACCATGCGGCAGGAAAGGAAACAGGTGATGCAGGGGCAGCCGGGAAATAAATGGGTTTGTTTTCCGTTTCCCCCTTGGAAGGAGTGTATGCGAGTCCTGAGGCATGATGTAACATCATGTCATGTTCTCTACTACGCATCAGTGATTATAAAGGCAAATGCCTCCAGAAACCAGAAAGACCTTGATACAGTTGTATACAGAGAAATAGTTCTTTGTACAAGAAAAGCAGCAGCACAAATGCACTGACAAGCGCCCCTGGCATTTGTGTCCAGGGTACTGGAGGAATCGTGCCACAGTTTGGTGTGGGGTGGAGGGAGCAGTAGAAAGTGTGTGCCCCCCTGGATGGGCCAGTGCCTGTTCGACGCCGGGCCACTGCTATCACGGAGGAATGACCAGGGCTGCCAGATCATCGAGTTTCCCACGAGAAGGGGAAAGACAGATTTTCATGCAAATTTCCCAATTCTCAAAAGCAGGCAACTAATGCAAAAGTTTTTAATTTGATTATATGAACCGAATATGTTTGTAAGGCAGGTGTGGTTCATGGGCTACCATTTCGCACCTACTCTTTCACATCTAACAGATTTTCTTGTCCTTACTCATGACACTGAAGAAGGTTTGGAATATTTACTGACTGAATAAATAAATTACAACAAATCAAATACGTAGTCACACATATAGCTCTGTTCTTCTTCATGCACTACAGGTCACACAAATTAAAATAAAAACAAAAAGTTACCTCTTTTTCTAAAGTAACCAAATGCATAAAAACAGAAAGAACATATTTGCAAGGGGCTGGGGGTGGGGAAAAAGGGGACTTGTTTAACGGGTACAGAGTTTCAGTTCCACAAAGATGAAAAAGCTCTGGAGATCACAACAATGTGAATATAGTTAACAGGACTGAACAGCTCACCTAAAAATGGTTAAGATGCTAAATCTTACATTATGTGCTTTTTAATTCCAATTTTTTAAAAAGTTACCTCTTTTATTTTGAAATATGCTTGGCCCTTGATTTTCGCAGCAATGGTAAGAACTTTGGTATCAAAAACGAACTGAACAAAAGCTTTCAAATTAGACCAGAATATCAGCTGAGTGTTGCTTAAAGAAGATATGATTTTCCAAGCCAGGTCAAAAGACTCTATGCAGAGTGATTCACAGGAGGTCAGAAGCTGGTAGGAAAAAAAAAAGAAAGAAAGAAAGAAAGAAAGAAAAAAAGAAATACATAATTATCACAATTTCAGAAACAGATGTCTGTTCCTATGGTTATTCTTCAATTCATGTCTCCCTGTGTCTTTCTTACCTTCGGAACCAAAATTTTCATGCAATGGAACACAGGTAAAACTTGATCAGAAGGAAGAATTGTGAGGGCTTCCAGTGCAGACTGCAAAGTCCTTTCTGGCATCTGAACAGCAGGCAGAATGGGTTCCAGAATTTCACCCTCTGAGGTTGGTATAAGGGTGTGATATTTTTTCAACAAGAAGGAGAGGCAGACCCACCGATCATGAATATATTGTGCAACTATTTTCCCCCATCCTTGAGAAGATGATGATTCTTCAGAAAAACTGAGACAAAAAATAAAGTCACTACTCCATCCTTCCTTAAGTCTGTTTCAGTGTCTTTTGTATGTAGTAAACTATCCTTATAAGGGGAGAAATTAAAGTCATTATTAAATGTTGTCTCCCAAAAAACAAGGAAACCACATAAACCTCCAATCTCTAACTACCCTGAAAGTAGCTATTTTTCACTCATTTTAAGTGATTCACTGATAACTAAATGCAGAAAAGCGAATGGGTTCCCAGTGACAGAGACAAAGAATGCAACAATACATTATCTTCCCAAACGCAGCCTCACCTCTAAGCTTCCACGCCCCTCTAAGTGAGCCAGGCATTCACTAACTCTCCCAATGACTCAAACAAAAACGCATCTTTTTTTTTTTGGAGGGGGTACATAATTAGGTCTGTTTATTTATTTAATGGAGGTATTGGGGACTGAACCCAGGACCTTGTATATGCTAAGCACATGCTCTACCACTGAGCTGTACCCACCCTGCAAAGTACATTTTTAAACATTAGCAAAAAGATGCCTTTTGCGTACATATGCCCCCTCCTCCGCTGGCTGGTGAACACACCTGCTCTCTCCATCAGTGCGGGGCTTCTGCAGAGTCTGATTGAGCGGAAGAGAGCAGAGAAGCCTCTCCATGGGTCCAGCATCCAGAGAGTCCAGCTGTAGTTCTGGCTTCTGGTCAGTGGCCTCACAGACCATGGCCAAGGAGGCCATACTGACGACTCCCTGAATCTGCCTGCCGAGCGTCGGCTCCTGAGGAGGAAACGGACGATGTGTCAGGTCCTCACCAGGAAGGGCCTGAATCCCCGTCTGCGGGAACCTCACGCCCTCCCCTCCCTCCTCCAGCCTGCTACGCCACCAGGTGGAGGAGAAGGAAATTTGACACACGCTGTTTAGTTTTACTGTTTCTGTACAGGTTGGTGGCAAACAAACTTAGAGTGGCAATGACTTTAAGCAGTTCAGACTAAAGACAATTTGGATACAACTTTCCTATGAGTGAGTCTTATTTTAACTGTTTGGCTGAAGTATTTTTTAAAAAAGAGACTCCTGGTATACCCACAGACACCTCCTTCAGTCAGCCTGTGCTGCTTCTGGAGATGTGACACCGCTGGGACCACGAACCGCAGGGCCCAGGGCTGAATCCTGCCTCTGCACTTTCCAGCTGTCCGACTGTGGACACACTACACCTTAGTTTTCTCATCTGCAAAATGGGAGACAGTAATAGAACCCACTTCACAGGATAACTGTGAGGGTTAGATAAGTGGGTTATTTCACATACAGCACTGGTAGCTCTACAAGAAGGAGCACAAAGGAAGGAAAGGGGACAGCCTGGCTTCGTGCTTAGATCATCATCTCCAACCAAGGGGCCAGGAGCGCAGGCAAGAACCCAGATGGAGGAAACAGCTTGCCCAGGAGACCAAAGCCCTTTTTCCAAATACTGCCAACCAGTGTGTCTCCATGGAGGGGAGCCTTTTATTACTTCCCTGTAGCTTCCCTCACCCTGCCAAAGTAAACCAGGCATCTCTGCAAGACGAATTTTACTTAGCAATGCCATCAACACAGGAAATAAAATTCAGTGTTACTTTTGAGCCAGTATGGTTCCTATTAACCTTAATGTAACTCAGTGAATCACTAAATAAAGCAAGCTTAAGAATCACTGTAGTGTGGTTCATGATTCTGGTCCACATTTGAAAATCACAATGTCCTGCCCTAGCACTGATGTAACACTAACATGCAGTAGACAGGATGCTGGAATGCTCATCAGTCTTCCTTATAATTTTCTTTTAGGACATTTCCTGAAAACTACTTTAAAAAAATCAGATTATTAAGGCAACCAAGTCGCTATTTAAATTAGCAGCCTGGACTAGAGTATGATTCAGCTCAACTTTTTAAAACTCTCAACATGTGTTAAGTGAAGACAGCTAACATTTACTGAAGACTTTCTACGTGCCAGGGATTGTCCTAAAGTTTTGACATACATGAGTTTGCTTTAATTCTCACTATCAGCCCTCTAACCCTCATTTTGCAGGTGCAGTCCATGAGGCACAGAGGGGCTAATTAATTTCCCCAAGGTCACACAGCTAGCAAGGATAAAGCCAGGATTCACATCAGGAAGTCTAACTCCAAAGCCTGTGCTCATAACCACTACACCTTATTATATCATGTTTAAGAAACACTTTTAGGTACTAAAATCAAGTGGAGAATACACATACACGTAAATTATTCCAAAGACAAGATGAAAATAAATGCAAAAAGGGACGCATAAAGAGCAATAGATAAATGAAGGAAAGAATGAGGCACTGATTCCAGGAGGCCTTCAAGATAAAATGTAATTTGGGTTGGGACGTAGAGGAGGACCAGACACCAACACGTGTGCACTGAGAGAGCGCTCGTGGAAGGACTGGACGGGACAGAAGCCCAGATGAGGGAGGACATGGCATGTGCCTGTGATCTTGAAGTCCCACACTGGGGCCAAGAGTGACTGCAGCCCAGGGGGCTCTGTGGGAAGGCAGAGGAAAGGCCAGGGATGACTGGACTTGGGGAGGGTGGGTGGAAGCCAAGGACAGAGGGCTCTGGACACCAGACCGGTGAATGTGGACACATTGAAACGTCCCTTCCTGGCATCCGGGCCAAACACCTAGTGAAACTCCACTATCTGTATCTAAATGATTTTATGGTTGAGGTCATCACACCTAATATTATAATAGGAGTCCCAGTCCGTCATCCAATATTGTAAACAAAGGGTATTATTTTAAAAATTGAATTTCAGCAGGTACCCTTTATGTTATCAAAATATGGTTTATTGGTCAAATACGTATTCCATGTGCACCTCATTCAACCTAAGTGCAAGCCCTGAAGTGGAGAAGATTACCTGTCCACTATTCATCTCCTGAAGATGCCGCATGGATGCATTTTTCAAAGGAGAAATAACTCTCCAAATAGGGTTACCTCTTTTCCAGCCAACCTTCAGATGGAGATTTATGAGCTCAGTTAATACCGTCAGGTATAAACGGCAACGGTCCAGATCTGAAATCTAAGACACAAAATAAAATGTTTAGTAAGCAGGGTCCATGGTTTTCACAAAACTAGGAAAGTTCAGGAAGGAAATAAATCAGTTTATTAAAAGTACCCAGCGAAGACATGGACAAGAGGAAAAGTCATCTCCTCCAAGAAGCCTTCCATCACCTCCCCAGGTGGAGCTGAGCACGTCCTCCTCTGCGCTCACACGGTGTGTCTGTGTTCAGCACCTCAGAGCTAGTAAGTGAGAGGGGCAGAATGAAACACAGGCCTTTACCTGGCAGGAATGGGTTCCGCCCAGCTCCACCGCTCACCAGCTCTGGGACCGGTGCAAGTTACCTAACATCTTTGGGCCTCAGATTCCTCATCTGTAAAACGGGGAGGGCAGTATCCCAACACATGGTTTTTGGAAGAATTAAGTGAGAGCGTGCCGGGCGCAGGTGAGATGCCCTAGACAGGAGAGAAGGGGAAGGGAACGACCAGGGCCACGCCGGAAAAACTCCGACTCCCCGGGCTACAGAGGACAGAATGGACGGGTCCCGGGAGTAACGGTCAGAGAGCTGGGCAACGGCAGGAGGTGATGATGTCACAGTCGCTGGCATGTCCAGGACAAGCGTCCAATGTGCCTACTGGGGCTGAGGGATCAAGAAAGACGGAGTCTGAAAAGTCTCGGCCAGCTGTAAGACAAAGGAGGCCCCGACAACTTCAGAGTCAGCTATTTCTGAATGGAGCTGAGGGGCCTGTCTACAGATTAGTTCACAAAGAGAAGGACACAGGGTGCCAGGAGGAACTGTGAGAGGGTTCTTGTGAGACGAGGGGCTCTTAGAGCAGTTTCAATGCTCATGAAAGGAGTCCAGGAGGAAAGAGAGGTTAAAAACACCAGAAAAAGAGGATGGCCAGTGGGGTAAAGTCCTCAGGAAAATGGAAGAGGACGGAAGCCAGACTGCCCTCCTCTGCAGAGACAAAGGGAGGCAAGGTGGACGCAGGTGCGGGGGCAGGTGTGCAGGCACTGGACAGTATGAAACAAATGACTCAGCCACGGCTGCAGTCTCCTCTGTGAGTAAAGGGCTGAGGCAGCCTGCGCTGCAGGGGACGGTGCATCTCGCCCCAATGCATGGCCTCACAGTGGTGGCTTGAAATCAGCCACGGAAATGGATAAACACTACAAATCAGGGCTTTCCCCGACCTGAGAGCCAGCTGTCAAATACTGACCATCATGCTGCTGAGGTGAGGCAAACTGAATGTGAGGTTAGGGAAGAGACTTTAATTTAACTCTAATAAGCTACCGAACAAATGTACTTAATTGGGAGTTCTAGTAACTCACTAGAGAGTGAATTTTTCAAAATAATTTTAAACTGTCATATACTGCTTTTACTTTTTGAAATCTTTGCATCTAGAAGACCTAGACAAGCATTTCTCCAATGAAGATATACAAACGGCCAATAGACATATGAAAAAATGCCTAATATCACTAATTATCAGAGAAATGCAAATCAAAACTACAATGAAGTATCAACTCACACCAGTCAGAATGGCCATCATTCAAAAGTCTACAAATGATAAATGCTGGAGAGGGTGTGGGGAAAAGGGTACCCTCCTACACTGCTGGTGAGAATGTAGTTTGGTGCAGCCACTATGGAGAAAAGTATGGAGATTCCTCAAAAAACTAAAAACAGACTTGCCATATGACCCAGCAATCCCACCTCTGTGTATAAATCTGGGGGGAACTCCTAATGTGAAAAGATACATGCACCCCAGTGTTCATAGCAGCACTATATACAATAGCCAAGACATGGAAGCAACCTAAATGTCCACAGACAGATGACTGGATAAAGAAGCTGTGGTATAGTTATACAATGGAATATTACTCTGCCAATAAAAAAGAATAAAATAATGTCATTTGCAGCAACATGGATGGACCTAGAGATTGTCATTCTAAGTGAAATAAGCCAGAATGAGAAAGGAAAATACCATATGCTATCACTCTTGGGAGTTTGAGATTTGCAAATATTAGCCACTATATATAAAAATAGATTTTAAAAAATTTCTTCTGTATAGCACAGGGAACTATGCTCAATATCCTGTAATAACCTTTAATGGAAAAAAAATATGAAAATGAATATATGTATGTATATGCAAGACTGGGATATTGTGCTATACACCAGAAACTGATATATTGTAATTGACTGTAATTCAATAAAAAATAATAATAAAATAAAATCTTTGCATCTAAAAGATAAAATCACATTAACATTTCCCTTTTTAAAGCTATTTTTAGCTTCAAATTCCAAACAAACAGAAACATTTATGTCATATAATGGGTACACAGAAGTTCATTATATTTCTTCTGTGTATGTCTGAAAATTTCCATAATAAAAAGGTAAAGCAATACTGATAATAATAAGTGATACTGGAGCAAAACAAAAAAAATTATTTCTTTATTAAATCCTTTCTTGGAAATTTAGGTATACTGTTAACCATTGTTTACTCAGTACCTCCATTAAAAAAAGCAAACAAGAAACAATTGTTTAATAAGGAAAATGCTAAAAACCTCCCCAGTCCAGGAGGTTTCTCTTGCCTTCCTATCACAGTATCTCAAGTCTTTTACTATAAAACTTGTCTTTTTATATTTTCACACCTGCTTATCAGCTATCAAACAAATGTCCTTAACTGGATAGTCTAATAAAAGTTCTTAAAGTAAGTATATTGTCTCACTCTATTGACAATCTAATGATTCTAACTGCCTCAACATTTGTCTCTAGAGATTTCAACTTCCCCCCAAATAAATTAAGAGTAATAGGCATTTGTAAAAATTTGTATTTTCAAAATATTCTTGAAGGGAGAAAACTTTATTAATTTTTTCAGATGTCCTAGAAAGAACACATTAAGTGGAACAGAGACAGAGAAGACAGCTACCTTCACAGAGCAACTTCTTTGCCTCAGACTGGTTGTTCTCAGCTCTAACTGCATTTCAGAATCACACACAGAGCTTAAACCGTATGTGTACTGAAACCTGGTCCCATCCCCCAAACCTGCCAAATTAGAACTTCTGGACCCTGGGACCAATGAGCACTGAATATGCTAAGTATTTCAAATATCTTACACCATCTGAAACTCTCTAAGCCCTGGGAAGCAGATGTATTATCTCCACTTTACAGATGAGAAAACTGAGGCTCAGAAAAGCCACACAACTTTACCGAGGTCACAGTTATCGGAACTAGGACACTTCAAAGCTTAAAATTTTTCTGCTCCCTAAGTCCACTTTTCAAGAAACTATTACATTAAAGTAATTTTTAATTTAATACAGTGTCTGCCAGTCAATAATCACTCAAATACCGATGAAAAGACTGAAAGTTACTCCAATAAATACTTACACTATTTAGTTCATTCATAGTAAGTCTTCTGAGAATAAATTCAGAAATGCTCTCTGAGGTGGACAAGATAAAGTTCTGAAGAAGGGTAAACACCTCATCTGTATGGGGGAAAAAAAAGCATGCAACTAAAATGATAGAAATAAGTTATTTGGTACAAACTAGACCAGATATTCTAGTAAAAGTTCAACTACGTTAAGCATATGTGTGCGTAACTTACCAAAAATGAATTCTAATATTAGCCACTAATATGGGGAAATCTATAACTGATCTTAAAAATCATTTAGGAGTTTTAGTTCTGGGCATGATGAAACAGGGACATGCCACCCTCTCTCACTGAACACAGATACAAAACCTGGCCAGAATATTTGAAACAGCCATTTGAAGACTCTGAAAGGCAAAAAGCAGCAGATGGATTCAGGCAGATGTAACTGGGAAGAGCAGTGAGTTTTCGCGGTCCTGCTGCAGACTGGAACCAGATGTCAGAGCAGTCAAGAAAGCGTGCAGCAGAATGGGCCCCAATTTTCTGGGCAGGGAATGAAAAAGGAAAATCCCAGAGAACCAGACAGTGAGTCCTTAGAAGATGCCAGAGACAGAGGTGCTCAGGAAAACGGTCCCAGCAAGTGGTTTATGAAGTGCTGGGCTCACCTGAGCTGCTCTGCTGGTATATAAGGCTCAGCACATCACAGACTTTGGGACCTGACCTCACGGAGACAACTGTGCAGGTCCCAGCCTGGCCACTGGATGGAACACCTGGGGCGCAGGTCAAGACAGCACCGCAGAGGAATTGAAAATAAAACTGACAGTGGAGCCGGCCCCCACGGAAGCCTGAGCGTCAGGAACAGAGGCTGAAACCAAGCGAGGCTGACTGTCTGCTAAACAAAAATGTCAACACTGTCCACAGGAGTTCAACAAGATACAGTGTCTCATAACATGATATTCAAAATACCTAGGGTACAATCCAAAATAACTGGGTGTCTGAAGCAAGAGGAAATTCCTAGCTCACGTGGGAGAAGAACACACAAAAGACAACACCAAGATGATGGTGAGGCTAGAATCATCAGACAAGACTTGAAAGCAGCTACTAAAAAATGCTCCCGCAGTCAATCCACACACACTCTTGAAACAGAAAATGAAGTCGCGGCAAAGAAATAGAAGATTTAAGCAAAAACCAAACAGAAATTCTGTAATTGAAAGTACAATAACACGTTTCAGAAGCTCACTGGATGGGATCACTAACAGAAAGGAGGCAAGAGGAAAGAACCCGTGAACTTGAACACAGATCAGTAAAACATGCAACGTGACGCGGCATAACCAAGCTGCTGACAACTGCAAACAAAGAAACAATCTTGAAAGCACAAAGAAAGGCTTATGACCGAGGAGGAGAATGATGTGAATCACTACCGACTTCTAATGAGAACCCACGGAGGCCCAGAGCACAGGGGGCATCTTTCAATTGCTGAAAGAAAAGACCTATAAAACTAGAATGTTAGAGCCAACAAAAATATTCTTCAGAAGGGTAAAATAAAGCCATTCTCAGATGAAGGAAAACTAAAAGAATTCATTGCCAACAAATCTGCTCCAAAAGAAATACCAAAAAAATATATTTTTTTCTCTTTGAAAGACATTTTTCGAACAAAAGGCATATGTCACAGGAAAACATGGAACATCAGGGCGAAAAAGCAAAAGAATCTGTAAATATCTGGGTAAATGCAACAGTCTCTTCTCTCGAGTCTTTAAAACGTATTTGATAGTTGAAAGCGAGAAACATAGCACTGCCTGGTAGGGTTTTCAGCAAATGTAGATATAACAACTATAAGAAACAGGGGAGAGGAAGTTAGGAACCTAGAAGGTAGTAAAGTTTCTACATGAATTTCAAGTGGCAAAATATTAATTCTAAGCCAACAGTAAAAAGTATGTACATTGTAATCTCTGGAGTAATCCCAAAAATATTCAGGTATTTAGTAAAAAATACAAAAAATAATTAAAATGCAAGACAAAATAATGTTCAAACTGCCCAAAAGAAGTCAGAAGAGGGGAAAGAAAAAAAAAATAAAGGGAATAAACAGAATTCAAAAAATAAGATGACAGACTCAAAAACCAAAGATATACGTAATCTTATTAAATGCAAATAGTCTAGACCAATTAAAAGACACAGACTGTCAGAATGGATAAAATAACATGATCCAACTGTGTGCTGTCTATAAGAAATTCACTTTAAATATAATCACCTAAGTAAAAGTACAAAGCCAGAAAAAAAAAATGCAAATTCTAATAAAAAGAAAGTAGGAGTGGTTATATTACTATCAGACAAACTAGGCTGCAGAGTAAAGAAAATAACCAGGGATAAAAAGGGTCATTACATAATGAAAAAGAGTACTTACCAAGAAAAAAACACAATCCTAAATATAGATTCCCCTAACAGACCCTGAAAATACATGACATGAAGCTAACAGTAGAAAAAGGAGAAAGGGACAAATCCAAAATTGTAGTTGGACTTCAACACTCTTAAAATCAGCAAGAATATAAAACTGAAAACACCACGAAGCTCTTGGATACAATGCACATTTGCAGAACATTCCACCCGACAGCAGAACACACATTCTTTCCAAGTGTGCATGGACCGTTCACCAAGGTAAACCACACCCTAGGTCATAAAACAAACCTTAACAAGCTTTTTGAAGCTGAAATTGTACAAAGTATGCTCTCTGACTAGAATAGAAGTAAATTAAAAAGCAGTAACAGAAAGATAACAGGAAAATCTCCAAATACATTTCTAAATAATTCATGGATAAAAGAGAAAGTCTCAAAAAAGTTAGAATATGTTTTGAACTGAAAATACAACATATCAAAATTTGTGGGATGCAGTTAAGAAAATTCACTGTGTTAGATGTCACTTTAAAAAAGATCTAAAAACAATAATCTAAGCTTCTACCTTAACTTCAATAAAAAGGCAAAATAAACCAAAAGCAAGCAGAAAGAAGCAAACAAACAAAAAGAAATCAATGAAACTGAAAAGAGAAAAATCAATGAAACCAAAAGCTGGTTCTTTGAAAAGATCAATAAAATATCAACCACTAGCCAGTCTTAGAGAGACAGACAGAGAAAGAGGACACAAATTACCACTACCATTACCAAGAATAAAAACAGAATTCCTTCAGACCCCAGATTCTGCAGGCATTAAAAGGATAAGGGAACATGACAGACAACTAAAAATATAACTGCCGCATTCACAAATGACATCATTGTCTACAAAAAAATCCCAAGGAATCTATTAAAAAAACTTCTGCAACTAGTAAGTGCTTCAGCAAGGTGAGAGGATATAAGGTCAACACAGAAAAATCAGTCCTATTTCTGTACACTAGCAATGCACAACTGAAAACCAAAAATCTTTTAAATATACCATTTACAATAATCTTCCCACAAAAGGTATAAATCTAACAAAACCTGCACAGGATCTATATGCTGCAAACTAAAATACTCTGATGAAAGAAAATAAAGACAGCTTAAATAAATCAGAAGACATACCACATCCATGAATTAAAAGTCTCAATATATAAAGAGTAATTCTCAAAAAATTAATCTGTAGATTTAACAAAATTCTAATCAACTCCAGCAAGACTTTTTTTTCTTTTGGTAAATACAGACAAGCTGATTATAAAGTTTATATTAAAAGGCAAAGGAACTAAATAGCTAGAAATATTTTTGACAAAGGAAAATAAATTTTAAAGAATCAAACTATCTAACAGCTTTTTATAAAGCTACAGTAACCAAAACAGTGTGGTGTTGGCCAAGGGATATATATATATAGATCAATGGAACAGAGTCTAGAAATAGATCCACACAGATATGGTTAATTAACTATTTTTAAACAACTTTAATGAGTAGTACTTGCACATAACCTGCACACACTCGCCCATATACTTTAAATCATCTCTAGAATACTTATAATACCTAATGCAAATAGTTGTAAATACAATGTAAGTGGCTGCCAGAGCGCAGCAAATTCATGTTTTGCTTTTTTGGAACTTTCTGGGGTTTTTCTCCCCAAGTATTTTCAGTTGAGGGTTGTTTGAATCCAGAAGCATGGAGGGCTGACGGTACCAAGTTATTTTTTATTTTACCATTACGTGTTTGTTGACCTCTGTGCTAGTAATTCATAGAGTACTTACTCATTCATAAACTGGAGATAACTATTTTCCTCTTCCCCCATCAAAGAAATCCTTTCAGGATTTAGGTCCATTTAAAGGTAATGAAACTTCATACAGTTGGTTTACCAGTTACCTAGAGGTCCACTGCTATCAAAATTAACTAGAGATTTCTTTGGCTCTTACTTGTGGTATAAAAGGAGAAATGCTTGAGGAGCAATGGGCATGCTTACATTCTGCAGGTGAGAACGTAAAATGCATACACAGCTACTTAGAAAAACAATTTCACCTTATCTTAAAAGCTGAAAACGCATGTGCCCTAGGAACCAGTCATTTTGGTCCTGGGGGTACATATACTGCAGAAACAAACAGACCCAGAAGACACACGTGGACAAGTGTTCAAGGCAGCGCTGTACATAAGAGTAATAAACTAAACACCATCCGACGTCCAGCAACAGGAGAACCGGTAACTGTGCTGTCACCGCACAATGGAAGATAACACGGCAGGCGAAACAATGATGTAGTAAGAAAGGACAGGGATGAGCCTTGGAAACATGCTAAGTGAAAAAAGTGACAGGAGACTTCTTACAGAAAAGTAACATTTCCCTAAAGCAGGAAAATGAGACTACTGTTGAGGAATAGCTAGGTATGAAGCAAAACCATTTTTTAAGTGCACAGAAGCGATAAAGGTAAGTCAAAATAAGGAGAAAAACGAAGGGATTGAGGAGTAATGGGTAAATTCGTTCTCAGGTTGGGTGGTGAGTTCATGGGTATTTAATTATTCTGTATCATAATTTACATATAAACACCACATGTTTTTGTTCTGTACTAAATATCACAACAATTTTCCAAAAGCACCTGTGACCCAGTCCTGAACCTGAAAGCATGGATCTGAGCATTTTCAACAGGTAAGACATTTCGAATGAAACCAAATTTACGCCCTTAGAGGAGTTCAAAGTCTTATAAAAAGTAATGGTTATGTGTAGGCATTTGGTTCTGCTACCATTTTCAAAAATATCAGAACTTGGAAACTAGCTTTAATATTTCATGAGCCTATACTAAAATCTACCCTTTCAATATTATCCTCAGGTTTAACCTAATACTAATGCTTCTCTCGAAATTCTTTTTATTTTTAATTTTTTGGGTGGGCGTAATTAGGTTTTTATTTGTTTATCTTTAATGGAAGTACTGGGGATTGAACCCAGGACCTTGTGAATGCTAGGCATGCACTCTACCACTGATCTATCCCCTCCCTCCCTGGAATATTCTTTTTTAAAGAGAAAAATTCTAAAATTCCAAATGAAATTGGTCAGAAAGATTGGGAATCAAGGCTTACCCATTGCTATTCTCGTCTCTAACGTCCAGTGGATTTTCAACTACTGTTTTACATGAATCTTAGTTTAGGGAGGAGGGAGAAACGTCTCAACATGTCTGCCTGCCACCACTCTACTTCCTGTGGGAAGCATTTCCCACCGAGAGGTGCTTGGGGATGAACATATTTAAAAATAAATAAAAATAAGTAATTATAAAATTATGGCCATTCTCATGGTTTAGCTTCCTTTTTGCAACATCTAGCATAGTGGCAATTAGAAATGCATCTTTCTTAAAAACATATATGAAAGAGCCATGATCATTTCTGACAGTCTGTAAATTAATGAGCGCACATAAATTTTTAAAAAAGTAATAAAAGCAAACGAAATCACATTCTAAAATCAACAGTAACCAACAAATGCAGACACTAAAATGTCAGCGTCCTGAGGGCTGTTTGCTCCTTTACCTCCACAACCCCAGCGCCACCAGGAGATGCTCGGTGAGTATCTGCTGAACGCATGATGTTAAAAGGGCAGGAGTTTCCTCTCATTCCAAGTACCAACGACAGACCAAGCAAGACACCAACAGAAACTACTTATCCTCACCATCTTGGGAACTGGAACCTTTCAACAAGCAAGTGTGCAGTAACTTCAACAGCAACTGCAGGCATCTGTCAGTTCTCAGCAAGGGCATGTAGGCATTTGTGCCAAACTTCACAAGGGCATCCAGGAGAGGGTCTAAGAATATCCTTAATACATTCTGTGTTCTCCGCTTTTCACTAGACATTAAAAGACATGCCCAAATCAAGCATTTCAAAAGCATAAAGGAATTACTTTCCAGCTACACTTTGTGGAACTGGTTAGTTAACGCTTCCATTAGACAGAATTTCTCTTACGGATGATCCAAACACTTAGATCCTACTGGGGCTGGTCCTTCACTCCCATCTTCTCACTGAACTTTCAGTTTGTGCTTTCTCAGTGAGGGCAGTGATTCACCAGAGAAGGAAGCACAGGGCACACATACCTCCTCGACTCTAGGCACCAGTATGAAGAAAATCCTATACCCAATTTATCTGCAAATTAAAATGCTGAGACCCTGCTTCCATAATTCAAAAAAAAAAAAAAAACAACAACAAAACCAAAAAACCAAAAATATATGCTAGTCAAAGAAATGAGACACATTAACCAAAAAAATACAAAGAATTAAAGATTTGTGAAAAACTGTTAACCAACTTTAGTACTAAAACTTTATCTAAAAGAGATCTGATATTAATCCAATTAACTACATTATCATGCAAATATCCCACCTAATGAAGCTCCTTTTTGCAACATTTATAATTTGGTGAGAATTAATCTGCTCCTATTTCTCAAAATAGAAATGAGTCTTTATTATCTTTAAAAAAAACTACACATATCGCAAAGGGGTAAAATCCGGTAAATGTCTTAACCTAATCTTATGCTAAGATCTTACAACCCATTCTTAAAGCAATGATTCATGTATATAGTTGGGGTTTTTTTTTGACCTTCTCTAGTTTAAACCTCTAGTCCTATTAATTTATTGTTAATATTCAACATTTCTTTAGTGTATTGCCAATGTTCTAGTACCCTCTGCTAATGCACTGTGATCAATTCCATACCAATCGCTGAGAAGTCTGACTACGTACCATAAATTCGATTGGCCTTTAAATTAAAAAAAAAAAAAGCTTTCTTTTCAAATTTAGAAACACTTACCTATATTGACTCCTCATTCCTTCCACATCTACGGCGAGCAAGACCATCAGAGCAACAAGCTTGGCTTCAAACCAGTCAGGCATGCAGCACTTTTCTCCTCCTTAAATAACAACAGTTAATGTTTGCAAAGCATTAACAAAATCCTTCCAAGACATGGTTCCAAAAATAAAACAGCTAAATGTCTGTGTTTCATCAGTATTAGATCATTAGAGAAATTCAGCTGAGATGAAATGTGGCAGAACACCCTACAGGATGGCTCATTTTTACACACGTAGGTATGAATAGCAACATATTGGTGCAGGGCGACTACACGACATTTTCCAAGCTCTGAAAGCTCTTCTTACTGCTGTTTCCAAACCATGTCTCACTTTCTCTAACTCAAAAAGCCTGTTCTGAAAGCTCTCCAACATTTCTGTTTGTTGATGATTCTGGTTTTGTGTGGTCCTGTTGTCGCTGCTTTGTTTTGTTGTACATCATATAAATGATACAGCATACACATATGTATCTACCTAACTCATATTCATCCTGACCTCTTCACCACTCCAGCCATAGACAGACAGACACAGCGAGATGCCTACCTACTTTCAGTTCCCTGGGTCTAAGCTCACCCCAGCCTTGTGGGATATTCCTCCCCACTTTCTATCTTCATTTCTATTCACTCACTAGGTGTCATCCCATCAGTGACCTCTCCCGACCACTGCAGGTCTACCTGCCCCGGATGGAGACAGCTCGCTTAGGATCCCCACCCCAGTGCTTATGTCTTTCAAGGCACGGCACTAAGATTATCTGCTTACTTGTCAACTCCTTTGCTAGACAATGCTCTCTCTGAGGATAGGGGACATATCTTTTACCTCTGTAACTCCAATGTCTGGCACTTAGAAAACCCTTGATACATGTTTGTGGAATAAACAGTGTAAAATCTATCTGTACTGACCATGTCCAACCCAAAGAAAAAAGCTACTTTACATGTAGATTGAAAACATTTGGACTGATGAGTCTTTGTATTTTAAAAAATTTGAATACTACATGTATTTTATGCCCCAAAACTCAAGCTAAATAATGTTTTCTTTGGACTGTATTAACTTATTCTGAAAACTGCCCAGTAATTGATAACTAAACTAAAATTTTATAAAGGCACATAGCCAAAGGCGTTAAGAGTCAAAACAAAAATATTATACACACACACACATGCAAACATCTCATTTGCATTTGAGGCCAGTTTTTTAAAACCTTAAAAAAGTACATTGTATTAAACAGTGTATTTTAAGTCCTAGAAAAGTTAAGGAAGAAACTCTAAAAATTTTATCCACTTTTGAATATTTAATCAGATCTGATGCTGTTGTATACTCTGAATTAAGAAGTTCCATAGATATTTTAGAGAGTTTAATCTATGTTTACTCTAGTAGGAACTAAAATTTATTTACTTTTACAGGCCTAGCAAAAGAATCTTCCAAGTTACCACAAGGAAAATTTATTAGACCATAGAGAAAATAAAACACAAAAGAGAAATGTTATTCTAAGAAGGATGAACAGATAAACTCATGTATTTTGGAAGGATAATTACCTGGTCATTTAAAACCTATTCCATGATCAGATTAGAGAAATCAGAAGATGAAAATGACTTGGTCTGAGACAAAGCTAAGAAATATAAGACACGTTAAATTTAAAGACGTAACTTACCCAAATTACCACTAATGACTTTAATGACGAGGAAGCAGTGGAAATGTAAAAAGAATCCTAATTAATGAATCTGCTAATGGTTCTTCCCTCATGAAGTCTTACATATTTCCCCAAAGAAGATGCAAAACTGATCTTTGCTAAGTGTTTGGTATGAATAAAAACTAAAACCATCCTTTCAAACCTAATTTTTCTCTGAATTACTTTTCACAATCAGTTCACACTAAATGTCATGCTTAAAAACAAACAAAAGAGGAATAGATTTATCAACAAATATTTCCACTACAGAGGCTCCAAAAACACACTTGCAAGATCTCGCTGACAAAGATTCAGTAATTGTAGAATAAATTAATAAATTGATTTGGTATCTGTTCCTACTCTGGCGACTTACTAGTTTCTTAAAACATTTAGAAAACCTTAAAATTTCAAGTCCAAGAACAGATAAAGTACAAGTTAGGAAAGAGTATTTTCACCTTCTGTTATTCACATTATTTCTCTGCAATACAGGTCTGCAATCAGTAAGTCAGCATGCATTTGGTGAAGCCTGTATCTCAATCTGAAAAACTAGTAAAAAGTTCTTTGAAAACATTCAGTTACATCAATCCATAAAGACGATTTCAGACTTACGGTCCCAGGCAGGTGACTTGATATATTCTTGGACGAGGCTCTTGACGTAAGCATTTAAAGTCGACGTCTCAGTGGAGTCCAGTAGAACTACCAATTGAGGCTCGTCTAAAACAGCTTTCATTAACACACAACCAATCACAGAGCTGGAAAAGAAAACAGTTATTACTTTATTTTAAAAGACTCACTGAATAAAGGGTTTCTTGTATCTCTTAAGTCAGTTTTCTTTCTTCCACAATTAACTGAATTTAAATGACCAAACATAACAAAGTAACAGAATGTTTATTATCATCACTGAGTTCCCCAGATAGTGCAGACAAGAAAAAGTATGTCTATGTATATGTACATATACATACGTGTGTGTGTGTTTTCTAATCTCCTCGAAGAATTCATAAACTTCTTAACAGGAAAGAATTTTTAAAGCACCTAATATAAAATGCATCTTTTGGGAAGGTGTTCTAAAGAATATCCCTCTGTGAAAAATAACATCATGCAAAGCAAATTACAACCTTAAATTAAAATTCATTCCAGCTTCATATACTCAAACAAGGATAGGTTGTTTTTGAGAGAATGTAGAATTTGAAATGTAAGTTATAATTAAAGTTCCCGCCCTTCTTGCAAGTTTACTTTCGATCACATGTGCTTTTTAAAGCACCGCTGACTGCTGACCGTGGGTTTGCACTGCACATGTCCACTTATACAAGGATATTCTTGCACAGCACAGGCTACGGTACAACACGACCCGTGGTTGTATGAGTCCTCGGATGTGGAGGAACCACAGACACGAGGCACCGTGGAGATGGAAGGCACCTTCTTAAAAAAACTAAACACACTCTTACCATCCAAATACTATGCTCCTTGGTATTTACCCAAATGAAAAGTTATGTCTTCACAACTGTATGTACATAAATGTTTATAACAACTTTATTCATGATTGCCAGGACTTAAAAGCATCCATGACATCCTTTGGTTGGTGAACAGATAAACAATGGTCCATCCAGACAATGGAATATTATTCAGTGATAAAAAGAAACGAGCTATCAAGCCATGAAAAGACATGGAAGAGTCTTTTTTTTTTTAGGTTTTAAAAAAAATTTTATTTATTTTTGGTTGGGGGAGGTAAGTAGGTTTATTTAGTATTTATTTATTCTTGGAGGAAGTAGTGGGGATTGAACCCAGGACCTCATGCATGCTAAGCACTTGCTCTACCCAATGAGCTATACCCTCCCCCAACAAGACATGGAAGAATCTTAAAGGCATGTTACTTAGTGAAGGAAGCTAATCTGCAAAGGCTTCATAATGTATGATTCCAACTAAATGACTTTCTGGAAAAGGCAAAACTACAGAGGCAGGGGAGTATCAGTGGCTGCCAGAGGTTTGGGGCAGAAAGAGAAGAGAGGAGTGAATGGGTGGACGTGGGATATTTTGGGCAGTAAAACTATTCTGTGTGACACTATAATGGTGGGTACATGTCAAAGCCCACAGAATGTACAACACGAAGGGTGAGCCCTAATGTAAACTATGGATGTTGGTTAATAACAATATCTGAAGAAACAAAATGCAAAAAGCAGAAAAACACATTTACTGAACATCTGGAGAAATTTAAACACTGAATATTTGACATCAATAAACGAATTAACATTTTTAGGTGTGAGAAGGGTCTGTTTCTTAGATCCTTTAAAATCCTTATCGTTTAGCTGTACACATTTCTAGATGAAATAAGATTTGAAGCAAAAGTCCAACAAATGGAACTGATTAAATAAATCCTAAAATAGTTAATCAACTGAATTTTTATTTTATTTATTTTTTTAATGGAGGTACTGAGGATTGAACCCAGGACCCTGTTCATGCTAAGCATGTGCTCTACCACTGAGCTATACCTCACCCCTCCAACAACTTAATATTTAAATATCACATACTGGAGAATTCTTTAGCAACATGCTGCAAAATACTCAAATGTATGTGAAGATGAAAAATAAAATTCAAAACATATAACCTTAATTTGCTTAGAAATACGCTATGTATTAAAATATCATTCAAAATAAGCAAGAGTGAGAATACATACATTCAAAAAATTAAGAATTAAACTAAAAACTATGGATTTGATGGTTGGCATTACAGGTGATTTTTACTTGCTTTCCACAGTTCCAAATTTTTCAGATTCCACCTAATTAGATGTACTATGATCAAAAAAATTAAGTGAAATTCAAACTTTTAAAGGCCCCAGGTAGCCCCTTCCTCACTCCCTCTGCCATTACCCTAACTCTACACCCTCATTATTTTGTGCCTGAATTGTGTTAACATAGTTCAACCTGATTTCTCGTTTCTCTCTGTGCACCCGAAGCCAGAGGTGCTTTCTAAAGGAAATAATCACATTCCGAGTCTCAGTGGTCTCTTAGGCACTGGATAAATACAAAATTTAAAAAAAAAAAGGTTCCTGTCTTCAAAAAGTATATAACCTATAGAGGACACAGATTAGAATTCAGCCGAGTCTGTAACAGAGAAGTGCTAACATCAGTGACATGAATTGAGTCCCCCATCCTCTGTTCAAAAACGAAGCGGAGGAGGAGGAGGGGGACTTGGAGGCCCTGCCCCGCGGGGGGAGCAGAGGAGGCTCTCGGGGAGGAAGAAGCCCCCACAGCCGAGGCTGCACCAGGGGAGGGTCTCCACTAGAGCAACAGCTGGAAACGGGTAAAGAGACTGAGGGTTTCATGGTGAATTCGATGCAAACAGTCAGGAAGAATCATGAATTGGTCAAACGTCAGGCTTGGGGCCCTGAGCAGATGAAAGTGCAGTGAACGAACAGGAAAAGAGAAAGACGAGTCTGCATTTCTCACTGTTTCTGAGTCTAATGCCACCACTACTCCTAACGCAGACCTCACCCAGAAGCGAGATCTGAGCACTGACACCACCTTCTCCTCTAAACAGGGCTCTCTCTGTCCCAGACAGTTCCTGTCTCCCACTGGTCCGCCAGAATCTTAGCAGCATTATTAGTTAGGTCCACTCAATGAAAGTAAACGATTTTTAAAATCTCTGTTGATAAGTAACAAAGCAATCACTGTATTTTATATAAAATGAATTCTACTAGGAACAGTTTCTCACAAAGTTTTCAAAAATCGTATTGCAATCTCACCTCTGTCCACAATGAAGTTTGTCGTCCCAAGCACTCCTCTTGCCTCACAGACATGAGAAAAGTTGAGACATCCGAAAGCGACACTTTCTCCTGGGGGCAGGGGACAGGGCAGTTTGAAAAAATTAGTCATTTAAATTCTTAACTGTGTAAGAAATCAGTGTAAAAGGAATCTAGCGTACTATTTAAAGTAGAACACCATTAGTTAACTTCAAAAGCTATTTTTCAAAAAGAAAATAACATCCAACTTTTACAGTGAAGATACTGATTAAAAACGACCATTATATAAAATGAAAGATGACTTTGTCAACCTGTTTTCCTTAAAATCAAAGTTACCATCTTAGAGACAAGATGATCACAATCTAAAAGCAAAAACAAAAACATCCTGTAAGAAATTACTTATTGCTTAAATCAAGTGAATTTGTGGGAAGGGATAAATTTGGGAGTTTAAGATTTGCAAATGTTAGCCACTATATACAAAAACAGATTAAACATTTTTTTTTCTATATATCACAGGGAACTATATTCAATATCCTGTAATTAACCTTTAATGAAAAAGAATATGAAAATGAATATATGCATGTATATGCATGACTGGGACATTGTGCTGTACACCAGAAATTGACACATTGTAAATGACTGTACTTCAATAAAAATATATAAATAAAAAATTTTTAAAAAGTGAACCCTACTTTTCAAAGCCACAAAAATGACCCCTGCCTTAAGAAACTCACCTAGACCTTTTCATTCCCCTAAGACTGCACGTCTACAGTTAAGATACCTGGCTGTAAGCCAGGGGCTGGTGTTGGCAAAGCCACTCACAGCCCGTCATGTCAATAAAGTTTTACTGGGACAGAGCTATGCCCATTTATTTATAATCGGTCTACGGCTGCTTTTGAGTCATTGTGACAAAGACAGAATGACTCACAAAGCCTGAAATGAATGCTAGTCCAGCTCTTCACAAAAGAAAGTTTGCTGACCCCTGTTCTCAGCAATAGTGGGCTCTGTAAAAAATGCAGAATATAGTATGTATTCCTTGAATGTCAATTTATTGAAAGATGTGGAGAAAAACGCTGAGGAAACCAGGTGAAAGCAGCCCAGAGCGCCTCCCCCAGCATGTCCCCTAGTCACCCCACCAACTCGTACAGTGTCGGCCAGGGGATCTCAGAGACCCGGCACCCAGGGGGTTTTGGGGGCAGACACCCTCTTTATAGCACATACCAGGGTCCCAGGCGGCCGGGAGGGACACCACTATTCAGTATAAACCACACTGTTTGCACGAGCTCTTCGGTCACAGTGCGCTGCTCTGCAGTGGGCTGGGCAGCGGAAGCCCTCCCGGAGTCCCAGGTCCCGGATACCACCCAGGGCCAGCCTGACAATCCAGGCTTTCTAAGGACAGCAGCACAGGCCTGTCAAGCTATTTCATGAACACCCACCCACTGAGAAAGACTTGTAAACTGAAGTTAACACTGAGTGAAAACACAAACTCACCACATCCACTAGATTCATGGCCGTCTGAAGGAGATAGCACTGGGCCGCCCCTCTCAGCAGAATCTGATGTGTGATCATGGTGCACTGGAGGACATCCCTGACACCGGAAAAACACATGTACGTCATGACCCCAAAGACTGCTCTGATCACTCGTGAGCACTGACACCTGGGCTGGTAACATCTACACTTTCTAATGCACAAGGTCACTGCCAGGAGTGTCTCAAAGCTGCTATTTTCCACTAAGGCCTCAAACAGAGCTCAATTTTAATAGGAAACAAATCTCTTTTAAAAGTAAGACTATAAATGAAGATACTTTCAAAGTAAGAATTTTACATTTTTTTCCAGTACTTTGTAATTAATATTGCCATTGGATATTTTCTCTCTAGTTTCCTACATACCAACATAATAAAAACAACTTACAGGCCTTATTTTAAAGTGATCAAAATCCAACAGTATGTATTTATATAAATGTAATATATCTAAATTCTTATTTAATATATTTAAATTAGTATTTAAATACATTATATTTATATAAATATATTTACATTGATACCTTTAAATTAGCATATATTAGTATACATATTATATATTAGCTTTATGTATTTTTATATATAGCCTTACATATCATACATTAATATATATTAGTACATATGTATAAATTATGCTATATTTAAATTAGTAATTCATAAAACAAAACAAGTTCAACTATATAAATAATAGTTTTTTTAATTTACTTTTTTCTTATATAAAATTAAGAGCAAAAAAAATGCCAATGCCAGTATTAAAAAACTAAAACCACTCACTATGGGTTAAAGCAGAAGGGAAAACAAAATTTACTAATGGAAAGTTTTGACAAATAAGCATATGTGAACACACACAGAGTAAATTACCTGAGGGCAAGAAGGCCTTCTATACCCAGGGCTTTACATCTTGGGATGTTTGCCAAAGCCTTAGACAGAAACAGAATGGGAACAGCACACCAATGTCTACTTGTCATCCTCTGAATAAACTTTAACAGGAAACTACCTGAAAGAAAGTTTTAAGGAATCACTGTTGCCAATAAGCACATGAAAAGATGCTCAACACCATCAGACATCACGCAGGGAAATGGAAATCAAACCCATAAGGATGTAACTGCACAGCCACTAGGGCGGCGCTAATTCAAAGGACAGATAGTAACCACAGTTCACAAGGACATGGAGAAACTAAACTCATCCACTGCCGGTGGGAATGCAAAACGGGGCAGCTACTGTGGAAAACAGGCAGCTCCTCTAAAAGCTAAACACAGAGTTATCATACGACCCAGTAATTCCACTCCTAGGTATATAACTAAGAGAAGTGAAAGACTATGTTCATACAAAAACTTGTTCTGTGAATATTCAAAGGAGTTATTCATAACAGTTAAAAGCAGAAACAATCCAAACATCTACCAACCAATGAGCAGATAAATAGAATGTGAAGTATCTCTGCAGTGGAATATTATTCAGCCACAAAAAGGAATGAAATATGAATACATGTTACAATACAGATGAATTATACTACGTGAAAGAAGCCAGGCATAAAATAAAGGGCCACATACTATATGATTTCTTTTATATGAAATGTTTAGAATACACAAATACACAAATTTTTTATATGAAAAATTTAGAATACAGACAGAAAGTAAATTAGCTGACAGGAGCTGGGGACACGGAGAATGAAATGTGACTGTTTATCAGCACAGAATTTCCTTCCCCAGATGATGAAAATACTCTGGAATTAGTGATGATGGGTGCACAACTTTGTAATTATACTAAAAACCACTGAACTGAACAATTTAAAAGAATAAATTTTGTGGTATGTGAATTATACCTCAAAAAGGCTGTTGGAAAAAAAAAATCAACATTATTTCCATTTAATTCCTTTTAATAAGGTAAGTATTCTACTATATTACAGAGATTCTAGTAACCATGAAGTTATATATATTTTTAAAGTTAAGGTAAAAGATACATTTTTTACTGTTGCAAGCCATTCTTCTGTTACAGATATTAAAAAAAACAAAAACAGGATAAATAGCAAGGGTAACTGGCCTCTGGTATCTGCAAACAATAGTATCAGATCTTTCTCACAGGCTATTTCTTACCTCTCCTGGATCTAATCACTATAATTAAACCATTTTGAGATAACAAAGGGGTGGTGCTTTATTGTGCATTCTCTGCTGATGTGTGATACCTTAAGGACCTTCATGCCATGTAGTTAATGAAAATCTGACTGCTTCCTCAGATCATCACTGTAGAATGATTTTTAGGAAATCCTTGGGAGCTCCTAGAAGGGTGCTACCTGTATTTTATATCTCCCAAAGTGTCTAGCACAACACTGGAAATTGTTGACTGAAAATCAAACTACAAAGTAAAAAGTGTAAGTAGACGTCTCACTTGCCCTCCCTTCTGGTGGACTAACACCCGACACATGACACGAGGAACGTGGTAACAGCCAAGCTTCCATTTCACAGTCTTCACTTGGACAAGGGTCTACCAGGTGCCCGGCACTGCCACAGACACCAGGCCCCCAGCCTCTAAGAGGATAGCTGACCACTATCCTCTCACTCACTGTGCTACAGGCAACGGGATCAGCAAATTCATCCCCAGACTGTAAACTTCCAAACTCTAGCAAGCCACAGAGTAGCTCTGACAGGTACTATCGCCACTTTAATTTTTTTTTAATTAAAACAATCAATATTCTGTAAACCTAAAGCCGTGATTACACAGATGACCATCTTTTCCCTTTCCTGACTTTTGAATAGATATCACTATTGGTAATAATAAAATAACCAGGTTCACCCTGTTTGCACATTAAATACCAAAGAAAAAAATACATATATTTCATAGCAAGGGTCACAAAGCCCATAATGAAATAAAGATTTAGAAAGCAGAGTAAATCCTGTGGATCAGCAAGCAAAATAACACTGGCTTTGTGCTTTGTTTACCAACATGTTTCATCAGCAAGAATAATACGTCTCCAGCCTGAAAAAGTGGGATATTTCTGGGACACAAGGTCTTACAAAAAGCAGTAGTTTTTCCTTATCTTTCCGAGTCAGTACCTACAAAGAGGCAAGTCTGCCACAATGGATATTCTGTTTACAACTTTCTCCTAAGCCCAGGTTCTTTCTTTCTCCAAACTATTTTGCTGATTTTTGAAACTGAATAGAGACAATTAGAAAGAATGGCAAACTGCAGCACACATTAAAAAGCCGCTTCCATGGCACACCAATGCAGTAAAGGGTGTACTCAAAGTCCACGGACGCCTGTTCAATTCTGACAAAATCTCCATATCCTGGAAAACGGAACTATCTTGACAATACTGATTGTAATAGTCATAGGATAGTGCTTATAATCAACAAATTAAAAATTTTAAAAATTTAAGCTAATAAATTAAAAAGAAACTCTTTGCAGACACATACTTTTTATTTCTTCTGGAAGAAGAGAAATGTAAGCAACTAAAAACTTCTGTAACTTCAGTCCCAATGGTGAACCACTTCCTATCAGCTGGCCTGGGGACCTATAGACAAATGGAGGAAAAAAAAAAAAAATTGAAATCTATTTACAAATAAGTATACTGAAACTAAATGCAATATGGCCCAAGTGTGTTTCAACAATA
Organism: Camelus ferus; assembly: GCF_009834535.1. NCBI lineage: Eukaryota > Metazoa > Chordata > Mammalia > Artiodactyla > Camelidae > Camelus > Camelus ferus. Next base: position 68,032,010 of record NC_045706.1, on the reverse strand, counting down.
AAACTATATTATTTTCCTGAATTTGCATTTTATTTTTCAGAAAGATCGTGAGGCTCCTCCTGGTCCCAAAAACATCCAGATCTCCCAGGAAAACGGAAGTGAGTGGTGTGCTCTATCTGAGCAGGCACGGACTTCCTTTTTACGGTACTTTCTCTGACACACATATGTGAATCTTGCCAAATAGTATCATTTAAAAAAAGTCTAAAAGTGACAATTTAAAATTATATTTTACTGTTTCCAACACATAATCCAATAATTTTAAAGAAGTAACATTCATAGAAAGACGTAGGTTGGTAATAAATCACTTCTGAAAGAGCATTTAATTTGTAACATCTACTAAAGCCGTGTTTCCTTCCTGCCTGCCATCCACTTTTGCCAGGAACATCACCTGTTACTTGAACAAATGAGTGTGCCCGGAAACTGAAGGTGCTGCACAATGAACACGTCTGTCCGTGCCTTCAGAAAGCACCAAGCTGGTGTTACTGCTCTCCAGCTGCCTAACTGCTTCAGAAAATGATTCAATAGTAACAAAGTATCTGAAAACTAAAAATAATTTTCAAATCAACCATTGCTCTGCTCTTTTGATATTTATTAAATAGAACTAAATATTAATATAACTTAGACTAATCTAAAAATTTTAAAGAAGTTGGTGGTGAGGGTTTTTTCTGTTACAGGTATACCAAAAAAAAGACTTGCAAATATAAATTTAATTATCAGAGTTAGAAAGGTAACAATTTCAAAAGCGAAGGACATTTTTGAAGATGTAATTCAAGGGTACAGATGATGCTCAGAAAATGAGGGCAAGACACAACACAGACAAACTCTTCTCATTATCAACTTTGACAAAGGGTAAAGGTGGAAATAAATAATGTATTCTGGAGAACGGCCGCCCCATCAGATATGGAAATGGGGAAGTCAGAATGGGCCCCTGTGGTGCTGCTCTGGAAGTGGGTGCATTAACGGATGGATTTCAATATGGATGGATGAACGATGGACAGACTGCTCAGCAGACAGAACTAAGGAACAGATGCACACACACACACACACATACAGAGGGAGAGAGGTGACGATTAAACAAATGTGACAAAACATTATCATGTAGGGAAGTGGGTAGAAGGCAAATGAGCATGTGTGTATTATCCTCACAACTTTTCTATGGGTCAAAATCAAAAGAAAAAGGGGAAAATAAAGGGTTAAGCGTTGGTTAGCCAAAACCACTACAATTTCCAAGAGGGCGGAAACCAGGCAGGAGGGAGGGAAAGAAAGCTCTGTGAGATGCCCTTTCCGGAAGCCCAGGAATGGAAGGGCCCAAGTAGGAGAGAAAAGAAAAAGAGGAACACCCGACGTAACTAAAAGAAAGGCAGAAGGAGTAACAAACGCAGAAGGGACGACATGGCAGGAAAGAGCTGGACGTCTGTGAGGCAACGTGTACTTATGCATCAAACGCATTAAACAGCCTGGTCACTGTCACACTCACGTTACCCTTGTCTATGAAGCGCATATCACTGCACGGCTGCTTGATAACAATGCGTGTTTACCTGCTATACAGAGAGCTCTCTGAAAGTGCGTCCATCAATGGTCCAACAATAAACTAAAAAAAGAAAAAAAAAAGGGAAAACAGTATTTGGTGTTAAGTTGTAACTGTAATTTTGAAAAGTCAGCCTGCCCCACCCTGCACATCCTACACAGGCAACAGAAGAGCCTGTTATAAGCAAAGCTCATCTCTTCTGCTGGAGGTTAGCTTATGACAGCCTTGGAGGACACCTTAATTCCACCAGAATGACAAAATATCTAATTTCGCCACCTGATAAAAACCTACGGAACACTGAGAAGAGAATACACATGTTAAGAAGGAAGGAAGGAATCCAAAGGAGGAACACATGGTGGAAAATGTGGAAGTCTATCCTCAAAACTATCACTAGACAAAGGCAAGCTCACAGGAGAGCAAGAGGTGGGGAACCGAGGGAACAGTGCCTAGTCCAGCACTATCCACGCCGTGGGACAATGAGGGAAGTTTACTCAGGCTCCCTCTAAAGGGGGGCTCAATTACCATCCCCGAGTCAGTGATCGTATGGCTCACAGGCACCATAATATAAAACTTGAAAGCACAGCTGTGATCGTCACAATCTCTTTGCTTTGGGTGCTTTCTGACAAATGGAAGTGTAGACACTAATAACACAGCTCAAAAGGCCACGTATGCTCAATACAGTGGATAACTGGAGGCGCAGCATCACTGGACAAGCAGCAAGACTTCAGAGACTCAGGACCGTGGAACAGGACCGCCGACAAGCTTCTGGCACAGTCTTCATGCTGCTGACTTCTGCTCAGAACACTGACACCGAAGAGCTGCTTTTCCACACTGGTCACGAGGCCGGCAGCCTGTCGGCAAACTACATTACAGGAAGTCTTTCCAAGTACGATAGCTGAGTTTAGAGAAACAGGATTTGACGTACGCAAATCTGTAAAATGTTACTCATAATCTTAGAGCCCTAGTATTTATTTCTGAAGATCTCATCTGCTGCAACGGATGCCTTCGCCTTTCGTCCTTTGACAGAGGCAACGTGTGGACGGAATCACTGTCATTACCTCAGAAAATTCTGGTGAAAATGGGAGAACCCTTGTTTCACACAGCTCCAAAAAATGGGTAACGCCTTCTTTGGTCAGGATTTTGTTTTCACTTTCAAACATTCTTTTATAAATACACAGGTGCCAGGATGGGTGGAAGAGCCAGCATCCTGTGGAAATAAACACGCAGCGCTGACATTTGCTTCTCACACAGTGTCCCTACACAGTGGACGATATATTCATAAACAATCACACGCACAAACATTAATTTCCCCGCACCGCTACGAACTTGAGTTTCTTTTTAATCACACCCAAGAGTATGTAATCACTAAGGGGCCAAAATAACTTCAGTATTCCATTTTCAGATAGTTTTATTTAGAAAGACCGCAAGCAAATGCTATGGCAGCTACAGGGTACAAAAGTTAAATGTTACCCCACGCACGCGGGTTGGAACCTTAGATCTGGGGTGGTTTCAGTCCACTTTTCTCTTACCTTACTTCCATTTGTTTCTCATACAGAAACCTGAAACTCTCTCCCCTCTGCTCAACACCCTTGAGTGGCTTCTCAAACCTCGTAACAGAATCAGAACAAGGCAGGAACTGACCCTGACAACAATCCCAGGCTTACCGCGCCCAACCACTATCCTGTGCCTCCCTGTTCTGCTCCTCTGGTCCCGTCTCAGGGCTCCGGCACCCAGAGCCCCCTCCTCAACTTCCACGTCATTCCTCAGGCAGGCCCTTCCTGCCCGCCCTCTCCAGGGTGTGGCCTCGCTCCCTGGAGAGTTCATTTCAGCCTCTTGTATGGGACTTATGATCAAAACTATTGGTTCATGGAAAACAGACAAAAATCAAGTGCAGAACATCTGTCTCACCAATTTAGCCCAGTGTTTAGGATGCTCTGGACACTAAAGTAAACATCTATTAAGCAAATATATAAATGAGTGAGGAACAAAAAATGAAATCTATAAGCATTTTAGAGATACTTTAACTCTTTTGAAATATCCTAATTCTATTTTTGAAAATACAGCATTTTTTTCAGCTCTCGCATTCTATGAATAAATCAATCCATTTGTGTGTGTGTAATTTACAGCAAGATGCCTGTTCAGTTCTTTGGCAATGGTAATTTTTCAAAATCTGTCACTGCTATTTGATTTGGTTTGCCATGAGTTGAGGGCAAAACATGGTAATAAGAGAATCGTTTTAATAGTAAATGCATAAGTGAAGTCACAACAGGATTGAATTAAATTCTAGCCCCCGGTGGAACTGTAGATTCTTACGGTCTGAGAAAAACCCCAGTGTATCAGAAAACAAGCACAGCAATCAGCTAGTAAAGCTCAGTCCCTAATGGGCTCAAGCTGTTAAAGCTGTAATTACCTAAAGCAGGCCTACAACTCACTTACCTAGGTTAATCTCATGTGTAAACACGATCATGAAGCACTTTATCATTCATGTGAATACAAGACACCGTCAGCCTACATTTAGCTTTTCCACTGATCTAAACCTAATTTCATAAAATAATTTTAGGAAGCTCTCCAGGCTTCACTTTATTTCTCCTAAAATGCTCACATAATACCGTACTGATTAAGGACCTAAAACCAAATTTAAAACAATACCTTGGAATTTTCTCTTCCTAAGAAGTCCAACCTACAGAGCAGTAACTGAAACCCCAAGAAAGCAACTCAAACAATGAAACAGATATATGGAGAATAAGAATGGAAAGCAGTTAAAATATAAAATTAAAAATGCATAATATGCCATCATTAAAACATTACCAAAGAGTCCTTATCCCTTAAGGCTATATACTGAAATAATTTCAGATGAAATGATGTGCTGTCTAGGAATGTGCCTCAGAATCATTCGAGACAGGTTACGTGTAAGGCAGAGGCTGGCCACAAGCCGCTCACTGTGGAAGCTGGGTGATGAGGGTTCATCATATCAACTCGTTTTCTATAAATGTCTGAAATTTTTCATAATCAAAAGCTTATTAAATTACCATACCTCTAAATTATAGAAAACTCTGCAGCCACTTGGTATTAAATTCTCAAGGACTATTTAAGGATATAGGTAAATGCATTTGGATACCACCGCTGAGTGAGAAAAAAATACTACAATCAACCCACAGGGTATGTATCTGGAATGTCAACAGCTGGCTCTTGGTGGCGGCAAATTCATTTATTCATAAACATCCTCCACAATGAACAGCGTTTGTTATAAAATCAAGGGGAAAAACGAAATGTTATAAAAAATCAAAATGGAAGTATTACCATTTTCCTCTGACACTGCATATTCAAACAGATTGTTTAGCTTTGGTAAAACTGGCTTTATAACATGTATCTGAAAACAAAAGCAAAAAGCCATATGAAATGAAAACTCACCTTTAAAAACTTAAAAGAATTTTTCATCTATTTATATAACAGTAGCTCTTCTGTTCCCCGCCCCCCACCTCCCCACTATGCATAATAAATACGCAGAAGGTGCCTGATTGCCCAGTTTTTCAACTGTATGAATTCAGGGCTGTGAGACGGAGTGTGGCAAAGCTAACAAATGCAACCCAGAACAAAGTTACAGTCACGTCACAATTAGGGCCTGAGCATAAAGGACATCATGTAGTCCTCAACGGTCCCAGGAAACAGGCAGGGCTGATAATACCACTGTACCACAAGGAGGAAAAAAACTGAAACACTTTAGTCACTCAAGTCGTTCAGGGTCACACATTTAGAAGCAGAGCCAGTCAGAGTTCAGTGCTCCTTACTCTTAGACTGCACTGTAGATACCAGAGGCTAATTTATACGTCCTTCCAATTAAAGGTAAATCGGAATTTCTGAATAGTGAGATCTTAACAGATCTACGGATTAAGGAAAACCATAAAATTCCATATGACTTTCTCTACTCCTCATCCAAGCATCTGCATATATATTTAGCACATGTGAGTAATTCCTCATTTCAGGCCACACCGCGCTCAGTGTGCGTTTGCACTGACACCTGGTAATGACTCGACAGACGGCTGGCCCCAGAGTGGCCTGCAGCTTACAGACTGGGAACCCCTACACCAGGGCTTCCCCTGGGAACATGTAAAACATTCAAGTTCTCAGGTCCCGTCTCAGACCTACTGAATCAGAAACTTGGGGTACCAGATCCAGCAATTTATACTTAAGCCACCTGGGAGACTTTAAGGACTGTTACAGTTTGAGAATCACTGCACTGCATTAGGTAATCTTAAGAGATTCCTCTCAATTAAAAAATTCCATGATGCTAAAAACACGAACTCAAAGTCAACTGAAAATGATTTTTCAACTTTCCATTCTCAGGACCACGTATGCAAAGACAAAAAGAAACCAAAAAAACTAAAAAGAAAAGCAAAAACAAACTCAAAGGACTAATAATTACTTAATAATAATTTACCTTTGACTTTAAGTAATATTTTCCTAAGTGTGTATTTCTTTTGTTGATTACTCATAACATCAAGGAACTAAAAACTAACAAACGCTTAAGAAGTAAATGTCAGAGAAGATCGAATACACCAAATTCTCTGAATGATAATTTAAGTCAACTGAAAGTATTCTTTAATTTCCTGAGCTTATATTCAATTTTAAATTGCATCTACGCCAGGAAACAAAGTACACTTGTATTCTATTATGCTATATCCAAGCTGGTCTTTTTGTCTTTTTTAATTTTACAGAATGTTTGAAGAAAAGAAAATAAAAACCTGCATCTACATAGGACTGTTAATATAGGAAAACACTTACCTGATTTCCTTCAAAAGTTTCCATAATTAAAATATAGTTTTCCCAAAACTTTAGCAGCTCATCTTTTTTCTTCTCAGACCACCAAAACAGACTTGGGCCTAATATGGTTTAAAAAATAAAATTAGTTCCAAGACTTAGTTCCTAAAGTAGAAAACTTCATTAAGTTTCTAAATGACAGTAGTTCTTAAAATTACGCCACTATTACCAAACATTGCATTCTCTAACAATAGAGAGCTTTAAACATGACTTTTGGTTCTACGTTCTTAAATTTGAGCAAGTATCTAAGGGTCACCAGACATCCAGAGAAGCCTCCAAAGATTGAGACTAAAACAAACAAATAAGGAAATCCAGAAAAAACAAAACTACGCAGGAAAAAGAAAACCTAAACAAGAAAAAAACTTTCACGAATATTTTAAGGGGAGGTAAGAGAAAACAGTGCAGTTATGATATAAGAAAAGACACTATTAAAAAGAAGAGAATCCAAGAATGAAAAAGATCACATGAGAACACAAGCTGACAGCAAAAACAAGAAACTCAAAGAAAGGACTGGAAATAAAGTTGAGGCAATCACCCAGGAAGTAGAGCAAAAAGACAAAACCATAGAAAATCGGAGAGAAAAGATGCCTTGAAGACCAGTCCAGGAGGTCCAATATTCAAAAAGAGGACAGAAAGTGAACAGGGAGGAAGGAAAGCAAAGTCACTTGGGAAAATTTCCCAGAACCAAAGGACATGATTTCCAGATGGAAGAGGCCCACCAAGTGCCCAGCACAGGGGTATAAACAGGCCCATGCCAAAACTGGAACAGCGGAATCCCAGGGACACAGCCTCCACGATCTTCCATGGAGAAAACATCACATCTAAACAAACACTGATTCAGGATGGTTCCAGACTTCTACCCAGTAACAACAGAAGCTCTAGCTTCTAAGACAACAGATCAACGCCTTTAAAATCTTGAACAGCAATGTCTTTCAAGCTAGACCTCTACCCCAATCAAACCTTCGATCAAATGATCAAATGTGAGAGCAAAACAAAGGCTCTAGACATGCTTGGTCTTGGCTCCCACTTGGGACATAAAAAGCCACATGAGAACAGGACTGCCATACCAACGAAGAGAAAAGGCTGGATAATCTACAGGAGCCTAAGCTTTTGGGGGTGCCCGTCAGAGAGCTGAGGTTGCAGTGCAACCAGGAGTTGTGAATTCCAAAGGGCAGGACGCCTCCCAAGAATAGACAGGACACACAAACTGTTCTGCCTCTGGCCAAGCAGAAGAGGAAGTGATGGTCACTAAAATAAAAATCAGTTAAGAAATAAAATAAAATTTTGACAAGTTTTCAAAGGTCAAGTGGTCCCAATGCCAAGAGATAAAATAGAAAACAATACCAGGCTTAGTGATGGTCCAGGTATAGAACTTGTACATAATCAAGATGATTAGTATGTTAAAGAATCTAGCAGAAAAGATACACAACATGCACGAACAGATGGGGACTTTCAGGAGATGAAAACTATAAAAAAAAAGTGTCAGATGGAAAGGGCAGAAATAAAAACATCAGAAATTAAGGATCCTTTGACAAAATTATCAGATATGCAAGGTCTTAAAATTTTTTATCAGAAAAAAATTATCTCAGGAAACTAATGGAAAATGAACTACAACAAAATAAATGAGTAAACCAAAAAAGAAGATATGAACTCCAGGAAACAAGAGCTCCAACACAGGACTCAGGTAAAGGGAATCCCCTGGATGATGGTGAAGGCAGATCTAAGAATGTCAGCTGTGCACCAGGCTGAGCTTGTAAGAGGGCACCGGGAGAGACTTCTTTGGGAAAGTTTATAATGCCAGATGATCTGACTTTGTACAGCAAAGATTTAGACAACTAAGAATTTGGGGCTGAATTAGTGATAAGCATGGAGATAACCAAACGAATTTTAAAATGACACAAATCTAGGAAAAACCTGCAGGAAGGAAAAAATCATCATAGTTTACTACATACAACACCTGTGAACAGTATTTTCATGGTCATAATTTTGTAAATGTTGAACCCACACTTAACCAAAATGATAAGTATGACAAAGGATTTTATGATATAACTAGATTATTTCAAGATAGAGGGCAAATACCAAAATAATCAGCTAAAAGAGGTAAAAGTGGTTGATCTCTCTGAAAGGAGGGAAACTAGGGGGGAGGGGCAAGCATGGAAAGACCATTATCTTTAAATCTGCAGGAGGATTGACTCTTTAAAATAAACGCATGTTTAACTTAGGTAATTTTAAAAATGTTTTCCAGTGACAACTCTTATTGGATGATCACCAACTTACGGACCATTAAAATATTACTATCTCATGTTTTCAACTTACAGAAAAATCTAATCTCCTCACAACTTCAACCAAGCAAAAATCCTTTACCAGTATAAATAATTACATAGCTACAGGTGAAAGACTAGAAAATTTGCATCTACTGAGGCAGTTTTGAATCACTCAATCCACTTTGGATTTTGACAGCTCAGAATGAACTTAAGATGACTTTCACATACTTCAGCGAAGTAACCAAACTGAAGGGCCTTGCTATTTCATCTGCTCTTGTTCTGCAGTAAAGCGGTAGGAATTCATTCCTACACAGGCTCAGAATGTTAGAAAAAAATTAAAACCTCATTCTTTTCAATGAATTGCAAAAATATCCTCAAAAGGTCGACTTAAGGCCCATATGCTGAACAAATCCTGTTTAGAGAACTACCAAGAGAAATTTCAAGAGTGTGATGGTTTCCAGGACAAAATTCTAACACTCAAGAGTCAATTCACCGATCAGTACTTGCATATAGTTTTCCTACTGCTCTGATGGGCTCTAGCCCTTCATTAGAACGGACCTACCACGATATAGGAACAATTTGGTCTGTAAAATCCTGCAGGGGCTCAGTCCCCTTCCTGAATTACTGCGTGGATGCAGTATGTCACTGCTGTGGGTCAGAAAGGTGAGGAAATGCAGACTATTGCAGTGATTTGTTGTCACTTCAAAGAACAACGTCGAGATGACGTTCCCCAGGTTTTTCGGGCTTTCTGGGAACCATGAGAATAACCAAATTCTGTATGGATCGCGGAGATGACCCCTGGAGCTGACTGTCGGAAGCAGAGGACCTCCCCCCCCCCCCAGAAAGTCAGGCAGGGATGGGCAGAGGAACAGAGGGACAAGTACCAGTTCCTTCCTGGGGGGCGCACGCGCACTCCGCCCCCAGCTCCGCCGACACCTCCACCGCGCGCTGCAGCAAATAGCGCGCCCGCTTGCGCGTCAGGGCGTCCTCGGCCTGGGCCAGCCCGGCCTGCACGGTCCTCCAGAATCGCCAGCAGCGCCGCGCGTCCGGGCCGGCTTCGCGTGCGGCCAGGGCGCGCTCCACGCCGGGCTCGGGCAGCAGCTTCTCGGCCAGGGCGCTGAGCACCAGCAGCTGCGGCCCGACGCGGCCCGGCCCCGAGGGCACCCCAGGCGCGACCAGCCCGCCCCACACGGCCCGCAGCGCCGCCCCGCCGCACTGGCCCAGGGCCGGCAGCAGCCGCCCGGCCACCAGCGCCGCCGCGTCCTCGGCAGGCCCCGCCTCGTCCCCGCCCAGCGCCAGGCCGAGGGCGGCCTGCGCCACCCGCTCCAGCAGCGCCGCGTCCTCGCGGGGCCGCAGGCAGGGCCCTACGGCCGCCAGCACCTCCACGGCCGCCTCGGAGGCCCCCTCGAGGCCGGGCGCCCGCCCCACGGCGACTAAGTCGCGCAGCGCCTCCTCGGCCAGCGCGGCCGCCAGCTGCGGGCCCCCGGCGAGGCGGGCGCACGAGCGCAGGGCCGCGCCCGCCGCCCTCAGCAGGCGCCGGCGCTGGTGGGCCGGGGAGCCGGGGTCCGCGCCGCCCGCGGGTCGCCCACGCAGGCTCCGCAGCAGCGGCACCAGGTACCCGGCCGCGACCTCGCGCGCCGCCTCCGGGAGCGCGCCCGCGCCGCCGGCACCGCTGGCCTCCTGGTCCTCGAGTCGCTGCAGAAGAAAGCGCAGCGTCTCCACGCGCTCCGCGGACGCCTCCCCGCGGCACAGCGCCCCAAGCAGGGCCCGGGGGTCCCGGCTCTGCGCTAGCAGCGCATCCGCGAGCACCCACTCCATTTGCCCCGCGCGCCGCCGAGGCCGGGCGCCCAAAGGAAGGAGCCGGCGTGCGCGAGTGCGTGCGCGTGCGCGGCTGGCCCGGGCGCGCGCCCGCAGGTAGGGGGCTTGGCTTCCCGCCTTGGTCCTCTCTGCGCGCTTTTGACAGATTCCACCAAGCACTACCTGGAGTCTGATCCGGTCCTTACGTTTTTAAGAAGAAAGGAGGCCCTCGTTAAATTAATATACAATCTACACTAACTCCATCGATTCCTAATTGGCGGTTGGCCTGCTCGAAGACACTAAATCAGGCGTGCCTGTGAGGATGGGCCAAAGGGAGGTATGTAAGTTGTGCTTAGGATCACCTCGAATCTCATTTTGACAAAGGTGCAGGCTGGCACCACCCACAGAGACTGACGCAGTGGGTCTGAAATGCGTTCCCGACATCTGCCTAAAAAATAAATAGCGAAACCAAGAATGATTTAGAGGCCATGGGAAGTACTGCATCTATGAGCTAGGGGTTGGGCTGAAAACAGGATGCCTGCGCCAGCGCTCGCAGTCAGATGCCCAAGCTGTGACTCTAGCCGCAGGTCTTCCCACACATGCTTGTGCTCCCACGTGCAGTCCCCAAAATAGTCCACGTGTCTGTATTTTCTGTATTTCTGACAGCATCTACTGCTAAACACAGAAACAGAAAACCTCACCTAAGCATGCACGGCACTGGTTTGTGTTCTGGTTCAATCCTAGGCAAACTGAATCAGTGAGGTGGGTTTTCTTTGCCTTCTAACCAAAAAGATCTCTACATTGGTCAATGGAGAAGTCATAATCGCACCTTCAAAGTGGTTGTGTAGTAATCATAATGGATAAAGTGAAATTTAAACTTATTGAAATGTAAGGTTATTTTATGTAATTTAAAGTTATTTAAATTTTGTATTTTTGGTTTTATGTAATCAAAAGTTATTTGACATCATATGTGCAAGATTTTTTTTTCCTATTTCAGAGTCGTTCAGATTTCCATTGACAGAATGCATTAAAGGATTCCACTGTAAACCTATTCAGGATGTGTCAGTAAATATGCATTGCCTTCAGAATTCAATGTGCCAGTAAACTTGTTTCCTTCAACTTATATCCTTCATATACTATCAAACAAAAATGAGTCAAAGTCTTAAGCAGACACTTAACAAATGAAGGTATAAAAATAGAAGCATCTGAAAAGGTGTTCAGTATCATTAGTCATTGGAGAAATGCAAATGAAACCCTCAAAGAGATACTGCTTCATGTCCACTGGAACAGCTAAAATTTAAATGATTGAAAATATGAAATAGCAAAGATCAAGGAGGTGGAACTACTGAAACTCCTTACGTTACTGGGGGGTGTGTAACTGGCACGATCACTTTGTAAGATTGTTTTTAGTAAAGTTAAAATGTATCGACTTTATGATTCACCAATTCCACTTCTATATATTTGCCTAAAAAAACATAAACATATTACAACAAAAATGCTTGCACCAGAATATTTTTGGCAACATTAGTCATAACCAAAAGTGTGTTACAACCTAAATGTCCATCAATAGACAAATGAGAAGCAAATTGTGATCTATTAATATATTGATACTATTCACCAATAAGAGAATGAATTACTAATCCATACAACAATATGGATAAATCTCAAAAACATTGTGTTGAAAAAAAGAAGCCAGAGTTACAAAGTTAACATGCTGCATGATTCCATTTATGTGAAATTCAAGAATGGACAAAAGTGATTTGATGGATAGAAGTGAGAACAGTGGTTGCCTATGGGGAGTGGAGACTAACCAAAACATGGCACAAGGGAACTTTCAGAAGTGATGGAAATATTTTATCTTGATTAAGGTACTGGTTAGGCAGGTTTCACATTTGTTAAAACTCGAATTGAAGGAACACTTAAGATCTATGCATTTCATGGTGTGTAAGTTTCACCTTAATTTTTTCTTTAAATGACAGTAAAAAAGAATAAGTTGGCTTATGGCTTATGCATTTGTTCCCTGTTACCTACAAAATAAAGCCCACTGTAGAGAGTGCACTGGAGGCTTTTCAGGATCTGGTGAAAGCCAGCCAGCCTCATAACCCAGTTGCCCTACTCTGCCCTGTGTCCCAGCCACATGGAACTCTTTTCTCACCACGTGTTTACACTGGTCACTTTCTCTGCCTGAATATTTCCCACACCCTCTCCTGGCTCACCAAGCTGGGCAGTGCTCCCCTAATTGCAAAGCGGCCCTCTTTTGTCTTCATCACACTTGACTCTGTTGAGAATGTCCTCGTCTTGAAACCTGTCTTCCTCCGGTTTTCATCAGACAGCTTCTTCCTGTTTTTCCTTTTGCCTATTTTCCCAGCTGTTTCTTCTCCATCTCTTTGGGAAGACTCCTCTTTCTCTTCCTGACCCATTCATATTGATGTTTCCAGAGTTATATCCTTCAGATCCCCTTTCTTCTCACTCTATAAATTTTCCCTGAAAAAATTCATTAAAACTATAGATTCAACTACCATTTACATGCTAAGGATGCAAGAAATCTGTATCTCCAGCAGAGATCTCTCTCCTGAGCTCCCAACCTATGTACCTACTGCCTCCATTTGAGAGATGTCTCCATTTGAGTATTACATCATTCTCAATCTTCACTTCTACCAGTGTAACCTCATTATCTTCACCTCCATCATCATTACCCCCCACCCCCTGAGATTACACTTCTTCCCAGGTATTTCCTGTTTAGGGCAATGGCCATCAATCACTGAGGAACCCAAGTCAGACATCCTGGGAGCCAACAGACTTGCCACTTTCTTCCCTGATTCCCACCTCCAGTGGCTCCTCAAATCCATCCAAGAAACTTTCTAAACCTCTTGGTCCCCACCTCTCCGCCCCCCAATAACACCTTAGTATTAGACTCTCCTCATTTCTTGCTAGGATAACGGCAATCACCCCCTGCCTGATTCACTCTCTCCTGCAATACCCATGCCATGTTGCTACCAGGATGGTCTTCCTAAAATTAAACCACGGCTGCCCAGAGCCCTCAGAACAGTGTTTGAATTTCTTATCATAGCATCTGAGATGCCTCTTGAGTTGGCCCTGCCGACTTCTCCAGCCGCATTCTCCTCATGCTCATATACATCTGGATTCTGAAGTCCCTCAAACATGCCACGTGCTCTCACTTGTTTTTTTTTCAAGAGCCCTTCCATCTTCTGGAAAGCCCTTACCTCCACTCCACCTGACGGGTTCTTTTCCTTTCAGGACACAGTTCAAACGTTATCTCTCCAGAAAGTCATTTCTAAATACCTTATACCTCTCACCACCACCCACCCTACCGAAGTGAGGTCACCCTCTCCCAGATTCCGCAAACATCTTAGCATATCCCTAACACGGCTGTGTTGTAGTTGCAGGTTTACTTCTCCGCCCCCACCCCTCCCCTCCCATCCCATGAGCAGTCTGAGGGCTGAGCAGGGTTTGTGGAGTTACGGCTTTCATCACACTAATCCCAGGGCCGGCATCTCTAGCTATAGCATGCCCGAGAAATGCTTACCTCCTACTCCTCACTGAAGACCCAGATTACCAGGCATCTCTGAGAAGCCCCTCACGATGGCCCTAATCATACTTCTTCTGCCTTCCCCAAACTTTCAATTGTGGGAACAATAGTGGCTTACAGTTACTTATCATACTTATAAATAAGACACAGTGATCTCTCTCTATATATATTATTGCATTTAATCCTCAAAACGACTCATGAATGAGATGTGGTTATTTTTCTCACTTTACAGATGAGGAAGTTGGGAATGGGAGAGGGTAACCTGCCTCAGCATCACGCAACAAGAAAGCCGCAGAGCTGTCCCACTCACAGTTGTGCCCTCTGCTGCTTTATCTCCAAAACACTGAGAAAGAAAAGTATGCAATTAATAGGTCAGGCTTCCTGCCTACATGATCTGCACTCCCAGTGCACACACTAGGCCCTCAATAAATCACTGCTGTATGAATGAAAGAGTATGTGTGTTTCTGCCACAGCTTATGAATTCCTTGAGAAATAGGATGTTGCTTTTCATTCCTTGTCTCCTGCACACCAAACATTGTACCAGAAACATGGTAGTTAATAAATACTTCAAACTGGATGAAAATGAATTCAATATTGTACAGTGAGCCTGTTATAAATGGATCAATTGGAGAATTTCCAGTGACATAACTACTCTTGAAACATGATCCTTTGAAAGCTCCAAGTCCTTGTTGACATGCTTGCTGCTTTGAGGGACCGACGAGGCCCAGTGAGAGAACAGCCAGCTACCCCTCTTCATCCTCGTGGAGATGAGGGCTGGCTTTGCAAGGGGTATGTGAAGAGGGTTGAGAAGGGCTTGCTCCCCCTACTCCTTGCAATTTTTTCTGTTTCATCCATCCATGAATTAAGGTTTATGCCTAGTTGTTACTCTAACATCAAAAACAGCTTCCAGGGGTAGGGGTGTGGGGAAGATACAGCTCAGTGGTACAATGTGTGCTTAGCATGCACAAGGTCCTAGGTTCAATCCCCAGTACCTCCGTTAAAAATAAATAAATAAACCTAGTTACCTCCCCACCCTCCCCCAAAAGGTCATCATAGACAAGTGTTAGAGCCGCCCCTACCTTCTGTGTAGCCACTTTATTTTAGCTCATATATTCTCTCTGCCACCCCTTACCCCCAGCGCCCGCCCCGTGCTGTTTCCTAGGCAACACACACGTGGTGCTGAGAAAGAAACCCTGCCTGTGCTTTGTCTCGTGGATGGGAATGTCCAGTGGTGGCCTCTGAGGACCCCCTTACAGGGATGTGCTCACTCCTTCACCTCTGGCTCCCACAGCTGGCCGACCGTCTCACCTGCTTGGACCCTCACAGCGCTGGTTCCAACCTACGAAGAACTCAAATGTCTGGGGGTTGGTTGTCCACGCTGTATACCTTCCATCCTTCCACGAGATCGTTAAAGGAGGGCAGCCTGGATTCCCTTCACGCATAAATGCGGTTTCTGGGAAACACTTTTGAATTTTCATCCTGCCTCTCCTTATGTTCCTAATTTAAAATGGACTCTGCTTTGGGCTCAGGAAGGGGAGAGGAGAGGAGTGAATGGGGAAGAGGAAGTGTGAGCGAGGGAAATGCTCCAAGGAAACGCTCTCTCACACGTCTCCTTCCTACAGGAGTGTTTGCATAAACCCACTGTCTGCAGCTGTCCAGGCGCCCTGCAGGCATTTGCCTCGGTCTCCACAGCGCTGCCAGGGAAGCAGTGGACTGGAGCGTCACCACCGTGTGAGTGCTGCAGGGCTAGGAGGTATCCACAGAAAACAGCCGATGATGGACACGCAGACGTGAGACAGGTACCCAGGGCTCAAATCCCACGGGAAAAGTTCTCCAGTGCCTGCGTCTCACATGCATTAGTGCTGTGGAAGGAGTGGGCCGTGGCGTGGCCCAACACCCTGCTCTGTTTAGAAGCTGACATTTCGCTGGACAGAAGATGGTGCTGTTGTCAATGCAGTGTGCTTTTTCCAGCCTTTCCACTTAGTGTCGGGTCGGTGGGGGGAGCAGTGACAAAGCAAGATTTCAGCTGGAGTCTGCAGGTTACCTCTGAGGGTCTGAGAGTTGGGGGGGAGCTGCCTGATAGGGCTCCGTCTGAGATTCTGGCCTTGCGATGTCTCCCACACAAGTCCTCAGAGAATCTCCACGGTGAAGATGCTGTCACAGTATTAGTAATCGGTTTATGTGGAGGACGACATCTAGAAAAGTCAAATTCCCGGTGGGGACCTGTGTCAGACCACAGGTTATTAACCCAATACCTAGCCTCCCTTCTTGCTGGCTCACAAAACCCTGAGTTTCTCCAGGCTGGCAGTAAGTTGACCCCTGGGGCAATGTCTCCTGCTCAGGCAGCCAGCAGGACTATGCTGTTCCCAACTTTTCAGCCTTCCTTCTAGTTAGGGAATACAGGCTGGGTTTGTGTCTCTGTCCTGGACAATGGGACTTAAGCAGAAGTCAGCTAGGGTATGTCTGGGAAAGCGTTTGCTTTCTGAATGAAAGGAGAGGGCCTCACTGCCCCACACACAGTGTGCTCAACATCTTGAACCCAGGAGAGGACAAATTCTTATTAAAGGGAACAGGGAAGAAGGCTGGGCAGCAGCCTAGTCCTTGGAGCTGCTCAGCCAGCGCTCGCAAGTATGTGTCCGGGCTCACGGTTCTAGGAGGGACATCGGCCCCTGGTGGCTGAAGCATCTTTTGCAGAGTTTTCTGCACTTGCGGCCACCTGTTCCTGCTGGATGAGAACCCCTCCCCAGGTGTATTCTATGTCGCAGTATTCGCTCAACCCAGTGTGAGCATCTTACTACTTCCAAGCCGAGGGGCCACTTTCTGACCACTTACCGCCATCATTCCTGCCTCGACACATTCACTGGGCCAAGCCCTGCTGGTCCTGGAGGGCCCAATACAAAAAGAGCAGAACACACAACTGTCCCTGGCACCCACGTCCCCGGTCCCTTTGCTTCAACTCCTACTCAAGTGACCGGCAAGGTAAGGTGTTTAGATACTGTCATTAGCATCTCATGGATACGCACATGTGAGCGCTGCCCTTCCAGGAAATGAGATCTTTAGTCGTGTCGGCCTAATCGAGTGGTTCTCATCTCTGCCAAGTAGAATCACCAGGAATCTTTAATCCTGGGAGCAGCATGTTCACAGAGAATGTCTGGACCTCACCCTGGACCAGTGAAACTGGAAACTCCGAGTGCAGGGCACGAGCATCTGTATTTTTTCAGAAGCTCCACAAGAGGCTTGGGAACTGCTGGCATTGCTCTCATGGTAGACATGCACAGAAATTCGAGGAGGAAGGGATGAACAAAGCTTACATATCTGGGGACAAGCCATTCTTTCAATACTCAGCAAATCAACCAATTGTAGATAGATACCGTGTCATCTCCACTTGGGGTGGCCTCGCTCTTTGGAAGATGCACAGAAGGAGAGGTATTATAGGGAGGGAAAGGGTGGGACTCCCGTCTCTCCCAACCGCAGGAGGGACATTCTCGGGAACTGGGTGCATGTCTCTCCTAAGATCCCAAGGAAACCGTGAACGCCAGCCAATTTTCTACCAGCCTATCTTTTTTTTTTTTAATTTTTAAAAATTGAGGCACAGCTTATCTTTTTAAAAAATGTTTACTGTTTTATTTTTATCTAATTTCTACATGCTTCTTTTTAAAATTGAAGTCCAGTCAATTATAATGTGTTAACTTTTGATGCACAGCATAATGTCCCAGTCATGCTTATCCTTTTAAACACAACCTAAGAGTTTTTACGAAGAAAAAAACCAATCACCCTTACTCCCACCTCTAGCTCCTTTCTTGTCCTTCTCTGTTTTTCTGCAAACCAAAGGGGTCCTGCCTGAGGGCGCGTCCCTGGCACAGTAATGGTGGCACGACCCACCCACGACGTACTTAGATCCCTGGGTCTGGGTTCCAAGGTCTCGAGTCAGATCCTTAAGAGTTTGGCAGGCAAGGGGGCAGGACTCAGTCTGCTCATGCAGTCTGTTTCTGAGGCAAAAACCAGAATTCTTAGGCTTTCTGTTGCTGTCAGAATCTTTCCCTCTGCTGCTTCTGCCCAAGGAGGCGGTGCCAGTATATTCAGTCACACACGGGTTCCTGTTAAATGATGAATTGTGCAGAGGGGAGGGCATAGCCAGCATGCATGATGTCCTGGGTTCAATCCCTAGTCCCTCCATTAAATATATATATATATATTTATATTTATATTTTATATTAAATATATATATACACGTATGTTAAGTGTAACCACTATATTGGAAGAGCAGCACTGCAAAGGTGCAGGAGAGATCACTCACAGTCTCCTTAACTGAGCATTTAACATTCAAACCCTCTTTCTTCTTTTTAAAAATTGTGATAAAATACACACGACATAAAATCTACCATCTTAACCCTTTTTAAGTGTACAGTTAAGTGGCATTAAATATAGTCACACTGGTGTGCAACCATCTTGCAAAACTGACACTGTCCCCACTAAATGGCTCCCCCTCCCCCCGCCCCTGGGAACCAGCATTCTCCTTTCTGTCCCTGTGAACTTGACCTCTCTAGGGGTCATACAGTGCTTGTCCCTCTCTGACTGGCTCGTTTCACTTTGCAGAGCGTCCTCATGTTGCATCCATGTTGTAAAGTATGGCAGGATTTCCTTCCTTTTTAAGGCTGAATAATACTCCTTTGTGTGGACAGAACACACTTTGTGTGTCCATTCATCCACTGATGGGCACTTGGGTGGCTTCCACCCCTTGGCTACTGTGAATAACGCTGCTATGAACATGGATGTGCAAACGGCTCTTGGAGTCCCTGCTTTCATTCTTTTGAGTATATACCCTCAGAGGCATTTCTTGAACCCCCTTTTCAGGAATGACACTACACTAAATACTATGAGGGTTAAAAAAATGAATATGACACAGTCTTGGCCAACCCAGTGTCGACAAGAAAATGCCTCCCCTCCGTCTGCAGATGTTGGTGGGGTAGGTAAATGGGAGGTGGCTGATGTAGTTAGAAAGATAGGACTGGTTTAAGGGGGTTTGAGTTAATTCAAGAAAAGGTAGAACATCACTGACAGATTCGGGGGCTTTTTTACCTTCTTGGTTAATTGGTTGTTTGATTTGTTAAAAGTCGAATTAAATTAAAAATAGAACAACCGGAGCTGAACTGAGCTAAAGAAAAATGATGCTGGAGTCCATATGTACTGTGAATTGAAGGGGGCAAGCCTGGAAATAGGGGGCCCAAGTTGGAGGCTATGGTATCAGCCTGGATAAGAGAAAACCAGGGCCTTCACGAGCACGGTATCAGTGAGGATGGAAAAAAGTCCACGTCAGTCATGGCCAAAGCCCACTTGTCCACGGCTGAGCTCAGAGTGGCCAGCGTCCACCCACACAGGGCCTCTCTCTTAGGATCCATCAGCCTCTGTGGGAGGTAGAAAGTCTCTTCCCCTGGGTTTTCCTTCAATTAAGGAGCTTCTCCGTCCACTCTAGCCCCCGCTTCCTCGTGACCAGATGAAAGGCAGCCCAGGAGTGCACACCATTTCTCAGGGCTGTTTGGAACCTGGCTTTGAAGGGCAGAGTCTCCAAGCAGGAACCCCCACCGGGCACCTCGAGGAGCCTCTGGGCAGCTCGGTCCCTTTAGCTATCTTTAGTGTGCCTTTTAGATTTAGAAACAGCAGCATCCTGCAAAAAAAAACCTCATCTTTTCTGCTTCCTTCAGGAAGAAAATTTCAATCTACACCTTCACCCTGAATGACACAGCGTCTGAGAGCCCGGCTTGCTCTCTTCCGTCATTATTTCCTTGCCATTCATCCCTTGAAGCGTAACAGAGGAGAACACATCGGACTCTATGATAGGTCAGTTCCTTTGGCTTTGACCACTGTGCCCTGTTTCCTAGGCTTAGTCTTGCTAGCTCTGCACTCTCGTAAAGATAACAAGTTGCAGAAGAGAGAATAACCTTTGTTTTGTTGGAAGTTTACAGGGACACCATGACCTGGCCCACGTGGATGGCTGCAGGAACAAAGAATTCCTGCACCAAGAAGTTTGCAACAACCAACCACAACCCCTCTCCTGTTTTTTCGTATAAAAGGAGCCTGTATTCTGACTGGAGGAGGATGGTTCTCCAAGACATTAGTCTGCCATCCTCTCGGTCGGCTTGCTTTCCGAATAAATTCGCTATTCCTTGCCCCAACACCTCGTCTCCCAATTTATTGGCCTGTCATGTGTGAGCAGAACGAGTTTGGACTCAGTAATAGAAGGATGTGAAAATCTCCCAAACTTAACAGTCCCAACACAAGCAGCAGACAATTGCAACTCATGGGGTCCCTAAACTATATTAAGACCGTGGTGTCAAGCTGGGAGTGGGGGAGGCTGTGCAATGACTGTGCAGTAATTGATACAAACCTCAAAGTAGCTCCCTAAGCTTGAACACGAACGTACTCCAAGTGGTCCTAGGATACTGGGTACATCTTAAAAGATTCATTTCTTCTAAATGACACTCTTTAGGAGCACAAGAAATCTAGTTTAAAAAAATCTACTTTATATTGTTCACTTGGTACCATTAAGACTGCTAAAAGAAAAAAACTTTGAGCCATATCACAATAGAAATATCGACATTTCACTTACTTATTCTTTTTTTTTAAATTCTAATATTTTATTGATGTGTCGTCGATTTACACTGTTAGTTTCAGGTGTACAGCAAAGCGATTCAGTTATATGTATATGTACATACACATATATTTTTTCAGTTTCTTTTCCATTAAGGCTCATTACAAGAAACTGAACATAGTTCCTTGTGCTGTGCAGTAGGTCCTTGTTGTTTGTCTAACACAGTGTGGTTACCAGAGGGGAGTGGGGTAGGAATGGATAGATTAGAAGTTTGGGATGAAGGGATACAGATTACTATAATGCCATATGACATCATTTACATGAGGAATCTAACAAATAATAACACAAATGAACTAATTATTATTTTGATTTCTTGAATGTGTGTAAGCACATTTGACTGTCCTTTATGATTGGATTACTGCATTCTGTTGATTCTTATTTTGTAGTTGTCTTTATTTCTTTGACAACTATGTAAGTTTAAAAAGCTAAAGATCTAACCTGTTCTTAGAAACAATTAGTACATATATGTAAACTGAAAAATGTGCAGTAAATTGTATATATGTATTTACACGCAATATAATGTGTATGTGCAGTCGAACTGTAATAATTCTACCTAATAAAACTGAAAAAGGAGAAAAAAATTTTAAAAATTTAAAAAAGCATAATAAGAGACACTGCAGATCTGTGAACAATGGTTCAGTAGTTAACTAGGCATCATAAAAGGAAGTAATCCTTTGATATTTTGGCCTTAAGTCCGTGCACAACATAACTGAATAGCAAAGTGTGATGTAAAAGTCATCTTGCTAGGGTTTTCTTTATCTTCTCTTTGTATTTGCTCTTCAGTTTTTTCACCTGTTCTCTCCTTTTGATTCTTTCTCTTCTTTTCTCCCTTCCCCCACCTTTAAACGTGTTTCTCCTTTTTTCCTATATTCTCTTTCTTCCCCCTCCTCTCCCGCAGCCCCCCTTTGCCTCTGTCTCTTATAACTTCTCCTCTCTTCTTCCCCTGCCCTAAGTTTTTTAACTGCGAAGTTTTTAACTTCATGGAGCTGAAGTATTATTTGTATGGTAATTGTGAAATAGAATTTCACTGCTTGTAATTTACAAAATAGTCTGAGGACAGTGTTTATATTTCCAGGAAAAAAAAACTGCTCCACTTTTTCTGATCTTAGTTTTATTACTTAATATAAAGCACTTGAATAAAATCTGGCACAGAACAGGCACTCCATTAAATCTTTTAAAAAACACTATACATAAAATAGATAAACAACAAGGACTCACATTCATATTAGTGGGACTCACTGTGAAGAGTCAGATGACTGGCAAGTGTCTGTAACTGGCTGCTCTCTGAAGTACCGAGAAACATCCAGAAGTCGAGGACAGGGGCCGGCTCCAGGCTGAGCTGGGAATATGGCAGAAGCTGACCCCTCCAATCACTAATTTTGAAAATTGTCAGACCTACAGAAAAGTGGAATGAGGTGCACCATTCAAGGACATCACACAGCTTTCACCTAAATTCACAGGTTAATTAATATTTTGCTGTCTCTGCTTTCTCTTTTTCTCTCGCTTATGTATACACACATGTATGTATATATAATATGTGTTAGAATGTACAAACACATATGCCAAAGCATTTGTAAGTAAGGTGTAAGCATCACGACCTCATCCCAAATGCTTCCCTATGTGTCTTTTAAGGACCAAGACACGGTCCTTCCTCAGCCCAGTGCTGTCATCACACCCAAGGAGAACAACATGGAAATGTCAAAGGAAGCTTTTCAAAAAGGTAAAATGATGACACTCATCCAAATATAAAACCAACACATGTCAAAGGTTTTACTGAAGTTGTGATCAGTGAAGGGACCTGTTAAGATGTCACAACCAGTTCAGAAGAGAAAGAACAGGTACATTTGTAGGTGAGAAAGGTTGAAAGGAAGGAGCCGGTGGAGGCCATGCTGGCTTCTTCATGTCCCAGGGCAAGGATTATTCTTCATCGCTAGCCATCATCTACAACTGAGTGGCTGTACAATAGCTCAAAGGCAACAGAAGGTGCAGAGCCCTGTAGAGTCAGAATGAGACAACCCAGCGGGAAGAGGGTAGCTCAGTGGTACAGCGTGTGCTCAGCATGCATGAGGTCCTAGGTTCAATCCCCAGTACCTCCATTAAAAAAAAAAAAAAAAAAAAGACCAACATTAATTTCCCTCCATCAAAAGATAAGTGTAAAAAATTTTTTTTAATTAGAATTAAAAAAATGAAAAACTAGGTAACCCTGGGGTTGATTGTGCTCTAGACCAGAGGTTGGCCAACTTTTTCTATGAAGGGCCAGAGAGTAAATATTTTAGGTTTTGCCAGCCGTGTTTGAGTCATTGTTACAACTACTCAAGTCTACTTTTTTTTTTAATTGAAGTATATAGTCACAACAAACAATAAGAAAGATACCATAGATAATCTGTGAAGCAATGAGAGTAGCCTTGTGCCAATAAAACTTTATTTATAAGCCTGGGTGGCAGGCCATGTCCAGCCTACTGGCTGTAGTTTGCTGACCCCACTCTAAAGAATGCGCAGTTTTCCACGGAAGCACAAATTTTCTCCAAAAGATGCAAAAATAAGATGCTCTTATGAGTCGAATTGCATCCCCTTCAAAATTCCTGTATTGTAGCCCTAAGCCCCCAGTCTCTCAGAATGGGATGTATTTGGATATAGAGTCTTTAAAGAGGTGCTTAAAAAAAATGAGGTCATTAGGGAGGGCCCTAGTCCAACATGACTGGTGCCCTTATAAGAAAAGGAGATTTGGACTCTAGACTCACACACGGAGAGGACCAAGTGACCACCTCGGGAGGAGACAGCTATCTACAGGCCAAAGAGAGAAACCTCAGAAGAAATTGTGGAAAAATTAATGTCTGTTGTACAAGCCCCCAGTGTGCGGTGCTTTGGCATCAGCAGCTGAAACCAGCTACCACTTAAGTCTTTCCCTTTTGAAAAGACGGTATCTAATCATGGATCAAGTGAGTGGGATGGACCAATTTCTCACTAAAGTAACTTTGCCAAATGCGCTGTCTTCAAGAAGTGCTTGAAGGTGGAGGCGGAGAAAGATTTCGATGTTAAACAGGTCTAGAACTATAACTCCTTCTTCAGTAGCATCCTTGGATTCAAGACTTTTGAAGAGATGTCTGTTTTAACTTGGGTAATCCAGAGTTTCCCAAACTTGGAGTACTTTTTTTTTTAATTATTTTTTTTTAATGGCAGTGTAGCTGATTTACAACGTTGTGTTAGATTCAGGTGTACAGCTCAGTGATTCAGTTATACATATACGTATATATATATTCTTTTCCATTATAGATTATTACAAGATGTTTAATATAGTTCCCTGTGTTGTACAGTAGGACCTTGTTGTTTATCTATTTTATATAAAGTAGTGTGTGTCTGTTAATCCCAAACTCCTAATTTATCCTCCCCAACTTTCCCCTTTGGTAACCATAGTTTGTTTTCTACATCTGTGAGTCTATTTCCGGTCTGAAAATAAGTTCATTTTATCTCTCTTTTTTTTCTCTAATTCAACATATAAGTGATATGATATTTGTATTTGTCTGGAAGTGCCTTTTTTAAAAAAAAAGATACAAATTTGAATTCTATACTACTCAAGGCTCGCCTCCCAGTCATCTTTACATTCTTAGAATATCTGCTTCATTTTTTGCTCACACTAGTGTTTCTAAAGCATGATCCACTGGTTTTATTATTTAGAATTTTATCTTAAAAACAAACAAAAAACATGGTGCTTGCAATGTCAGCCCTAGGTCACCAGATGGCGCGTGGAGCCCACAGTGCAGGAGCTCCAGCCCGTGGTTCCTCCTAGCGCTGGCCTGAGGCCAGGAGGAAATATGTTACCGTGTCTTCTCTGCCCAGGGCCCTGCAACGTTTTTGCACTTTAGAAAGCTCATGTGTAGAAGAGCATGTGAAACACCATGCGGCACAGCTGTGCTCCTCCCGTCCCGTCCCTCCATCCCTCCGGGGCACACATGAGCAGCGTTTCCCTGGGTCTGAAGAGTTTCAGAGCCCAGTCTCTTGCACAGTTGCTCTCGCTGGAACTGGAAGACGGGAGTACTTAGCTTCCATCCTGAAACCCACAATCCTGCTGAAATAGCATCATTCGGAAAAAGCATCCCAAGTCTCGCTGATGCGGGCAGGCAACCACATTCCCGGAGAGAACACGGACTCTGCAAACACCCTGTTGCTCTGGTATTCTGACAGCGAAAGCGGTGCGGTGTAAGATTTTTATGTAATCACAAACCTCAGCCCTGAGGAGTTAATGATGTTACTCATGCCACTGGGGCATGAAAGTCACCTTTTTGGGTGGTTATTGCTTGCCTGGAGCGGAGGAATGAGCCATAAGGCTGAGGGACGAGGGATGAGGGCCAAAGGACTCAGGCCACCCATGAAGTGAAATAATCCCCCAGAAACGCACTGCCTGGGGTGGGAATGAAAGTCAAGAGAGCAGTCATTCCAGGGCATGTACTAAATATTACCGACAGCCGTTCAGTCTGAAGTTTGCTGGTCTCTCAACACTGCAGACCTCACATTTGGGATGTATTACATAGATACCAGGAAATGACCAAAATCCAATTGTCAAGCTCTGGGCCCTAAGCAGTGAGCCCTGTTCTGATTTTCAGTTCCAATAGCAATCCATAATTAATAACCTAGTTTTTGAATGGAAAGAACATTTCAATAGACGGGTGATGCTTTCAGAAGGGCCTTGGAGAGTTACTGTTCATTTCCTTCTTTCTTTGTCTGAAGTAGGGCCCTGGAAGGGAAGACAGAAGCAATATTCCAGCTTATTGTGGCCTACAATTTTGACCCAATCGAAGACTTGTGTGAATAAAGAAAAGCAAACTCTAATATCTACGTTGCCTACTACTTGCCAGGCATTCTTCTCCATTTCTTAAAAGCCCTTTATTATTTAACCCTCCTGACAATAATTTAGCAGTTGGCATTGGCCCAGATTTTCAGCTGAGCAACCTAAGCTCAGAGAGGTTAAGCAGTTTGCCTGAAGTCACACAGCTGGTAAATGTGAAAGTGAGGAGGTGGGCCCAGGGATGTCTGACTTCAAAACCTAGGTTTGTTCTCCTTCACCAAGGCATTTTCTAGACTCACAGAACTTCCATGTTAGGACAGACCTGGGAGATCGTTTAGATTAACCCGCTAAATAATGCAGGAATCTTTTTTTCCACCATTCTCCATAAGTTGTAAGTCTAAATGTGCCTGAAATCAAAACATAAGGCCTAGAAAGAAATAAGAACAAGACTTCAGAATGAAGACAGAGGGCCTAAATAAATGTAATAGATTTTATTTAAAAATTAAATACGTATTTATTTATATATACAGTGTGTGTGCTGTAATTAAAAGAGATTCAGAGGAATGCTACTACCTTAAAACCCCTTCCCAGACCAGAAAGATAAGTTCTGGTAGAAAGCCCTTTCTCAGTACCGGAGACAGTGGACCAGGTGGAGTGAGGGTGGGTGACCGGCCTCAGCCCCAAGACTGGTTGGCGGTAGAGCTGGAAATGGAACTGAATCCTGTGTGTCTGAGCTGTGCCTCCGGGCTGCTCATCCTTGCCGCCAAACACTCAGGCTTCGGTCATGACTAGCTCTGTGTGAATTTGGTGAGGGAACCCAAATCCAGGTTTCAGTTTCCATCGTGTACCAGAAATGTGGCCTCAGATCACTACGAAGTTCCCTGCGGTCTGTGAACCTCCCAGGCAGGTGGAGCTGGCTTCTGCCAGGCACCTGCCCCGCAATGCCAGGAGGGATCTGTGGGTCTGAGTGGGCACCAGGTACAATTCCGCAGGCTCAGTGTCGCTGCGTTCCAGATACATGCTGGCCTTGAATGACACTGGGGACACCAGGAGCCTCCACCAGCCATAGCGCTGTGGAGTCTCTCCCGCCCATCAGGGAGAGAGAGAAAAGGAGGGAATGACTTAGGAGGTGTGCGTACTCATTTGCAAACAAAGTTATGTAAGTTGCTGGTAGATTTATATTGGTAATTAAGTGATAATGGCTGTGTGAAGCTGCTGGAGTTGGAATTCCTGTGAAATACCAGCAGGACTGAGGCCCTTTGGAGAAATGTCTTTTGATTTAGCATTTTCAGAAATGATGTGGGTTTCTCTAGAACTTTATAACCACTGACTAGAAACTCCTGCAAGCAGACTGCTGGGCTGGCCCATCCTTGCAGCCCCCAGAGAAGGACCGTCTCCTGCCCTGGGCTGCTGGGGGAGGACAAGAAGATGTCCTTACAATGGCATGGCCAAGTAGTGATGCTTGGCTTGGTTGTAAACCATCGAGATGCCCTGTACAATCAACTTGAAATGATCCAGTTTAATTAAGGGACCTGGGGGAACTTTAAAGAAACCAGCTTCAAAGACCACCCAAAGACTTTGCAAGAATCCAAGTTGAAATGATTACGTAAAGCAGAAATAACTCCCACCCCTTGCTGGCTGGCAGTGGTGGCCTGATTATCTGTGAGGCTAGGGAAAAGGAATAGAAGAGAAAAATAGTCTCTTAATATCCCCTAAAACATTAAATATATCATAATATATAAAAATACATAATTTTACGTGTTATATTTTAATTATATCTAAGATCTATAAATAAACTATGATATATAAAATATATTGTATATAAGATATGTAAGATACCTATTATAGATTTTTTATTTGATCCCAAATATATTTAAAGTTTTTACTTAAAAATTTTAATGATGTGTAGTTGATTTATGATGTTAGTTTCATGTGTACAGCAAAGTGATTCAGTTATACGCATAAATTTGTGCAGGTAATTTATAGTCATATAAATTATCTTTGATTTAGGGAGAGGCTTACTTATTTACATGTGCACTCTGGTGAGGTGCAGCTCTTTAAAATAAATGGGCTGTGGTTTCCTAATTTTCTCCTTCCCTTGATGGTGGAGGTCTTGATCAATACCTAGTCCTGGGACTAGGAGTGCAGGAAACTAGTGCCCACTTACGATGGTTCCACTTAACAGTTTCTCGACTTCATGATGTTTTGAAAACGATATGCATTCAGTAGGAACCAGTACTTCCAATGCTGAACTGTGATCTTGTTATCGAGTCCAAACTCGTTCTGCTCACTGCATGACAGGCCAGTAACTCGGGAGATGAAGTGTTGGGGCAAGGAATAGCGACTTTTTTGGAAAGCCAGCAGACCGAGAGGATGGCCAACTAATGTGTTGGAGAATCATCCTGCTCAAGTCAGAATATAGGCTTCTTTTATACAAAAAAAAGGGGGGGGTGTGGTTAGTTGGTGCACACTTCTTGCTGCAGGCATTCTTTGTTCTTGTAGCCATCCACGTGGGCCAGGTCATGGTGTCCCTGTAAACTTCCAACAAAACAAAGGTTTTCTCTATTTTGCAACTTGCCATCTCCACATAAGTGCAGAAGGGCTAACATCCTTGAAGGTCAGAGCTCCAGGAATAGGCTCTCCTGTCTATTTCAGGCTAAAGGCAACATTGTTTCACAAAAGGCGCAGAGCTAGCAAGACTGAGCCTGGAAAACAGGGCACAGTGGTTAAAACTAAAGGAACAGATCCAATATAGAGTCAGGTTTGTTCTCTACTACAATCTTTTCTCCCAGGCTAGCGCTATGGGGTGCTTTCCTTGACTCTCTGCTGTGATGCTGGGCGGTGAGCCTCAGCTCCCAGTCAGCCCTGCGATCATGGGGGAAACGACCGATACACATACCATTCTGGACCCAGACAAGCATTCTGTTTTTCACTTTCAGTACAGTGTTCAGTAAATTACACGAGATAGTCAACATTTTCTTACAAATCAGACTTTGTGCGAGATGATTTTGCCCAACTGTAGGCTAATGGACGTGTTCTGAGCACGTTGAAGGTGGGTAGGTCTAAGCTATGATGTTCGCTAGGTCAGATGTGTAAATACATTTTCAACTTAGAATATTTTCAATTTACGATGGGTTTATTAGGGATGTAACCTCATCATAAGTCCAGGGAGATCTGTGTTTTGAACGTTCAAGGTGCAGCTTGCTTATAGGAAATACTGAAAAGCTCAGCTGCTTCTCATGTTTGTCCCCTTTCAGGGTTTAAAATGCTCTTTCCATGTTGTGGTCACAGGCGAGAGGGCTTGGGGGCTGTATGTGTGTACATTCCCTGCGGGACAGCAACTACCCAGGCCTGGGTTTTAATTGATGGTGCACCTGGATTCAGCGAGAGAGGCTAAAGGTGGGCGTCTCCCTTGATGTCTTGGGTTGGTACCTGCTGCCAGCATCTATGGACAGACCTTGTAGTGCAGGGACCCAGCGAGGCACAGGAGCACGGCGGGGGCCCGGATCAGGCACTCACTGTCCATGTAGTTTCAAGAGGAAAGGGGGCCAGACAAGTGACACCATTGTGCCCTCAGAGGGGCCCCTTTTGGAGGCTGTGGCAAGTTGCAGAAGTTTAGAGAAAAGAGGAGGTGGTCTTCTGGGTCCTGAGCCAACCTAGGACTAAGGTCATGAGAGAGAGGAGATGGGGTCTGGGGATCAGAGCTTGGATGGGCTGATGCCCTGTCAACACCAAGGGGTCAGCTGGGAAAGGGGCACGAAGGGCTGATGCCAGACATGCTCATAGACTCACGAGGATACCTATTGTCCTCAAAATTGGAAGAGAAAATTGATAACCATTCTGTCACATGTCTGAAAGTGTAACACGCTAACATACCAGCCAGGACTGAACTCAGCTCCTATGTACTCATCAGTCAGATGGAAGGTGGGAGCTGTGAACATGCCAGGTATAACAGGTGGGGGGTCTGGGGAGGGGGCACAGGGCAGCCCTGGGCCACACGGGAGGATGACTGAGGAGGTGAGGGCACTGGCATCAGAAATGTAAAGGGAGAGAAAATCTGGGAACCTGGGAAGACGTCTTGTTTTAAGTGCCTAATTGCTGACGATTTGTGCTCAACCTGGAATGTTGTAGCAATGCACACCTTATCTCTCTGGGGTCTTCCTACAAATACAGGTCTTCTGCTCCCTGATGGCTTAACAGTCCATGTTCTCACAGACTTTCCTTTGTCATTTTCTGGTTGTCATGTTGTTTTCTTGAGACTAAAGTGACATTGGAGAGCTTGAAGGTGATGGATATGTTGAAGTCCCGATCCCCAGTGCCTTTGAATGTGACCTTATTTGGAAAGCGTCTTCACAGATGTGATCAAGTTACAATGTCATGTGGTTGTAGAAGTGCCTTTAATCCAGTAGGACTGGTGTCCTTAGAAGGGGAGAAGAAAGACCCCCAAGACGGACACAGAGGGCTGAAGGCCAGGTGGGGACAGAGGGAGAAGAAACCCTGCAGACACCTCGAGGACTCTCTCCAGCCCTATCCACACCTGGATCCCAGACTTCAAGCTTCCGGAACCACAAGACACAAGTTTGCGTGGTCCAAGCCACCCAGGGTGGGCCCTTTGTTACAGCAGCCTGATTGAAACAATGAGGGGTGCCCTGGGGGGGGGGCAGTTGAAGCCCCTGTAGTTTGAAATCAGATCTGAATTTGAGTCAAGTTGCAATTATTCACTGGCTGGTGACTAGGGGCAAATTTTTCCCTGAGCCTCATCCTTTCCCGAGACCTCAGTGGCCTGAGAAAGGGGAGTAAGGAGACGAGTCCTGCAGGACTGGCATGATCACTGAATGGGTGATGTCCTAGGTTCAATCCCCAGCACCCCCTTAAAAAAAAAAACAACTCTTGGCCTCTCCCCTCTTACCCTGGAAGTTATTTGCACATAGCTTAGCCCTGAACTCTCCTCTAACTGGACCCTCCTCTAGACTCTTAGCATCCTGAGGGCAGGCAGGGGGCCTACCTCCCTGGGTCTTAGATTCCCTCTGCTGTTTAGCCCACCTCCAGGCACTAGGGGGCGCTGGGTGGCAGCCCTGACCTGTCAAAGCCTTGTCAGCAATTCGGGAGGCAGAGGTGCTGCCTGCAGGTGGTCCCCCACTCACCTGGAGACTTGCCCCTCTTCTAGGTCTGAGAGCTGTCTCGCCCCACATACCTTGGGAAGTAACCAGGTCACCTACCTGCAGCTCGTTTCAGCTCCAGGAGTTTCTGTCTTCCCGAGGTCCCGGCGCCCCCAGCCCTCCTCTGAGCCAGTGGGGTGCCTGCGGCCTGCTTCCTACCTTGTCCCCAGTTTAGTCTCGCTCCAGAAGCTTGGGCAGGCCGGCTGGGTGCTCCCCTGGGCGGAGACTGACATCGGGTCAGACTGGGGGAGGTGGCAGAGGAGGCTCCTTACGAGGACCGCAAATTGGGACCTTTGACAAGAGCAGACGAAGTCTTGCCTGGGACGGAAAGGCACATCTTAGAGAAAGATGCCCGGACACAGCCGAGCAGACCAGGCTTTCAGACAGAGATTCTCAACCCAGAAGAGGCACTGGGGCCATCTCCAGATGTAGCCACACGGACCCGAAAATAAAAGATGCTCGGGTATGCTGAAATTAAAATAGCTGCTGGCTAAGGTTTTTCTCAGTAAAATCCTAAATATGTCCATTGATGCTGAACTTTTGTTTTCTCCCTCCCTTTTTTCATTTCTTCCTTCTTCCCTTCCTCTTTCTTTTCGTCTTTGTTTGCGATTTCCCTAAGCAAGAGCATAAGCCACTTAGGGAGAATGCTGGAAAAGGATTCCTGCATTAATAATTAATTATTCAGAGGATTCCTCTGCATGACCCCCGAGATCCCTCCCAGCTTGGAGACACCCTGAGTCTGAAATGCCTTGGTGAGGAGAACAAATCCAGTTCCTATGCCCAGTTTCCACTCCCAGCTCTCACCTTGACTGGCTGTGTGACTTTGGACAAGCTACTTAATCTCTCTGAGCCAAGCTTCCTCCTCTAAAAACCTGGGCCAATGCCAAGCACCAAATCATGGCTGGAAGGATTAAATGAAAAATTATTGATAAAATATACAGCAAGGATGGAAATGGAAGGATGAGTCAGAAAATCTGCGGCTGAGGAAGCTGGGAGGCACCTGCTCAAGGAGAGGAGATGAGGCTCTGGGGTGTAGCATGTGTGTGGACTGAGTAAAGACTGGTGCCCAAAGGACTCCGCACAGATGCACAGAGGAGCTGCTTGGGTCAGCTCACTTCCCAGGACCTGGCTCTGCTTGTCTCCCCATCCTTTTGGACCCTAGGTTCTTGTGATCAACCCAGGTCTGCACCTGGGACTGTTGCCACAATGGTGCAGTCCCTCTGAGGCTGCACAGCCTGGCACATGGTGATCTCTCCTGGGCTTGGCCACCTCTGGCTTGACCGGACTTACCCCACCCCGATTGGGATTTTCTGACTGTTGTTTCCTTTTATTCACGTATCCATTTATTCCACAATCATTTTGGGGGGGAGGCATCCCCAGGGTACCAGGCTCTGTGCCAGGGCTCTGAGAGCCCCCAGCCCTTGTGCCCATCTGTCTGGCCCAGGACCCTGTCACTTGGGTATCACCCTCACCCACCTCAGAACTGTTCCTCTCTCCCTGGGGAGTGGCTGAGCAGCAGGGCGTCCCCAGCCCCCTGCCAGGAGCAAATCTTGACATTGAGTTGATGTGTGTTGATTAAATGAACACATAAGAAAAGGATTTTTTTTAAAAATTACCATCCCTTCCAGATCCCCAGCCCCCTCTCAGACTGATGTCCTCCAAATTACTGGCGCAGTGAGGAGTTAAGCGCAGGTGGCCGGGTGATTGTGCAAAAGCAAGCCTCCCAGCCCTCAGGCAGCTGTTACCAGCACCTCTGTGAGCTTCTGATGTTCAAGTGTCCCTGGGGCTTAAAAACACTAACAGCGGCTCTCTTCCTAT
Organism: Camelus ferus; assembly: GCF_009834535.1. NCBI lineage: Eukaryota > Metazoa > Chordata > Mammalia > Artiodactyla > Camelidae > Camelus > Camelus ferus. The sequence continues at coordinate 67,999,644 of NC_045706.1, read as the reverse complement.
TACTGTAATAATACTTAGCACTGGCCTGCCTCCCCACCCCCTACTACAAGGGGGCCCTCACCCCCTGGAGGGGGTGTCCCTTATTAGCACTGCGTTGTTCATGAGCAGCTCAGGGGTGATGGGGTTTGCCTAAGGCACCGTGGCTTTCATCTGAGATAGTCTCTCAGCTCCCGCCCTGGAGGCATATGCTGTCCCCTCCCAGGACAAACATGCAGCCCACAGGGGCCTGGCAGGAGGCGGCTGGGCCACTTACTTCCCCCAAACAAACAAAATCCCTACAGAGAGGAGATAGACCCATCAGCTGTACGTGAAATTGTGAAGCACTAAGTTACAGTTCTGTTGGCTGTCAAAACAGCCAGATTTCCAACAACAGTGGAAAAAATGTGGATGAACACTGTGGGGGTGGGGGATATGAACAGGATACCCGCCTTGTCCCAGGTTTGGAGAAGAAACCTGCCCCAAGCAGGGATGGGTCCAAATCCCCCAGAGTGGTCCAGACCATCCAAAAAGTCTGAAACCTCTCACCTGGTGCCCAGGGAGAAATGAAAAACCCCATGTGCCCCAAAGCATCCCCCATACTGTTCCCCTCCCTACCACAGGCTGAAAGACAAAAAAAAGATTGTTTACAGGGAGAGCCAAGAGGGAAGGGGGCACAGAAAGGGGGAGGCAGCATCTCCGAAGTGGTACTGAAGGAGCCCTGGGTTACCTCCCCATCACACTGAACAGTTCGGCCCTGAGCCCCCAGGCCCTTCAGAATCATAGCGTGTGGACACCAAAGGAACTAGAAATATTCCAGGCTAATCCCCACCTTTTATAGTCAGGGAAACTGAAGTTCAAAGCATTTAAGTGACTTGCATGAGGCCATGCAACTAGGGAGTGCCTAAGTTATATTTTTAATATTAATCATATTATCAAGATGATTAATAAAGTCGCAACAGATGTCAGCATGACAGTTGAATCAGCAAACATTATTCTGCTCAAGGAGAACAGACATGGAAGAAGGAACTCCCAGAAGGAACAAAATCAGGTTAAAAGGCAAAATTTAAAAACGCACAGGAAGGCAAAAGGGGGACTGCATTCAGGTCAGCACTTGGATCTGAAAAGCAAATGCATTTCTTGTTCTCCATGTGTTTGTGGAGTTCTGGGCAATTAGATGCAGTGTGAACTCTGAGTGTTTCATGACCAAACAGGACTCAGGATTCCTGGTATAGTCCCTGAAAACTTTTTGCACCGTCTTATATAAAAACAGAAAAAAAAAAAAAAACAAAAAACCCTTATGCCACTTGAATGTGCACTGCCTGACTTCTTTTCCCTAGAAACCGGAAACTTCATCTCATTATAAAGATGCCAGTCAGAGCCGCAAGATGCCGAAAGCAGTGTGTGAGACAGGCGATTCTGGGATGTCGCCTTGAAGGGCAGGCAGGGCTCTTCCCAAGGTCACGGCTGATTTCGGGGGATCTCTCTGGTAAGAGGACGGGGGTGCTGCTCCGGGCATCCGCATGCCCTGTTCTGACTTTCAGCAGCTCTGCGGTTGCTCTGAGGCTTCCTCCAGTCTCTGTCCAAAATCCTCCAGGGGCAAAAACTAGGTGCTCAGTTTGACTGAACAATGAGCAAAAGAAAAGTTCCCATTCTGAAACTACCTGCTAATTATTCCAGGGAAGTTCTTCCTGTCAATCTTTTATTAATTATTCAGGGGAAGCGATTCTGTAAAGCAACACACAGTGAAATGGTTCATCTGACATAACTTCTTCCATTTTCTAGCCAACTGAAACAAATCCAAAAGCCTCAACAAACAATAAAGTTGAGAGGAAACTAAACTGAATGTTCTCCAAACACACAGCCACATCCTGCACTGAGTCCCCCGGCAGAAGCCCTGCCCGAAGCACAGGCACTGGGTAAAGTCTGTGTCCTGTGCCCTCCCCAAGTGTCTATAATGAAGGACGGATTCCAATTCTAATACATGACCGAATACGCTTTAATGACTATGAGTCAGAATACTGCAGAGTCTTAAATATATATTTAAAAGATTTAAAATGCTATAAATTATAGATGTTTACATTATAAACCACTATTATACAGGAAACTTGAAAAATAAATATGATTTGCTATCATGGTATTAGGTAATTACACAATTATTATCAATTCATGTCATCTTACTGTATCTGTTTGGTACATATTACAGGTTATCTTAACTATGGATACTGGTGTTATCTTACTATTAAGGTTATCCTACTATTTCTAATTCTTCTGTGATTTTTCTCCTTTGCCTCACTAACTTTCTTTCCTGACAGATACGTATACACACCTTACCCATACGTAACTTTTTCTAATTGACTTCAATCACATGAACATTTGTGAGGCAAAGAGAGACAGTAACAAAACTGGGTTTTTTTTAATTTCAGCTTTACTGAGGTCCTGAGGTACAAATAAAATAGTAATGTATTTAAAATGTACAATGTGATGATTTGATACATGCATATGCATTATGAAAGGATTTCCGCAATTGAGTTGATTAACTCATCCATCATCTTACACATTTTACTCTTCTTCTTTTTTTTTTAGGGGGGAGAAAACTTAACTTGAACCCTCTCAGCAAATTTCTATTATACAACACAGTATTTATCAACTATAGTTACAATACTTGACACTAGCTCCTCAGATCTTTTTCATCTTATAATTGAAAGACTGTGCACTTTGACCATCTTCTCCCCATTTTCCTTCCCCCCCTGCACCAGCCCTGGTGACCACCATTCCTCTGTCTGTTTCTGTGCAATCAACATTTTTTTTCTTCTTTAGATGCCACATATCAGTGATCCCATGCAGTATTTGTCTTTCTCTGTCTGGTTTATTTCACTTGGCATAATGCCCTCAAGATCCATCCATGTTATTGCAAATGGCAGGATTTTCTTCTTTTTAAAGGCTGAATAATATTCCATTGTGTGTATATGTGTGTGTGTGTGTGTGTGTACCACATTTTCTTTATCCATTCGCCCATCGAAGGACACTTAGGTTGTTTTCATGCCTTCGCTGTTGTGAATAATGCTGCGACGAATATAGGTGTACAGATCTCTCTTTGAAATAATGATTTTGTTTCTTTTGGATGTATATCCAGGAGTGGGATTACTGGATCATTTGGCAGTTCTATTTTTAATTTCCTGCGGAATGTCCATACTGTTTTGGATAGCATCTGTACCAGTTTGCCCCAACTGTGCACAAGGGTTCACTTTGCTCCACATCTTCACCAGCATTTGTTATCACTTATCTTTTTGATACTGGATATCCTAACAGGTGTGAGGTGTTATCTCTTTGTGGTTCTGATTTGCATTTCCCTGATGGTTAGAGATGTTGAACATCTTTTTATGTACCTTTTGGCCACCTGTATGTCTTTTGGAAAATGTCTATATAGGTCTTTTGCCCATTTTAAAAATTGGGTTGTTTGGGGGTTTTTTGCTGTTGAGTTATATAAGTTCCTTGTATATTTTAGATATTAGCCCCTTATTAGATATGTGTTTGCAAACATTTTCTCCCATTCTATAGGTATCTTTTCTTTTTGTTGACGGTTTCCTTTGCTGTGCAGAAGTTTTTAGTTTGATGTCATCCCATTCGTTTCTTTTTGCCTTTATTGCCTTTGCTTTTGGTGTCAAATAAAAAAAAAAATCATTGCCAAGACTGACAGCAAGGAGCTTTTATTCTTTATTTTCTTCTAGGAGTTTTATGGTTTCAGGTCTTATATTCAAGTCTTTAATCCATTTTGAGTTGGTTTTTGTATACGGTATAAAATAGGGGTCCAGTGCCATGTTTTGCATTAGGAGATTCAGTTTTCACAGCACTGTTTATTGAAGAGGCTATCTTTTCCTCACTGTGTATTCTTGGCTCCTTTGTCAACAATTAACTGGCCATCTTTGCAGGGGTTTATTTCTGGACTCTATTCTGTTTCATTGATCTACATATCTGTTTATAATGCCAATACCATACTTTTTTTTTAACACCTTTATTGTGGCATGGTTCCTATACAGAAAACTACACATATTTCAGATATACACTTTGATGAATTTTGATGGATGTATATACCAATGAAACCACTACCACAATCGAGATAGCTAACATTTCCATCACTCCCCAAGAGGTGCAATTTTCAAATTTCCAATTTATCCCTTCCCACCCCATTTCCCCCTAGTAACCATGAGTTTGTTTTCTATGTCTGTGATTCTATTTCTGTTTTGTAAATAAGTTCATTTGTGTCCCTTTTTTTAGAGGCCACATATGAGTGATATCATATGGTGTTTTTCTTTCTCTTTCTGGCTTACTTCACTTAGAATGACGATATCTAGGTCCATTCATGTTGCTGCAAATGCATTATCTTATTCTTTTTTATGTCCTGAGTAGTATTACATTGTAAAAATATATATATGATACATGTATATGCATGTATGTAAAAAAGTAAATATATATATATATATTTATGCCAAATCTTGTTTATCCAGTCATCTGTCGACAGACAATACCATACTGTTTTGATCACAATAGCTTTGGTTTTTGAAACTGACATTTGGTTTTTTTGTGCCAAGGACATTACAGATGGCGGATTTTGTTGACACCTGCAGGGAACGAGTGCCCCATCTGCTCAGGCTGCTCCCATTCCCCACACTCAAATCCTGGGTGGTGGCCATGATCCTCAAAGGTGCCCCCACCCCAAAAAGAGTAGTGATGGTGGTGGAACCATAAGGAATGCAGCGAGGTCAGTCTCATTGTCCAAAAAGCCCACTTGAACACCTGCCCCCTCTTGTCCCTGCCCCTGGCTCACGCTCTAGACCCTGCCCACCTCCACAGAGCTGGAGGCCAGGGACAGCAACCACATCTTTGTGCCCCCTCTGTGCCCCATGGCCTGCCTGCCCCCAAACCAGAGATGCCGCCTTCATAGAGCCAATGCTATTGTCTACATCACTTTTTGATTGGTTGATTTTATAAGATAAAAGTGCATTTTAATAAAGAAAAATTCAACATTGAAGGCTCAGACAATTTTGGGGGTACTGGGAAGGGGATATACCCACTTCTTCCTCCCACCTCCCTGCCATCACTGTGGAGGTGGGGTGACAGTTTTCTGATCTTGGAAGGAATTGAGGGCAGGGAGACTTCCCTCTGAATGTCTCTCCTCAGGGGCTGCCTGGCTGCCAGTCGGTTTGTCTCTGTGTGCCTCTCACCTACCTTCAGCACCCTTGCCCGAGTCCCCTGTGGAATGCAGGGATGGTGCCGTGCAGGGGGCAAGAGGGCACATCAGCTGGCGAAGAGACAGTTGGTGGTTGTGGTGGCAGCGATGAAGGGTGCGTGGGGGTGGACCAGCCAGAGGGAAGCAGGGAAGGAAAGGAGGGAAGAGAGGGAACAAGGAAGAAGGTGAAGGGGAAGAAAGCCAAAGAAGGTGGGGTGGCACTGGAGGGCAGGAGTGGTGGGGGTTGGGAGACGGTCTCCAGTCTCTGGGTCTCCATCAACTCTTGTCTGGGGGTGGGTCTCTGTGCACTTTGTTTCTCTTCGTACTGTCTACGTATTCCCGTTGGGACACTGCCAGCACCGAAGCTAGGGTCTCATCATCCCAGTCGCTCAGACCGAAGGCAGAAGGGGACATCTGCTGAATGAGGGCCTGGCACTCCAGAGCAGGGTAGAGGCACATGAGGGGGGAAGTAGCCCGGTCGGCCCCTGTTGAGAACTGGCGGCTTCTATCTGGTGCACAGGGTGAAGGAGGTTTGGCAAGAGCTAAGACAGTGCCTGGGGAAGGGGCCTGATGCCCAGCTCGGCATCAGCTCAGGGTGCTCAGGAGATGAGGCTGAACTCCACTACCATGGGGACCAGATGGGTCACTCCTCCAGGCCACTGGAGGCTGCTGCAGTGGCAGAACTGCATGTGGCACTGGCTTTCCAGGGCTGGCTGGGGCCACGGACTTGGCAGGCCTGTTTCTCTTGATCCCTCAGCCACTGCAGGTAGGACTCCCGAGCCACCTGCTCCTCAATGGCCTCGTTTGTGGCCTGCTTCTTGTCTTGCAGCATCTGCTGTTCAATCTATGACTCCTCCGATGTTTTTATGGCATTCTTCATCAAGGACTGCTCTGCAAACCCTGGTTTGAATGATGGCAGGCCCGGTCCCACGCCAAAGGTGGCCTTGTTAGGATTCACCACTGAGTTGTAGTGGATATTCCGATGGTAGCTGACACGGATGGGTTCATCCGCATTTTGCTGGATGCCATGGAATGTGTTGATCAGTTCTGTGCTGCATTGGTACACCTCCACAGGCCGGCTGAACATCTCTTCCTTGGCCTGCATCTCAATGTGGTTGCCATGGCAGTTGTTCTTCCGCTGCCGGTTGATGTAGGTGGTGAAGTCCTCTGTGACGTAGTTGGAGAGGGAGTCAGCATTCTTCATCAGATAGTCCACGCAGTGCTTCTGTCCAACCTCATGCATGTCCTGGTCTCCATAAACCTAGTCGGCTACGGCCAGGAAGAGAGAGGCGCCGTCCTCCTTCATCTGCTTGATGATGAAGCCCTGCTTGTCTCCCAGGGCCTTTTCAAAGCAGCGCTCCTGCTGCTCCGCCGGGGGCGGGGCCCGTGGCCTCGCGAACTGCAGCCGCTTCATACCCGCCCTCGCTGCTGGAACCTGCGCCGGCCTCCTCCGGCTCCGGACTGCCCTGCCAGCCGCGCCCGCCCCAGGGGCTTGCCGCCGCCGCCTGCTGTGGCCGGGCCCCGGGCAGCAGCCGCCCTCGCCCGCCTCCACGCCCGCCGCCGCTGCACCCACCGCGTCCCCCCCCCCCCCCCGGGCCACCGCCGGGGCCCCCGCCAGGGGGGAGGAGAGGCCTGCTGTGGGCGGGGGCGGGGCCCGCTCCGGCGCCGGGCGGCACGGCCAGCGCCCAGCGGGGCAGCAGCCCAGGCAGCGGGCCCTGAGGCGGTGGCGAGGCCCGGGGACGGGCCCCCACGGCGCCCGCGTCACGGTCGCGATCCCCGCCGCGGAGCTGGGCCGAGCACAGCGGGGCCCGGGAGGCGGCGGCGGCGGCGGCGGCGGCTGCTGCTTACTGGTGGGGTCGGCAGGCGGTGGCGGCGACTTCTTTTGGGGGAGAATACTCACCGTGGCAGCACCGAGTACCCCCCCCCCCCCGAGCAAACCCGGCGCCCACAGTAGCTTTGTAATATACAGGTGACCCTTGAACAACACAGGTCTGAACTGCATCCGTGCACGTAAACGGGTTTTTAACACAGATGTGTGTTGCACTGCTGCACAATCTGAGGGCGCTGCACTGTGGATATAGAGGAGGATCATTCGTAAAATTAATGCAGATTTTCCACCATGTAAGGAGTCAGGGCCCCTAACCCCGTGTGTTGTTCACAGGTCACCTGTAGTTTGAAATCAGGAAGTGTGGTTCTTCCACCATTGTTCTTTCTCAGGATTGTTTTGGCTGGGGAGGGTAGAGCTCAGTGGCCGGAGTACATGTACATGAGGTCCTGGGTTCAAGCTCCAGCATCTCCAGTTAAAATAAATAAGTACATCTAATTACCGCCCCCACTCCGAAATACTGCTTTGGATCCTGGGGGTGTTTTGTGATTCCTTGCAAATTTCAGGATTCTTTGCTCTATTTATGTGAAAAATGCCATTGGAATTTTGATAAGAATTGCGTGGACTCTGTGGATCCCTTGGGTGGTACGAACATTTTAACGATATTAATTCTTCCAGTCCATTTATTTGTTTCTTCCTCAGTTTCTTTCATCACTGTTTGATGGGTTTCAGCATGCAGATTTTTTCACTGTCTTGGTTAAATGTATCCCTATGTATTTTATCTTTTTTGATGCTATTGTAAGTGGGATTGTTTTCTCAGTTTCTCTTTCTGAAAGATTGTTGTTATCATATAGAAATGCAACTGATTTTTGTATATTGATTTTGTCTCCTGCAACTTTACTGAATTCATTTATTATTTCTAACAACTTTTGGTGGATCTTTAGGGTTTTCTATATATACTTATCATCTCATCTGCAAGCAGAGACAATTTTACTTCTTTTCTGACAGCAGTATTCTTTCAAATGCATGGGCTGAATTCAAGGAAGGGACATGGGTGAAAAGGCGTGACCCTCTACCCACAGTATAAGACTCAAAAGATAGGCCCCTTCTCTGCAGTCAGCTGCTGGGTGCACAGAGTTTCAGGAGCATTTAAAATAGAAGAGTTCATCGGTCATTCAAAAGCATGGGTTTTAAATGCAATTACTGAATATGATTAGCTGTTTCATCTTCTGTGCCAGTGAATTTGGAATCTAATCTCTGCACAAAACAGAACACTAAGCACTTACTCCATCGAAGGGCAGCTGTGGTTGTTTATCGGTGGATGGATACAGTGGCCAAATTCCTGACAGCCACTGTAGGTAACTGTCAGAGAGAAAAAGGAGGAAGAAAGGCGCTGCTCTTAGGAGATACTTAGGTATCTTCCCACTCGTGTTGAAGACTCAGTTCAGGTGTCTTCTTCTGAAGACCCCCCCACTGCCTCGCTCATGCCAGATGGAACCCATCGCCGCCTTCACCACCCACCACGGTGCTCCGATTGTCTCCACGCCTACTTCTCTTGCAGGATTACAAGCTCCATGAGGGCAGGGGCCACGTCTTATTTAAACTTTGCGTTTCTATCACAGTGCACAGGGCCAGGCATTCGATAAATGAATAAATGGATGAGCTGCCAATTAAACTCAGCAAAGGCCAGACTTACAAATTAAGGAGATTATTTATTTAAATATTTTTCTTTTTTTTAATGTTTACTAAGCAGCTATTTTATTTGGGGGGATAATTAGGTTTACTTATTTTTTAATAGAGGTCCTGGGGATTGAACCCCGGACCTCGTGCATGCTAAGCACGTGCTCCATCACTGAGCTATACCCTCCCCGCAGTAAGCAGTTTATTTAAATAGTTGTTTCCTATGTCCCTGAAGAAAAATAAATGAACCATTGATTATATTAACTTATCAGTCCTTTTCCAAGATAAACCTTCAGTTAAACCTAATTTTTTTCATAGGTTGGGTGGTGCCTTTCCAGCCCTATAGACAGAGTCTTGCAATCACCATTGGAGAATTCAGAGCCATAGATTTTTGTGACCCAGCCTCGGTTTGCCGGCTGCCTGGTGGACACCTGTGTAGAGCAAAGGTGTGTGAAGTCAGAGGATGAGCTCAGGGTTCCTGAAAAGAAATGTAGCCTCAACCCTTAAATTCAGGTAGATGACTTGATAACAGTATTTTAAAATGTATGAATAACAAGTGAGGCTTCACGTATGGACCTTAATTCTAGTTTTAGTTTACGGCATATCTATGCAGTTTTTTTTCCTCTTTAGTCTTTACTGGGAGATAAGCTTCCTGAAGACAAGTGTATCTGTGTGTTTCAAAGCTATGTCCCCAGCAGCCTCAACAGTGCCTGGGAGGGAGAAGTTACTCACAAAACACTTCCTGAGTGACTGCGTTCCTATGTGTGGGAGCCACGGGGAGAGAAGTTTGCTGTTTAAAAGTCGTGAGCTAATTTCTTGTTCTTCCCCCCAGATGTCAATGGATCAACCATGAAACGAGCATAGATACCATCGGTGTGAAAAGTTTTATGGTTTTACTGTCATGATTTTTAGCCCCAAAAGAGTGAAAGAAACCCTCCAGGCCTGGAACATTCCCCCTCAAAACATGCTCCGAGGGTTCCCAGGGGAAGTCTTTCCCTTGGCTGCACAGGAAGCGCGGAGGTGCCTCTGAGCCCTGGGCAGCCCAGCTCATCCTGGAAGGCTGGCCAAGCATTGACAGAGGCCCGGGAGACAAGGCTAGAGAGACACTGGGAGAGCACATGGAGAGTGGACAGCAAGGTCTGCCCCGCTGGACAAGACGTGTCCCTCTGCTTGTGGACTGGATGCACCACATGTGTGTGCGCGTGTGTGTGTGCATGTGTGTGTAAGCGTGTGTGTGCGGTCTGCGATCTCCCGTGCATCACTCCTGCTGCAGGAGTGAGGAGAACGGCAAAAACCAAACAAAAACAAACAGAAACCTCATTGCGGTTTCTGAGGACCAGGGTTTCCGTAGGTGACACGAGAGGTTTGTAATTTCCACGTGAAGCTGTTTGCCAAGTGACTCATTCCAAAGCTGGAGAGAGAAAGACGGGTTCAGTTGGAAAGAGATGAATCAGCCCTCTGTCCGTGGCCAGGATGGCCAGAGAGATGTCAGGGAACAAAGTGGAAGATGGTCCAGTTTCTCCTGGCCGGCCTCTCAGCCCCAGTCCCTTTGGGGGAAAGGACAGCTCTGGGTACGAGGTCAGTTTCTCTGATATGCCGTGTGGCAGGCCCAGACCTCGCCTCTGCAGTCAGCTCTCCGGACACTCAAGACTCCTGGGGAGCGGGAGCCAGTGGATCGCAGAGCGGCCACAATCAGTGCGGATGCCGAGTCCTCCTGGCCTGATCACGCCTGGAGGTTACTCACTGCGTGTGCACTCTGCGTGCGTGTGAGTGTGTGTGCAGTGAGGGAGGACCGCTTTGAGGATGGAGAGCCAAGGCCAGGCCTACTTCTCAGCAGCTGCTCACTCTTCACCCTGAGGCAAGTCCTTCAGCCTGGCTAGGAGCAGACTAAGGGGAAGGTACAAACACCGCCTCCTCGACTCCTCTGAGGTCAGGCAAGCCCTGGCCACACTGCAACGCGCCATGAGTATGTATCGATCTGACTTTTGGGCTCCTTTGGTCTCCTTTCCTTGCAGCCCTGTCCACGGTTAGACTGCCCGGTGGAGCCAGGTGCCTCCAGCTAGAGCTTGGAGGCCACTGGAAGCAGAAATTCTTCCCCAGTTGGGACGAGCCAACTCTACCATTTATGTGGGATTTATGTTGATCTGCGGCTCCATCAAAGGGAGGTAACCTGTGCTCTTTCCAGCACCCCGTCTCCTCGTCTCCTGCTGCCCTTCCTGCTCACCAGGCCCAGACACTGATGGCTGACGCAGGCCCACCTGATAACCCAAAAGGTCTGCGCTTCTGTACTGCCTCGGGATTCTCTCCAAAAGTTCTATACAGGAGGATAAAGGCAGTGACCAAGGTGTACCTGCTGCTTTGACCCAGGCACTGGGCCAACCAGACAGGACTTCCTCCTATTTAATCCTTCTGATAGTTCTTAAACTAACTCTCCATCTTACAGATGTGGAAACTGAGGCTGCGAGGAGGCACAGGCCTGCCCAAGATCACACAGCTCTCGAGTGACAGAGCCTGGATTGAAACTCAGGAGGTTGGACCCCAGAGTCCTGGCTCTGGATAAGAGTCACCAAGTCTGGCCAGCTTTGCACCCTCCCAGCCCACAGGGGCTCCTGGAGTTTGGGGAAAGGGAAGAGGGGAAGGATGAGCAAGGCTTATTCTGGATGTGCAAGCCCTGCATGAGGGTTAGGAGGCCCTTTCCACTTCCTTATCCGTGTCTGCTGTTTTTTTCCCCTCGATTCCCAAGGGAAAGGGAGGGAGAGCCTAGTTCAAGGCTGTCCCAGCACCACCCAGGTTCTCTGCCTCCAGCCCTGCTGCAACCCCCAGGCTTCCCCTGCCTCCTCTTCAGCCCTGTCTGGGGACGTGTGCAATCTGGAGATGGCGTGCCCTGGCCAGTCCAAGTGGAGTGCAGACAGGAGAGCTCTCCTGCAGGCTCTCAGTGAGGCGAGGAGAAGGAAAGATGTGTCCAGGTGACCCCCCCGGACTTGACTCCTATCCTCACTGCTCACGTCCATGCTGTCCAGAGCCCCAGAGGTCCTCGAGCCTCACCCTCCACTGGGCAGGGCACTGAGTGTGCCGAGAGGACCACGCTCTGCCCCCCAGGCCCTGCCCCGGCAGGAGAGCAGGCAGCAGTCCTGAGGCGGACACAGGCCGGGGCTGAGAGGCCTGTTCCCCTCCCAGGCCTTATGCCAGCTTGGCCACACCAGCACAGCCATTCAGCTTCTCTGGACTTGGGGTTTCTCGTTCTTAAAATGAGTGAGGAGCTTGGAGTTCACTAACTCTCTAAACATTACTTTCAATTCTAAAACCCAGGGACTCTAATAAGTCTCTCCCCTTCTGGGCAGCCCCACTCCCATTCTCCTCCTGGACCTTCTTCAGCGGGGGTGATGGCAGAGCTCCCAGGAGGCCGGGCACCCAGGGCCCAGGCATTGCAGAACAGAAGTGGGATGGTTCCATCTGCTGGCAGAATGAGGAAGCGGTGGTCTCAGCAGGCCCAGCCCCAGGGGCACAAAACTCTCTGGGGCCCTCAGTGTGTTTCCAAAGGACAAGACCTGTGACCCCCCGCAGCAGCTACTGGTGACAGGCACCCCTCAACACTGGAGTCCGATGCTCACACAGGTGGAAGTGGCTTTTCCCCCAAACACTCCATCTTGGTCACTCACAATGAGGTGAATTTAATGACACCCCCCCACACCCAAGACCAAATGACTTCTGTCCAAATTTATCATGTTCAGACTATTGACAGTGATTAATTGCTATAGCAACCGCATAACAATCTGGAGGGCGGTTGTGGCGGGAAATACCTGACCTTGAAGGAGCTGTGTCTGCTTTGGGGGAGAGAGGAGGAAGGGGTGTTAACTGGAGGCCCCCTTTACCCACTTGGATATGGTCCTCCTCAAAGTCAAATATTCCGAGATGAAAGTGGAGATCAAGTTACCAGAACAGCAAATAAAGACATAGGAGAAACGAGGAAGCAGGTATCACTTGGGCGCCGGTGGACAGACCTTTCTGACTGGTGGCTCCTGGTCGGCAGGGGACACTGAAGGTCACTGCCCCTCCCGTTCTTGTGTCTCACCTGACTTTCTGAGAGCAAGGTCAGAGAGCAAATCAGAAATGGGGGCAAGTTGCAGCCGGGTCTTTCAACCAGTCGTTTAGTTCTATGAAGTGTCACCTGTAACAGGATAATGGGAAGGTCTGAATGAGCTGGTGAGGGAGTAAGGGCTTTTCCTAAAGAAAGACAAAAGCAGAGAAGCAGCTCCCAGCACTAAACCCGCTGCCCTGTTTCTTCAAAAAAGAAGAAGAAGAAAAAAAATAGGTTCTCCAACACGGAGAAGCAGAAATCAGAAACTTCTTAAATCACCTTAAATGTTTTGAACAGAATGAAACACCGATTTTGCGAAAGAAACAGCACTGGGAAAGATCATAGCAACAGGGCGCCCCAGCTGCTCGGTCCCCCAGGTGTTTTTGGAAAAGGAAGAGAGCTATTCAGCATTGAAGATTCAGGAATGTCTGTTGACATATTAAGGAAACAACCTCAGGGGACAGCTGACAAAGCTCCAAGAAGCATCGCCAAGGGAGCGGTGATGCAAACGCAGGTCCGTTTTTACAGGCTGCGCACAGCCATGCTCCCTGCCTGACGGCTGATGTCACACTAATTCCTAACTGGATTAGCCTTGGTGGGACATCAACTCGGGCGGCTCAGTCAGCTGCAATCGATAGCAGGCTCCTTTTATAGAAGGACAGTAAAGGAAAACATACATACACAGGGACAGGGAGAGAGTCCAGATTCCGCTATGCTGAAAACCCACGCCTTGTGCCAAAAATGGGGAAGGAAAAGACAGGAAGGTCCCCTGTAAGCCTGAGAGGCACCCAGACGCGCTCAGGTGTCTTTCTGTGGAGGGAGTCCTGGTGTCCTCAAGGGACGCTGCTGTTCCATTGATGCAGGCTTTGTTTTTTAAAAGCATGACTAAGGAATATGCCTAATTCCCAGTGGACCTGAATGAGGATGGAAGGAAACAGAAGACATTAGGTGGGGAGGGGAAAATAATTATTTTTTTCATTATCGAATAAATGGGCTGATTCCTTTTCAACCTATGCATAAAATATTGCTTTTCTTTAACACTTCTATCTTCAAGAAGACTGCTTTTCAGGTATTTTAGAATAGATAATAAGAATAAGAATTATAAAAATTTGAATCAATCTTGGACTGAATGCTTATGTCGAGGGTCCTCTCTTAATGTATTGAGGGGCCACTTGGCATTTTCTCTTTCGGGCCTGGCAGTTTTAACTGCCCATAAAGAAGACCCCATTTTAAAAACTCACTTCAATATTGCATGTTCTTCTTTCTTTACTAGATTGTGCTGAGCTGGAAGGGACCTATGCTGTCTTATGCAGGAGACCAACAGCCAAAGCATCCTTTGTTCCGAGACCTTCAGAGTGTCAACAGTCAAAAAAAAAAAAAGAAAAAATTGGGTGGGGGGTGAGAGGGAAGAATGAACACCAGTGGAGACAGCAGAATTGTATTTAATATTAATGAGATGAGGATAATGAGGATGACAAAGCACATTAGACACATGAGTTAAAAAAGTCCACAAGGATGGCAGTGACATGATAAAAATGACACATTATTCTTTTCTTACATGTTTACAACACTTTCCTGCTAAGGCAGTGGGCTTTTTGTCCCAACCTAAAGGCAGTGTAAGCTTTGGGGTGTCTATAAACCGCATGAATTTATATGAAGAGATGGTGGGTATGTGCATATTTTTTTGGGAGAAGGGCTTCCAGCTTTCATTAGATTCTCAAAAAGGTCCAAGAGCTCCTCAGAGGCCTAAGGCTGACAAATTCTAATAGATAACAAGTTTCTTCTGTACAGCACAGGGAACCATATTCTATACCCTGTAGTGACCTATAATGAAAAAGGATATGGAAAGGAATGTATGTATGTATATGGAGGATGACTGAAACGTGATGCTGGACAGCAGACATTGATGCAACATTGTAAACCGAGTAGACTTCAATTAAAAACAAAAACTGGTGAATTCTAAGGAGTTAAAAATCCTTCTCAATTGAAATTCCATCTCAATCATCCGTCACCGCCCAGTGAGACCACTTATATACAGGTGGAGAGAGTGGGAAACTGAGCGGCTAAGTGGCTTGCCCAAGGCCAGTGAAGCAGCCTGGTCTATTATTAACTGTGACACGGGATCAGACGGCCCCTTGTGTGAGTTTCTGTGGCCTGTCCGTCAGCAGGAGCATCCCTTTCCATAACTGCTCACAAGGAGAGGACCAGAGGAAGGGGAAAAAGAAGATGAAGGAAAAAAAAAATCTGTAACCCCATCTCTCCCAGATATGATCCTAAGTGAACAAATACCCTGGCTGTTAGGAGTGGCTCCTCCCCTTTCCAACCATGACCCTGAAGTCACAAACTCTTGGTTCCTTTGGGAGGAAAATGTGGATAATAAAATCTTTCCTGCACATCGCCCAGAGTTGTTACACAGCTCAAATAAGGTTATGGACTTGAAAATGTGAAAAGTCACTTTGTAAAGCACGAATATCTATATATATTTTATCAATACTGATCAATCGATCAATATCAGTATCACTATAAGGAATTCCTACTGTTATCCTGAGAGGTTGCTTTGCCAGCCTTGAATGCACAGCTGCCAGAACTATCCCCTTAAAAAGACTGCTTCCGGGGGGAGGGTGTAGCTCAGCCGTAGAGCGCATGCTTAGCAAACACGAAGTCCACTCCCTCCATTAAAAAGTAATAAATAAACCTAATTACCTACCCTCCTCCAAAAAAATAAACAAGACAAAAAATAAAACAAACCAACCCCCTCTCCCCTCTAAAAACCCCACACTGCTTCTGATGCTAATTCCCCACTTTAGAAATTGCCCTGGGCCCTTTTGACCCATTATTCAAATCCGTGTGTCACTGGTCAGACTTCTCCTGATCCAGAACCCAATCTTGTCTTTGGTGCCACCAGCCATGATCTCTGACCTCAGTTCTACTCCATCCAGGTAGATCTTCACCTCACTGGCACCCAAAGTGGTTGTTTTATATTCTGGAACTCCCTATACACTTTCCCTCACCTGTGATGTGTTAGCCCACCTTAAAATGCAGAACACTCCGAAATGCTTCATTTACTATCATTTCCATCAAAAGGCGGCGTGCTGGTGGCGACTGGGTGACCTCCTCAGAGCTGGTTTTATCCATGATAATTACATGACACATCACTTAAATTACATCCATTGTGTGGTTTTTCTTTTGCAAACTTTTGTTTTCATTCCTTCCCTCCTTTTCTAAAATGCTTAGAAAAATAGATTTTACAAAACACGGGATACGAATGTCACTTGTTGTGTATGAATTTGCTAAGAAATCGGGTCTACCACAGCTGTCATTTTCCCCACAGATCCTTCTCAATCTGTCATGCATTTACTATGTTTTATAAATATGTGACATATTTGGAAATATATTGTTCACGTTCATCTTTTGTGTTTTTCCATTCAAGTCATGCGAAAAATATAGTATTGGTTTGTCAACATGGCTTTCAAAAGCGACAAGATCTCCTCACGTGGCAATTCCAAGAAAGTCCACAGTCCAGACCAGGCAGTTAGGATGAGATAGTTCGCTCCCTGTTTCTGACTTGGCCATGTTCGTATCTGCCCCCGTGGCACGTGTCAGCTGTGCTTTCAGCATCTCGTAATCAAAAATATCTGAAGTGCGTGACGCAGAAGCAAGGTGGCTCACTCACACTGCTGCACGTTCTAGAACGTGTGTCCCTCCTGATAAAAGCAAGGACACAGAAGGAGTCGCAGGCCTGGGTTCTCCCGCGTTCTTTCTGATGAGTCAGGGCCACCACACCCAGGTAGGACTGTTGGGATGTTTCCATTAACTGAAAGCTCTGAGCTGGCTTCCAGACCATTACAAACGCCTGAGGTTTTTTGTTTTTTGTCTTTATTTTTTTCATATGAATGACCACAGCCTTGGGTGGAAGTTTAAGTCATATTTCCTCCTGGAGCGTTTGAGGTCTGTAATGCTTGGCTTCTGGGGGGCTGAGGAGAGGGTGGGAGGCGGGGAGGGTGGAATCTAAATACCAGTTCTTTCAAAACCAAATGTACTTGTCCTTTCTCAGTCAAAAGAATAAGGTGATGGCATATATGCATAACTGAATCACTATACTGTACACTAGTAATTAATACGATATTGTAAATCAACTAGACTTCAATAAAAAAAAAAAAGAAAGCAATGTTTGAACAAGGAAAATGAGGTGGTGTACTTCAACTCTTTTAAAATTGTCCTCAGTTTTATAAAGTACACCTGTCAGTTTCTTTTAAATAAGGGCAAAATTAGCCTAAGAAATCCATACTCCAGATCTCATATTTCCAATGGATATAACCACTGCAATGACAACCCCTATTATCACACCATTATTATTTACTGCATGTTTATTTCTTACATTAATCTGATCTTAACACGTTATCAGCCGACTCTTGCCTTGCAGGAGGGATGCCAGCTCAGTGAGCCAACATTCGGCAAAGCTGTCTGTCTCCCCAGCCCCCGACCGTATCTGTGTCGGTTCTGGCCCCAGACTCCCCACTATGTTCTTAGTGGGCCTCGCAGAGACCCCCAGGGGGCTGGGAGGCTCTCTGCATAAGAGATCACAGGCCTAGAATTCAACTTAGGGTAAAACTTTGAAGGAAGTTCAGCAGGGGCTCTTTGTCTCTGACATGTGCACACAAAGGGCATTGCCTGGTTTACAGGAGATGCTTGGGAGATCTCTCAAGACTGCCTCGCTGCTGATCACTGGGAAAAAACAAACAAACAAACAAAACCTCCCAGTTCTGTGGTCACACACCCTCCTTGTGAGATAGCAGCGTATTATTTATCAACAGCTCCTCAGCCATTGGTGTCAGGACAATTAAACCTTTGTATCCACAGTTTGTTCTTTGAAAGCCCTCTCAGCCATCGCCTCATTTTGCCTGCTCACCAAGCCTGCAAAGGAAGGCTTTTTCCAGATCTCACATAGATTTAGAGGAGGAACGGAAGTGGAACCTACATCTCCCAGCCCATGTGTCCTTTTTTTCAGTCCACATACTCTTCACATGGTTACCGATCGACATTTCCCTCCACCCCAACCCATGAACATTTATTGAGGGAGGAAAAAACAATCCTGTTTTCAGAGACTGCTCTGAAAGAAACTTTGTGTCTTCAAAATATTACTTTATTTCCCATCACTGAATTCTCAGGGTGCGTGAATTATTTCTCTAGGTGCCTACTGCTCTGCTAAGTGTAAGGACAGATCAACAGATAGCTAAGGCAACCTCCCTGTTCTCCAGGAGCCTAGGGTGGCAAGCAGATTCTGAGATGTTCTTGTGTCATCTCCTCCCCCTGAATATGAGCAGAGCCTTAACTTGCTTCTAGCCAATGGAATCCAGCAAAAGTGATATCATCCCACTGATTTCATTGCATTAGGTGGCAAAGGTGAAGGGATTTTTGCAGATGTAATTAAGATCTCTAATCAGTTGCTTGAAGTTAATCAAAAGACAGATTGTCCTGGGTGGGTCTGACCTAATCAGACAAGCCCTTTAAAAGAAGGTTTAGAGGTCAGAGACTCAATGCAGCATCTCTCTCTCTCTCTCTTTTGCTGGCCTTGAAGGAGTAAAATTTCAAGAGATCTATAGCTTCAAAGCAATAAATTCTGCCCTGTGAGCCTGGTAGAGAACCCTCCAGCTCCAGTCTTGTGAGGCCCTGGGCAGAGGACACAGCTGACTTGTGGAAGAGATGATAAGTGTATGTGCTTTTAAGCTGCTAAACTGGTGATCATTTGTTACACAGCAATAAGAGACAAACACACTTATGATCTAGGATGGAGCTACAGCTCAACAGAATTTAGCAAGTGTCTATAAAAATCTAAGATTTGTTAAAAAAAAAACTGTTTTAATACAGAGGTGATATGCAGCACTAATAATTATACCACAGTAATAAAACCAGTCTTGTCATTTAGAAACAATAGTGACAACTATATTATCTCCCTCTTTCTCTCCATGTCTCATACACACAGCTGCTCAACCAACTGCTTATAGGAAGGTCCTATTAGGAACATTGGTGATCACACTCAGAAACATCAGATAACTGCTCCAGGAAGGCACCTGAAATTTCTCTCACAGTTGAGCTGTCACCTTGGAGAGGAAGCATCGGCTTCTGTGGCAAATCACAGGGAAAGATTTCTCCACATTAGTGGGATTTCAAGAGGTGCCTAAGCACATAGACTCTTCGAGGCAGTGCCTGAAGCAGTGCCTGGGTGAGCAGGAACACAGGGGAAACGCAGCAGGCGCTCAGCAAATACCACAGAGATGCAAGTGACATCAGCGCTGGGGAAGAACCTTCACCTTCAAGGCGGCAGATGGAACGGCTTGTCCGTTAAACACTTCCCGGTGGATTTGACCTGAAAGGGTACATTTTTGTGATGCTTTCTAATATTAATTTCATCAGTCGAAGTGTGGACTTTTCTTGTGGGTGTGATGACAGCTGGTGAGGATACTGAGGTGGGAGTGACAGGAGGCCTGGCCAGGTGGAGGGCATCCCAGGTCCGCTCTGAGGAGTCACCTCACACCCGGGGAGACAAGGCTGGTGACATCACACGGCACACAGCTGAGCTCACAGGTAGGAGGCACCTAGAACGGGGAGCCCATTTTGACATCAAATGCAAAAGTAATATTAATGAAACAGGACGGGGACGAACAGTGCATAGCCTCAGGCGGTGGTCGTGTGGTGACTCTTCAGGATGCCCCCAAACCAGCCCCCCACTTACCGTAGCCCGTGCGCGTGGCCAGGCCACTCACCCACCCAAGCCCCCTCAGTTGGAAAATAGGGATGACTATAGGACCTACCTCCCAGCAAAACCGTGCTAGGACTCGGGGAGAACGCAGTGAGACGGCTCACGCTGACGTGCAGGCAGAGGGAGGCTGCCCCGTAAATATTTACGACCGTGAGTCACAGAGGTGAACCAGAAAGGTCAACGGCAGGGGTGACTGGCTGGACGTTTCTGTGTCTGCAGAATGCCTCACAGTCTGACTCTTGTTCCAGAGAGTTCCATGCTCCTCCTGGCGGCCCCATACATCAGCACCTGCTGGTTCTAACAGGGGAGGACCCAGCCTCTGCAGGGCTGGGCAGGCCAAGCCACCCTTGTGCTGTGTGTGAGCGGCGCGCCTGCCTGGTGACCTTGTCCTCGCCGGGGGTGGCAGTGGCTGGCATGGCTGGGCTGTCCCCACCTCCCCCAGCCTCCACCCCTCCCCCTCTGCGGCCACCCAACAGTGGCCTTCTGTGCTCTTTTCTGTCCTCGCTTCCACTGGGGCTGGACTCACCCTCACTCACAAGCCCCAGATCTGTCCTGGGCACAGGGACAAGGCGGGGCTGGGCTTCTCGGGGAGCAGCGAGGGTGGCTGTCTTCAGGCTGAGAAAGGAAGAAGCCCTGGCACTAAGCAGAGTGAAAAATCCCCAAATGCTGGCCATGATGGAGAAAACAACAGCCGTAAAGCAGGTGAGGAGGCCGGGCGCCGTGGGAACGCAGTGCAGGCGGGGCACACACGTGGTGTCCGGGCCGGGGCCCCAGACCTCCCCGGGAAGGGAGACATCCTTTCTGGCTGACGCACCCCGAACTCCATGTTTCCTCCAATTCTGCAGCAGGGATCCAGGAACAGGAGAAAAGGAAATGGAGAAAATGCGTCCTGTGATCCAAATTTAAGCAAGAACAGGACGGACGGTGTGAGCCAAATAGAAACGAGGCCAAGAGCGCTTTCTTCGGGCCCCAAGCTTTTTTGTTTTTTCAATTGCCCAAACCTGTTTAACTGCTTCTTGAGAACGACAGTTGTGGGATCCAGTTCACAACGGGAGAGGAACTCTAATTAGTGCTGTAACCTCACCTTCAGATTTAGCTGAATATAGTCAAATGGCGCATTAAGAGTGATTGCTGCCAACTGATGCCTGAAAGAAACAGAAGGGAGAGAAAGGGAGGGAGAGAGAAGGAGGGAGAGAGGAAATTGTGACACACTTGAATCAAGATCCCTACTGACAGGTTGTCCTATATCAGTTGCACGAAGCAGCTATAGCTCCTTACCAACCAGCCTCCATAAATCCCCGGATTACATGATGTGTCTGCGTGGTCTGCTCAGACTGGCACCCTCTAGATCACGTTCACGGTCATTGCAGTCATTGGATTTCCACAGTGAGGACTGGAGAGGTGCCCTTAACAAACCACAGTGCCCTCCGGTTCGCAGGGCGGTTATCATCCTTACACTCGGTGCTTCACCACCTGGCTGGGAGGAGAGTGGTCCTGTCCCTGTTTTGCATGTGAGGACGTTCCAGCTGAGACTTACAAGATCCCCACTTGGAGGAGGTCACCAACCAGAGCCTGATGCTGAATCCCGTGACCTTTCCTCTGCCCTGGAAGACTGGGGACAGGCGGATGCAGAGAGGGAAACTGAGGCACAGGCTAGCAAAACGACTCCTTCATGGGGTGAGTGACTCCGTGGAGATCACCTTAGGGCCTCAGCTTACTAAAATCAACACCTTTATCTAAGGCCAAAAAGACCCCCAGTGACCTGACAGTCCTCACGGGAGGGGCTGTGTATCCAGAAAGCCTCAGACGCAGTGGGGACTGGGAGCACTCAGCTGTTCTTGCTGTCTCCTAATGTGCTAATGTGATTATCTCATGGTGGCTATTGTCTGTGTCCCATGACTGGTGTCATTCCAACGCTTCTGGAGAAGAGGAGTGGAGCTCCAGGCCCGCAGAAGCAGTCCCAGGCAGAGTCTGAGTCATCCAGTACATCTGAGTGACAAGAAAGAGGCAAGTCTCAATGTGGAATCAGGAAAGAAATGATGCAAACCTCTCTCAGCCTTGGCAGGGAAGGGAGGCTGGGCAGACCCAGGATCTGACTCTAAGCGTTAGCTGCTTCTCCCTGTTTGCTTTCCCCCTGGGCCCACCCTCCACTTCAGATCCTGCCCATATGGTTGACAGGCCTGCAAGGTTTCAAGGAGGAACCAGGCCCCTCCAGGTGAGCGCACCTCCCAGCTGGGCACAACCTCCATCCTGAAGAAGCACATTCTGCTCGGAGGTGTGTTTCCCAGCCTGATTAAAATCCCCACGAAGCCCCAATCCCAACCACAGCACATGCCATGGGTAGGGTGACTATATTTTCCCTTCCACGTTCTTCTGTTGCATTTTATGGCTTTTCCTACCTAGATGTCAGGCCGTCTCCATGAGGCATGACTTCCTTCCTTTTGAGAATTTCCAGGAAGCCCAGTTGCCCCCCGCATGTTAGATTTCATGTAATTCAAACCGAAGTTTGAGGCTGTTTCTCCTAATTCAGGAAAAGTCTTGAGCTTGGCAGCCCACATGGAAAGAGATTTTTTCCTTAATGGTAGTGGATTTGTGGGGTGGGTGGGGGTGTTTTTCTCATTTTGGTTATGTGTGGATGTTTCATAAAGGGCACAGAACCAAGCTCAAAAAGCAACTGCTTGGAGAGGTAGAAAGTCTTGTAATTCATGTTGTGCATAATGCATTTGGCAGCCTCGAGCACAGAAATTTCTAGAAGTGTTTGCCTGGCAGCAAGCTCTTAGCCAGTTCACATTTTTAAAGCTGTCCTGGCCAGCTGCCCAGCCTACAGAAAAAGTCTTGTATCTCCACAAGTTTGGCTGGCCTCTCTGACGAGTTTCCAAACTGCATGGCAACGTTGGATGAGCTTATGCTCAAGTGCCAGAAAGACTCCTGCTACTTGGATTGTTACTAAATACCAGATGTGCTTAATACCAATGAGCAGGCAGAGCCAAACCTAGGGCAATCAAATAACCTATCCTTAAGATTTTCTAAAAACAAAAAATGCAGTTGGAGCACCAGATTACTGTTTTTCTTTCTTTGCTTTACGCCCTATTACTGGAACCCCTGGGGTGATGGGAACAGGACTCGGGGTAGAGCAGCTGGCTCTGGCAGCGACCAAGACGCTGTTTACCATCACAGCCCTGCACATCTGAAGCATGTGTGAGAAAGCCCAGGCCCCAGCAGATTGCCTCCAGCCCCGCTGCTCGCAGCCCCACCCACCCCTTCACCACCAGCCCTCCTCCCTCCGGGCACACGTGCAGGGGAGGCTCTGGCCACACTGGACAGCATGGAGAAGTTGAGGGGCACTGGGATTTGACCTTGGAGGAGAGAGACGGAGGGGGCATTGGGCAGAGAGGGTTTGGAGTTGGCAAATTAGAGGATGTGTGAGAGTTAGAAGCTGCTGCTACTGCTGGGAAAGTGCGGAGAAATTCTCAAAGGCTTGGGGAGACAAGAGGATGCTGTGTGGCTTTGTCAGAGGCCCTGGCTGGGCTTCAGTCAGTAGACCTTGAAGTATTTCTTAGTGCAAACATCTCCAGTTCCATCCTCCCCACTCCCTGCCCATTGCTATAATTTCTTTTCTTTTCTTTCTTTTTCTTCCTTCCTTCATTTTCTTTCTTGGAATCCAGTGGAAAGGGAAGTGTACCAGGCAGTCTCTCCTCTTGCTGGATTCCAGACCATTCCTGCCATCAGGCTCCCTTCTCCTGTAACAGAGGAGAACAAATCTGACTCTATATTGGATCTGCCCCTTTAGTTTTAACCACTGTGCCCTGTTTTCCAGGCTCAGTCTTGCCAGCTCTGTGCCTTTTGTGAAACAATGTTGCCTTTAGCCTGAACAGACAGGAGAGCCTATTCTTGGGGCTCTGACCTTCAAGGATGTTAGCCCTTCTGCTTTTATGTGGAGATGGCAAGTTGCAAAATAGAGAATAACCTTTGTTTTGTTGGAAGTTTACAGGGACACCATGACCTGGCCCACCTGGAAGGCTGCAAGAACAAAAAGTGCCTGCAGCAAGAAGCTTGCAACAACCAACCACACCCCCTCCCTTGTTTTTTTGTATAAAAGGAGCCTGTATTCTGACTAGAGCAGAATGGTTCTCCAGGACATTAATCTGCCATCGTATCTGCCGGCTTTCTGAATGAAGTCACCACTATTCCTTGCCCCGACACCTCATCTGATTTATTGGCAAGCAGAACGAGTTTGGACTCAGCAACACTCCCTCCCTCCCTCCATGCCCTGGGCACTTGATTCTCCAAACCTCCATGCCTTCCATCTTCCTAGTCCTGACTCCCAAAGTCACAGTTCTGAAAAGATGACATGAACATTCTTCTCACTCTGAGGCTGCTCACCCCCAGGAGACAGATGGCAAGCATGAGTGTTCAGGGTGGTCAGAGAGGAAGATGGAATATTGCAAAATGAAATTTCAAAAATGGCAATGAACTCTTGCCATAAGAAATTTGAAAGGCAATGCAAATTCTGAAAATATTTGTTATCTACATGAAGACAACTGCATACAGGAAGGAATCAGTGACTCAACCCTTGGAGAGCTATTTTAAGAAATCTGCTACTAAAAATGTACTATAATCCAACTGTGCCTTGAACACCATTCTGCCAAGGCAAACTCCACAAGAAGGCTGCATGGTTTCTCCGCTGCGTGGAGTCATGGGGGGATGAACCATGAGCCTGGTCTATTTAGCAGTGAAATGCCTTGAAAATACTTGATTGAAGGGGATGCAGATGGGGAAATAGCATGGAGCTGATGTCTCCAATGCCTTTCAAGCCTTCCTCCTAACTACAGTCACGTGTTTTACACATCAGACGTGTTCCTGAGAAGTCGGGCGTGAGTCCATATGCTCAGGGGAATTATGTTTCCCATGTTCCAGGGATCCTCCTGACTTGGAGGAACCAGGTATCTGCAAGGAAGCTACAGAGAAATCCGACGCCCACGACTGCTTCATCTCTGCTGAGCTTGGACACCCCGTCTGACCCCGGCCGGGACTGAGCTTTGAAGGACACAGGCAGCGACAGCAGTGTCTCAGTTTCATTGCTGGGTCTGGGGAGGAAAGGGCTGGTCCCAGAGAGGGGTCAAGGGCAGGCTGTGTTGTTCTCCAGCCGCAACACAGAGAAGGTGAGAGGAAACCACCCCAGCACCAGGCTCTGCTGAAGGCGAGTGAAGTCGGAGGCCGAAAACAAAAGCGGAGGAGCCCATCTCCTTGGAGCTGTTTGTCTTACATAATCCAAATAAACACAGCAGTGCGGAGGCCGGGACCACGGGGCCCAGGGGCAGAAAAAGGGCATCTCCTTTGGCTTCTGGTCAAGAATGGCTTCTTTAAAACAAAGTAGTAATCATACTGGGGAACACACCAGGACAATTCAGAAGGATGTCCTGAATAAATTAATTAAGTAGGGCAGTCATTCAAATCAGGACTTGCAAGGCGACTTTCTTTTCTCCTGCTAGGGAGGTAAATCTTAATCAGAGCGCTGGGAAGAAGCCAAGTTGACACTGGGATGGCACTTGGGGCTGCTGTGAGAGGGACCAGGGGCACAGGGGCCGCTCTCTCAGACACTGGAGAGGCAGCTCCCTTTGTCCCCTTCTCAGTCCAGGGCAACGCAGGGGGACCCCAGCCTTCCGGGAAGTAACGAGCAGTTTAAAAAAAAAGAAAAGACAATTTACTGACTCAGCAAATGAACACAGGCCCAGCGTCTGAATGAAATCAGAGAGTCTGGAAATTGAGAGCAGGTGAGAATTCATTGAAACCTTTTTCGCCAGTAGCCGTCAGTCTCCTGGGACAGCCACCCTTATCGTATGCCAGGGGACAAGAATAGAAAGAAAAATTGAGAACACAGCCCTGAGCATGGGCGGGGGGATTGGTTGCCAAGAGTTGCCCCATTAGTAGGCTATGGGGACATGCAAGGGAACATTTTCAGTACGAGGTTTGTGTTTAAAAATACATCTCTCTTCCCAGCTGGCACGGGGAGTGGTTGAGGAGTGAGAGCCTCCTCACTCTGTGCTGAGCAGGTGCTCCCTGCCCTGGGGTTTACTGCCGAGCACTGAACCCTCCGAGGCTGCCCCTTACGTGCCATAGGACAGTCACTGAGATCTCAGCCCAGCTCCTAGCAAGCTGGCGTAGTTGACAGTCCCTGGATGAAAGCCACGTTCCAGAAACATCCTCCACAGGGTGGTTGCTGGGTGCACCCGGGGCCGGATGGGGGCTGTGGGGATCCCTTCACCCCTGAGGCCTCTGACCCTTCTCACATCGTGGATGTGTCCCTGGGGCCACATCCCTCCCCATGTCCTTATTCTTCAAAGGAGGACACCAGTGTCTGGCCACCTCCTAAGGGCATTCTGGAGTAAGAGCTAATAGAAATTACTTAAAAGCCCTTGGCAATATGAAAATGAAAATATGCATGTATATGCATGACTGGGACATTGTGCTGTACAGCAGAAATTGACACATTGTAACTGACTGAACTTCAATAAAAATAAAATAAAATAAAAGTTATTTAAAAAAGCCACTGGCAGATAAAAAGTTGAGGATCAAGTGCTGAAGGCTGGCCCCCCTCACCTGCTCTACCTAATGCATTACTTCTGTGCACCCCCTTCGGTGCTTTGCTGACAGACTGCCCCGCGGGGTTAGAAGCTGGTCTGTGTGAAAGTCTCAGGTTCCTCTGGGGAAGCTGGCCTTTGCAGGAACCACTGACAACCGTATACGTCCCAACACACATTCTGGGTAGAAAACAACAGGTGATGAGCCAGGGAGGCTGAGAGACAGCCAGGACCCGCCCGTGGGCGCCCAGGGCTTGGCACCCGCTTCCCGGGGCAGATGACGGGGAACACATCAACGTGGCAGGGTCAAGTTCCACTCTGCCTCAATGAAACCCCAGGGACCTCCTTCCTGAAAAACACCTGGGACAGTGTGACAGCTACTTAAGGGATGCCAAAGAAAAGGGTCCCAGGGGAAACCTCCCTGGGGAACGCCCTGCTTGCCCGAGGCAGTCGTGAGTGACAAGGGGCAGACAGCAGGAGCGGGCACAGCCAGGGTGAGAACAGGGATGAGGACGGTTGCCACCATCACCTATGGGATAATAGACTGACCCGGAGCTGTGGCCCTTCAGGGGCCCTTCCCGGAAACGTGTACCGCTTTGGACTCCTCACAGATCCTGCGGCTGTTTACTTTGGGGGTCTGTGTAAACAAAACACAACTCAGGTTCTAGGGTTGCCAGATATTCTCAGCTCCTTTCAACTCTGGCCTCTGCCTCGTGGTTCCTGAGTGGTGAGATAGCAGACAAGCAGATGGGGACAAAGCGTCCGCTGGAGGTGAAAGCTGACCCCATGACAGTCCCCACCGTGCGGGAGCGGCCACCTCTGCAGCAGGCTGGGGAGATTCCTTCTATAGAAGCCGCTGGACTTGGACCCCAAAGACCCGGCTCTGACAGCTGGCTTGGCCGTCTCCTGGCAGTGTGACCTTTCTGAGACTCAGTGGCCTCACCTGTGACCTGGAGCTGGAGACCTACCTGCCAGGGCACTTGGGGTGTTTAGTAGCTGATTCTGTCTGTGATGGGACCTCTTGCCTCCAATGGCACTCAACTTAGTCACCTGGCAGGTGGGGTGTCCTCCCGTCTCAGCCCCTGGGAGCAGGCACACAGCGCCTGGAAGGCAGCCTGCCTCCCCCTTATCCCTCCACCCAGGAGCCGGCGACAGAGCCGGGCTGAGCAGGAGCTCTGTGTCCCCTGCGATCCAGTCTCACCGGTTAACCCACCTGCCCGGCCCCGTCGCTCCCGGCTACAGAGGGGGGCACCCTCTCTCTTTCAGGCCCCTAGGGCCCCGGCCAGGGAACTGAAGGCCCAGAGAGGGCACAAACAGAAGGAGTATTCTCTCTGGATGAGTCTCCAGGCTGCAGTTGCCCCAGGCGAGTCCCAGGCCTGCAGCAAACCTGTCTGCTGTGGGTCTGTCTCAACATGCTGTTTGGAAAGTCAAGATGTTCAGTGTAAACTTTGCTCCCCTCCCCTTTCTCCGGGGACTTGCAGATGTCGCTCTTTGCAGCCCCACCTCTCCATGTCTCTTTGGTGCTGAAATCGGAGGTCACATGACATCCCCATCAGAACAAGTTCCTGGCGTCGCTGTCCTTTTGGAGAAGGCAGAGTTGGGGTGGCGATGGCTCTGGAGTTGGCCCCAGTGTTGGTTTCTTCGTGGCACTATTTTTGGCAGATTTTTTTTAAATCCTTGCTCTTTATCACAAGCCCGTCGGGCAAATGACAGCGGAATCGCAAGCTTGAATGGGCTTGTCTGACAGGCCAACTTTTATCCTGGGCTCTGCTTGCCTGACTTTTCAAAAGGAACTTCGAGTAGAGGACAGTAATTTCATATTGATTCCTCGCTGTAATTTGCTTTGGGGTTGAAAATGTCGCGTTTCAGTCACCCTGGCTGAGTTGGGTAAGGGAGGAGATGGGCTGGGTGGGTGTTGCTCTGAAGCAACAGCCCTCGAAACACTGACCAGCGGACAAGGACTCTCGACCAGGCACAAACGAGTGCATTCACAGGACTCCGTGGCAGATTACCAGCTCCGGCAGAAATAAAGGCCGCTGGTAACAGAAGCTTCACAGCGAACATCTCCATTATTCAAGCATGTATTAGAATATCTTGGTGGGGGGTGAGTAGGCAGAGCTCAATGGTAGAGCAAATGCTTAGCATGCCTGAGGTCCTGGGTTCAATCCCCAGCCTCTCCATTAAATAAGTAAATAAATAAAAATTTGAAAAACACTGCATCAAGCTTCACTATAAAAATTTTTTTAATATATAAAAAAAAATTTATGCCCCAGGCTGTTTTAAGCGGAGGAGTTGGGTTGGTTTTAGGCCAACGGCAAAGGTACTAGGATGGTTCTAGACACAGTGAGGAGCAGATGGGGCCCAGCTGAGGATGCAGAATTCAGCTGGGATGAGGGTCCGCTGGCAGGTACAGGCCAAATGTAAGTGACACCCTCAGCTGATGAAAGCTGGTGAGGCTGTGCTTGGAGCACCCTCCTAGGAAAAGGACAGAGGCTCATGAAAATGTCACCAGACATGGTGGCACCCAGTTTAGCAGCAGGAAGCAATGGCTTTTCCTGATTTGCAATCTGCACCTCCCTCTCCCCCATAGCAACTCTCCCGGTACTCACGACGGAAGCCACACTGCCTGACGTTTAATTATTCTTCCTGCAGATGGCCACTAATGTTTCATGTGTCTTGCTCCCCTGGCCTGTACGTTGAGGTCAGGGACCAATATCCAGCCCTGTCTGCATGCCCTGAGGCTCTTTCCCAGGGCTCAGCACAAACCAAGACTCAGTAACTACCAGGAGCACATCAGAGCCTTCAGGCATCACTCAGGGAGGTACTGGTGAGACCATGAGGCAGGGTGCTTCGAGGTGAACAAATCCCAACTTGTTCTTGATGGGACATCAGGATGCTGACAGTCTATCCTACCCACCTTTTGTGCCTTCCTGACCATGTCACCCTGTGCTGTATCTGCCAGCTGAGCAGAACTGAATGCCCTTGAGCCTCTGTGCCTTTGCAGAGGCTGTTCCCTCTGCCTGGCTGCTCTTCCCATGTTCTGCTATCTGTGGACTTGTCCATTCAGCTCCAGCTCAACTCTTCTCTCCGGACAGAGCTGCCAGCATCCCATGGGCAGAGTTGGTGACATCTCACCTTGTGGGTCCAAGGTACTTTCTGGGGGCCTGATATAGCGGCCCGGCTGGCTGGACTGCCCTCAGGATGGTACTGCTGCGTTGGCAGTTATGCCCCTTCTGTTGGGCTGTGAGTGCCCCTTCTGTCGGGCGACCACGTTCCTCCTCATCTCTCAGCACCGTGCTTGGCCCCCAGTAAAGGTTTATGGAATGAGTGTTTCCTGCTCTGGGCAGGTCACAGGGAAGGCTTGACCAGGACCCAGTAATAATGTGGGGATAGAGCCATGGGGGGTCCCGCCATGAAACCTGATGACCACTGCAGAGAAGGCAAAGCCCTGGGGCCCCTCCTGATGAGCTGCGGCCCCCAGGGCCCCGTCCTAGATGTGATGTCTGGGGACATGGTGCTGGTGTGCTGGAGCTCCAGCCTCCTCTTTATTTTTTTTCTTTTAAATTTATTTATTTATTTATTTTTAGTGGAGGGACTGGGGATTGAACCCCGGACCTCGAGCAGGACCTCGTGCTTGACCTCGTGCTCGCCATGCGCTCTACCACTGAGCTGGGAGACACAGTAGCCAGCTTCTCAAGTGGCCTGAGCCAAAGAACCAGTCCCCGCATAAAACAGAAACCATCATCGTCATGATAAACACGGTGGGGCCCTACAGGGAGCCAGGCGAGCAGGGTTCTCCATGAGAGCAAATGTTCGTCCAGAGAGAGGTTGCTCACTGGTTCCTTCTGAGCCCAGAGAAGTGGCAGTCGCCCTTGGAGGGAACGTTCCAGAAGCGTCTGTGTCTGAGACGGAGCTCATTCACCTCCCCTCGGGGGAGAGGAGGAGAAGCTCCCTGGCAGAAAGGAGCCAGCTCCCCCGGGGGACTCACAGAGCCGCAGACTCACACAGCTAGAGAACCTGCACACTCCGAGTCTGGAAGGGAAGCACGCAGGTCATCGGTGTCCAGCTCCTCTCAAGGTTAAGGATGAAAAATGAGTCCCAGTGGAAACAAAGACTTTCACTCACCGGCAGTTCCTAATACGGAGCCCCGGGGGGATGTTAATCTGAGGACCGAATCGGAAACAACTCCGACCTGCCACCCGTGTTCATTTTGTGGGATTTCTTGCTGATGGAGGGGTTGATGTCGGGGTCCCCCCACTCACCCGCCCATCTGTTTATCTGTCCACTCACCCCTCCATCCATCTAGTCCTGCCCCTCCCCAAGGTAAGACATTAAGACATGAAGAGCACAGATCTTGCTTGTCCTCATTCCTTCCTCTCCTTCTTGTTTTCCTCTCCCCCCCAGGATGAAGATGAGTGTTACCTGGGGCCCAGCACACGTCAGGGTGTGGGAGAGAGGCCAGTTACAGGGAGTGTCACAGTGGGGTTTTGGAAACTCTCCAAGTCCCTTAAACTCCGGTGGTCGACATCCCGCAGCCAGGATTGCTTGACAGAGCATGTGACAGGGGAGAGCGTAATGAAAGTACCCGAGATGTGAAGGGGCTGCCAACGCACCTGTCCCTTGTCTTCACAGCATCGTCCAGCATCAGAGCCGGGGGCGGGGCGGCGGCCACTGGATAGAGCTAAGGACAGAGATGTACGCGGACCACCACTGGAGCTGCTGGCTTCCCGTGGCCGGGAAGACAATGCACCTGGCTTCTGCTGGGTGTCCTGAGTTAAATATCCCAGCCGACTGTGAAAGGGGCTGGGTGGATCTGTGAGCAATAGCGATGTGGGTTTTTACAGAAGCTAAAATACAGGGAATGAAATCTTGTGCTTCTGGCCACATAAATGGGTCTCCACATGAGGGCAAGGATTCAATTCATTACACAGGCAAAACCCCGCCTAACCCCTGCGACAGCCTGGTGGGATAGACCCAGGGCAGGATGGGGAAATGGGGGGAAAGCGGAAAGATTTGTTCCAAGCACCAGGTATTCGCCACCACATGAAATCAGGAGCTTGGACTTGATGCCCCCCTACCCTCCTCGGCTGAGCCAGGGAGGCAACTCCAGAGCTTCCGACGGCTTCTCCCTGTACTTGGTTTATTACACACAATCTGTATGGGGGCTGTTTCACCCTTAATGGCAATCCTGAATCACTATTTCCCATCTTTGCCTGCAAAACAGCAACCCTGAGCTAGCGCGCCACCATAAATACCGGGCCCCATAAAGCTGCTGCCATATAGATTCGCCTTTTTGTGCGTGTGTGTCTGATTCACTGGCGCTTCGGCAGCTTTCCAGGATCGAGGAGAGGAAAAAACCATCCTGAGCATCCCAACAGCCTCATTTGATCTGCGGTACCGAGCGACTCATTTCCACTTCACAGGCTCTGCTGAGCTGGGCCACAGAAAGACAAATCCCAGGAGAGGCAGGGGTGGGCGGGAGAGGAAGGAGGGTGGAGGAGAGGGAGGGAGGGAGGGCGGGAGCGAAGGTCCGCATCTACTAAGCTGTTTTACTTTTGGTGAAAAGCAGCATTTATCAGTGATTTCATATATCATGTGAGAGGTGGCTTCCTGCCAATTTCTAAGAATCCAAACAACCCACTGACATCATCTGCTAAATATAGTTCAGCCTTTGCTTTAGGTGAATAAATAATGTCGCTGGAAGGGAAGAGGCTCTCTTCAGGTTACATGTTTATTGTGATCAGTCTGTCAAGCTTGTGCCATCCAAAGAACAATGTCCAAGGAGGAAGGGCGGGCAAAGAATCTTCAAGCCCTTTCAGGAGGTCACTGTTGAAGACCCATTCCTGCTGCCTTCCCAGCTGTGCCCGGCCCTGAGAGGGAGGTGGGGGATTCAGGAGTTGGGGGTCTTAGAAGTCCTGACAAGTAGGGGTGTGTATGTGCCATTTGTATGTCTGTCCTCCCTCCAAACCAATAAGGAAAGGTGACTGGTCTCTCCGGGGCAAACTGCACAGAATGAGGACATTCAAGACAGACACGGCCATGAGCTGTTCATGAGGCTGGGGTGGAGGTGAGCGGGGATCAGAGAGCAGGGTGGGGTCTGGAGTGAAGATGGCCAAGGCATCTCCCTGCATTCGGCAGGCCTTCGGGTAAGGGTGCTTATCCAACAGCGGCTGGATATTCCACCCTCCAGAGCGTTGGCGTTTAGCATGTTGTGTTGAAGCCACAGGGAGAATTAAGACTTATAAGGAGACCGAGAGCTCTCTGCCTCCTCTCCCAGGACACGCTTCTCCCCGGCTCACTCCCAGGCTCCCATCGAGGAGGGGGCCATCCGACACAGGGCTTGTAGGCACTTGGAGGAAGAGCAGCTCTAGGGAGAAGAAAGGCAAGAAAATTAGTGCCAGGAGATAAGGAGGCTGTGAGCAAAATAGCTACTGGAAAGTGTTGGATCCCTACTAACATCTGCAAGATTTCTCCTCACAGTCAGGGACACAAGAGAGGTGGCTACTATGGAAATGGGTGTAAAAGCGCAGAGAAAGGAGAGGGCTGGGTGGAAAGAAGGAGGAAAAGGCACACAACACTTTTAAATCATCAAAGGGGAATACCACAGCACTTTCCATCTCCGAGAGGAAAGTTGAATGCTACGAGCAGGGGAGGGGTCGGGGCTCTCAGCGCAATCCCTTTCCCCCAGAAGCCTGGGTATTGAACCTGCTTTCCTGCGGTTAAGATCGTGGACCAGGAAAGCATCTCCAGGCTGCTCGAGTGGTAACGTCCGCGGCAGACTGCACGCCCTGCTTCCTTTTGGCCGTGGCCTTCGGTAACGAACTTGGAGAGATCAGGTCATTTTTCCGTGTCGTGGTTTCATCACCGACCTTCCTCCAGGGAGGCATAATGAAGCACTTTGTCCAAGGAAGAACGGATAGTGCTGTTTAAGGCAGACACATGACGGAATGTCAGGAGCTCTGGGCGCAGCTGGGCAAGACGCGTGTGCCCCAGCCAGTGCCCCGAACGCACCCCAGAGAGCCGGGGAGGCGGAGGCCCAGGCTGTGTTCACACCTAACCAGCGCCACTTTGCTGCAGCGTGGGTATTAATGAGATGAAAGTGTTTTCTCCGGCAGAGGGGTGTTTTAATGAGTCGTTCATTTTTCATCCCAGGACTTAGAAACACGGTGCAGCAGACATAGGTGCTCTCAATAGAAATAAGATGTGAGCCTCATATGTAACTTCCAATTTTCTAGTAGACACATTAAAAAGCTAACCAGGAACAGATTAAATCAATTTTAATCTAGTTGATTTGACTCCAGTATACTCAAACTATGATCATTTCAATATAATCAATATAGAAGTTATTAATGAGGTATTTTATCTTCCTTGTTTCCATACTGAGTCTTTGAAATCAGGTGCATGTTTGACACTTAACAGTAAGACATCTCAATGAGCCACGTCTCAAGGGCCCAATAGCCCCATGTGACTAAAGACTACTTTATCAGACAGCACGGCTCTGAATTTTCCATTACAGATATAGAATTTTCCATTACAGATATATAAAGAAAGAACACAAAGAAGTAAAAATGGAAAATGGGTCTATTTGGCTCAGGCACTGATTCTCCCCACTTGCCTTGTCTCACCGTGGGAGCAATCATTACACCCACACACGCAGTTTGAACAGATAATCAACCTCAAATAGCTGTCTTCGCCCTTGAACAGTGGCCATCCTGTGGTTAGGATGAAGGAGAATTTCCGCCTAACAGCCTCAGTCTCCGGGCCAGTGAAATCTGACAGACCCAGTTTACGCCACATTTCTGTCACTTTCTGAGACCGTTTCTTACTCTTTCTGAGTTGTCCTCAGTTGTGAAATGGAAACACCTTTCGCTGGGTCACAGGTTTGCTTTTTGGATTACGTAAGGTGAAGTCCAGCAGCTGGTCTACCATCAAACAGATGCCAGTGAGGGGAGCTCACGTCCCGTCCTTCCCCAGCTGTGCGCCACCTGTCTGCCCTCGGATATCCAATCTTCTTGAGGCCTCTGTGAATGAAGACACTGGAATCGTACAGTTCTTCCCACGATGGGAAACCGTTAAGAGTAGAAACACGACTTTAAGGACTGGGATCCGCCTTCTCTCAGTGATTCAGTTCAGGCTCGTAGCCGCATGTGTTCCCAGCACAGGAAGATACCAAGACTCAGTCAATCAGAAAGAGCCCTTCTTCTGATAGCCATGGACCACATGGTTAAGATATTTAGAAAAGATAATTTAAATGCATCCTTTATTTTAAAAAATTTTTTTGTTTCCTTTTGGGGGTGGGAGGTAATTAGGTTTATTTATTTAAAAAAGTTTTTTAAATGGAGGTACTGGGGGTTGAACCCCGACCCTGTGCATGCTGAGCATGTGGTCTACCACTGAGCACATCCTGCCCCCCTAAATGGGTCCTTTATGTTCTGAAGCTCTCAATACAGTAGCCATTAGCCACATGTGGCCATTTCATTCCTTTAGTTAACTTATTTTCTGTCACACGAGCCACGTCTCAGGTACACAGCAGCTACATGCTGCCAGAGGCTGCTGACCGGACGGTGCAGAGACACTGGGACATCCCATTGTCACAGAACGTTCTTTTGCACAGTGCCGCTCCAGAGCTTCCAGTCATTCCTTCAAAATGCAACCAACACAAAACCCAGAAGGTGCAGGACTTTGTGAGTAAGCAGGTCTAAGGTCAGACTGGATGAGTGTGAGCCCGACTTCACCCCTTTGGAGATACAGCGACTTTAAGTTCCTTAACCTTTCTGTGCCTCAGTTTAATCATCTGGAAAGTGGGGATAATATTAATTGAACTGAATTCATTGGGCTGTTGTGAAAACTAAGGAAGGGAGGGCAGGTAAAGTGCTTACCACAGTGCCTGATGTGGTCAATGCTTAATAAATATTATGTATTATTATTAATTCTGCCCCATTAACTGTATCTAAAAATAAGAGAGGATTGGGTTCTTCTGAAAGGGGAAGTTGTCTTGGGTTAACTTAAAAAAAAGCTTCTTGGAAGAGGTAATCCCTTGAGCTGTGATTCAAAGGAAGGTAGGGGTCTTCCATTCATTTGAAGCAACTACTTACAGGCATTTCTTGAGCATTTACTATGTACAAGACACTGTTGCGGACACAAAGATGGCCCTTCCATTCAGAAGCCTCATGTCTAGGAAAGGAGAAAGATAGGCCATACTGTCATGAGTAAAGGCAGTGAAGGGCTGATGCACAGCATGTCTGCTAAGCTAGAGAGGGACCCTAATCTCAGCTGGGAGGCCAAGGAGGCCATTGTAGAGGGCGCAGCCCCTGAGCAGACCCTTAGAAGGAACGACAGGACAGGCAGGAGGAGGCGGGCAGAGTGGAGGAGTCATCAGGCCTTAAGCGGCAGCTGCAGCCCAACATCTCAGCCTCTGCATCCCCAGGGACAATTAATCAGCCTCTTGCTGATGGGAAGATGGGCTCCAGCCTGTGCCTGGGTGCCCCTGCATGGGCAGAGCCCCTCTGGAGTGAGGACTGCCTCCCCCATCACCATGATTAAACCAATAGTCCCTGACACCCCACTACAGAGGCAGAAAAACTGGGAGATCAGATCAAATTTAAGCACAAGGAATCAGGCAGCCGGCCCCAGTGTTATCCTGGCTGTTGTTCATTCTTTTAAAGTAGCAAGTTTAGCCTAGCAGCTCATCTAAAAAGGGCCCAGTGTGTCTGCATCTACTGACAGACCTTGAGCAGTCTGCTGTTCTCTTGGTTTGCACTAGGATGAGAAAGAAAAATCCTTGCGCTTTCTGTCTGGGTGGCAGCCCAGGTTGAATAGTGGCTACATCAACAAAAAACCAATAAACAAACAAAAAACAAAAATAAAACAAAACAAACAAAAAGTAAAAAACCCAAATAAAAACTTTTTAACAACTTTAACAACAAAAAAAAAAGCAGAAAAAATTAAAAATTAGAAAAGCAAAAACAAACAAAAAAACAAAACAAAAATAAAAAATAAAAAGGGCTTGTGTGTCCCAGAGAAGGAAGTGCAGGGTGAGCCAGGAGTTGTGGGTCAGGATGGGCCTGTCTGTCTCGAGGCCATGGGCAGATACCCTAGCCTTCTCCCTCCATGTGTATGTGGGTCCAGCACTGCCAGCCCAGTTGGAAAGTGAAAACCCAGAAGGGTGTGTTTCTGGTGACTGGGAATCCCTGAGAGGCCTTACAGGCCTGGAAAAGCAATGAGCCTGTGCAGGCCTGGTGGTCGGGAGGGAGGAGGCCAGACCAGTGTTTCTACAGGACTCTCCCAGTGTCTGGGGGCTCAGGCCTCCCCAAAGCCCAGACGTTAGGTCACCGAGTTCCTAAATGGATGAAAGACGTTGCTCCAGACCCACACTTACGCCTGAGGATGGAAACATCGGATTTCCCCTCAGGGCTTCTGATTCCTTCTCTGCTTTCCCTGTTCTGTCCAGCCGTTGTCAGAGGAGGAAGAGGCCTTTCCGATCAGACTTCTGTCTTCCCGTGGCCCAGCCTCTCCAGACCCCTGTTCTGAGCCTCACAGAGCGTGCCTGTCAGGAAAGGCCCGCAGGGCTGCCTAGGACCGTCCTTGGGACAAGGATGCACCAAATGCCCATCTATCCCCGGAAAGCCCTCAGCCTGGCCCAGCTGGGATGGCCAGTCTCCTGCCTCTGTCCAGAGCTGGCCTGGGCAGCGGCTGCATCAGGAGACGTGCATGAGAGGAGGGGCCTTCCTCTCCCCACAAAGAGCTTTTTATATTCTGGCAGCGAAGGAAAAGCTGAGCGTGGTTATTTCCCCCCCGCTTCACCCGCTGACGAGAGCCGGAGCTGGTCAGGAGTCACAGACGTGGAGGGAGAAAGTTTCACCTGCCCCACTGCCCAGAGCTGCTCCAAGCCCAGCTGGGCTCCTGGCGCCCTGGCCTGCTGGCAACCACAGAGCATCTGTCCTGTCCTCCTCCACTGGGTCATCGGGACCCAGGAGGAGACGGCGGGAGAGGGGTGGGATGTCGTGGCCTGATCCCCACAGGTGTAGGCTGCGGTGTGCTGGGCAATGTTTAACAACGGGCTCTCTGGGGTGAGGGGTGAGCCCTGACTTGTATCATTTGCCAGTGTCTTTGGGGGAGATGCTTCATAGCTGGTTTCCAGCTCCTGATGTGATGTCACTGACCAGGGTCAGGGACAGATGTGCACCATGGGCTCCTGGGAGTTGTGCAAGCCGGGTGAGGGTCCTTGTGCTGGGCCTGTGAGGGATCCAGCCTGGCCCTGCTCGGAGCACTTGAGACAGACAGGCTCTCACTGCGTGCGAGGGTGAAGCTGAGAGTTAACTTACTCACTGTGACATTAAACGGTGAAACGAGATTTATCCGGAAGCAGGAGTTCTAAGTGATGAGACTGACTCTCAGGAAACAAATGGTCTAATTGCTTGTGGGTTTGGGTTTTTTTTCCTGTTTTAAAAATTTACTTATTTATTTAATTTTTTGATGGAGGGACTGGGGATTGAGCCCAGGACCTCATGCATGCTAAGCACACACTCGCCCACTGAGCTACACACTACCCCCAGTAAATGGTCTAATTGTGGCTGGTGTCAGACCTATTCTGCAGTGATCTGAGGCAGAACACAAGCCACATTCTCCTGCACAGTCAGCAGGAAATGTGCGACACTGTGTGATACTCACTGAAAAACAAATACAAAGAGAAAGCAATTATTTTTCTTCACTATGAGAAAACCTAACTTGTGGGTATAACCCAGAATCAATTATTAAACCACTTTTTGGTAAAACAACATGCAGTGAAGGCAAGGAGGGTTGTTCATTTCATTTAATAGTGAATAAAATGGCATCTGACCAATTTGATGAAGACAGTAAGTCAAACTTAAATGCTCTGGCATTTGACGTTGCTGAAACTACAAATTTTATTAAGCAGCTTTTTACATTTAAAATATGCAAAAAGCAAACAAAATTTAGTGGTGAAAGTAAATTTAAATATTTAATGACATAATTAAGTCTTATTAATGGTATGTTCCTTATTTTGCAGATTAAATATTCACAATGATTATCACCTTTCATCTTTATTACTTAAGCAATGTGTTTTTCATAATTATTTGTTGGATATTTTCATTAACATTTGATGAGTATTAATAGTTAAAATAAAAAACAGTTTTTATTTCAGTTGTAATGGCTTTACGGTGATAATACTATATAACTAAGTGTTTATAATGTGTTCTACTTGTTAATATTTAGATGACTGATTTTTGTTGCCAGAGTGGAAACGTGGGTCCTTATGGGTGACAAATGACAATCATCACCTTCTTCCATTATTCTTTATTTATTTAACTATTCTTAATGTGGCTTCACTGTGGGAGAAAAATGAATGGCAAAGTCACAACTAAAACTAATAGGCTGTGCTTGAGGTTTAATCTTATTCTTGTGTTAATAACGGCTTGCCTGTCTTTTAGAGACATCCTAATTTGTTTTCCATTTTTGTCTCACTTCCTTCACCATTTTGGCCCACCAGAGGTTACACGGCTCCATGACATTTAAGACTTAATATCTGGTGGCTTCACAGATATTTCTCTTCTGGGACAAATGACCAGGGTTTTCCATCCTGGACAATGTGAAGTGAATGCATATGGTTCTGCTAATTTTCCATTCAGACAGCGATCGTGGAGAACCAAACAGGAACAGGTCCAATCAACATGCAGGGATGAAATGCATATGGTGGCCATACCTCCCTGCACCAAGTGTGGCGGCCACATTGCCATCGGCAGCCCAGGAGCTGTGCCTTCTCCACCTGAGGCTTCTTCCCAAACCTTCAGTGCATTTTCCCTGAGGGTGACCGGCAGGAAGATAACGGCGATGCAGTCTGGTCTCCCTGCAGTCGCATTTCAAACAGCCCTGATCCAGATCCCTGCTCAGCCTTCTGTGTCAGGTGAGAGCAGGCATCTGAGTGCAGATGGAGTCCTGCTAATCAGAACAGGATGCCCTTTGGCTTCCCTCGGAAAGCTTTTTCCCCTTGGGCAGAAGGCATCTGCATTTTTAAAGCCACAGCCTGTTCGAAAGAGCCCTGCACCATGAAAATGCATGGGAGTGAAGATGCTTCCTAGCCATTAACAACCTATGGGAAATTTATCACTTAAGTTTACAAGAACCCCCATGCATTTCAGCGGCAACTACTATTTATTGAGAACCTACCTTCTGACGCTGCTATTTCTGACTCTCATGAAAGCCCCATTTTAGGGACAAACAGAAGCTGAGTGTGTAGGTTAGACACTCTAAGGTCTCACCAGTGGTGATGGGCACAGCTGGGATTCAAAGCCAGGTCTTTCAGGCTCAAAATCCTGGGGTCTTCTCATCACCAATTGATATCACCTCCCTTGTCAGTTATTCCTCTACATGGTTATAGAGGACACAAGCTCCAGATGAATCTCATTGTTAAGAAAAGCTGAAAACACACGCAGGCACAGGAGGAAGGACTCGGCCCCCCCTTGCCCGTGAAGCCGATGCCTGACCCTCTGTGCAGAAGATGGGCTGAGTGTGGTCTTGCCCCAAGTGGCCCCGGATGGGAAATCTGGCGCCCTGTTCACAGACTTCTCTCCCTGGAGCGCTTTTCTCTCCGGCCAAGCTGTCCTTACGTGCCATGAGAAGGGGCCAGCATTAAGTGTCTGTGGCTTCCCCAGCCCCCTACAAACAGCTGTCCTGGAATATCTAGGCGGGGGAGGGTAAAGCTCAAGTGGTGGGGCACATGCTCAGCACCCAAGAGGTCCCTTGTTCAATTCCCAGTACCTCCTTCAAGCAGAAATCAATCCATCCTCTTAATAATGGACATTTGGGTTAGCTCAAGTGTGGGTTATTATGAATAAATGTTTTTGTATACATATGCATGCACCTTTTTTCTAAATATCTGTTTTCATTTACCACCTGAGAGCAGATCTATTGGGTAGATATGTGCTAAATACATCATTTTGAAAGAGACTTCCTGAGGTATCACTTACATGCCATAAATTCACTCATTTAAACAACGAAACTCTTCAATTTTCATGTGTGTAAATGTCCAATGTTGTGTCTCTCTCACAATCCCATTTTAGAACAATTCCATCAGAGGAATAAAAGATTTCTCAATCCACACTTTTCTTTATTGGCTTCATTTGACACGGTCAGTCTCTCTCTCTTGTTGAAATGCTTCCATGATGTAGATTCCAGTTCAGTACATTCTACCATTTTTATAGTTGTTTTTGTGGTTGTTTTCTGTATTTTTAAGAACTCACTGGCCTTTCATTCCTGTGACTCCACTGATGGTTTCTACTTTCCTTCCAAACCCTTTAGCATTGCTTTGACTCAGGAATTAGGTCTTGATCCAGTTTCCTTTCTCAGCCACTCATCTCCTTGCTGACCTCATCCAGACTTGTGGTGTCCATGACATCTAGACTGTCATGACTTGAAATCCATTTCTTTATTCCAAATTTTCCCAGACATTCCAGATTTATGCCCACCCAGCTGTCTCCACAACATCTCCAGGTGGACATCTAACAAGCCAAAAACAGATTAACCATCTCCCCTGAACCTGCTCTCCCTCATTCTCCCCATTTTGTGACAGTAACTCCATCC
Source organism: Camelus ferus (assembly GCF_009834535.1). Taxonomy (NCBI): domain Eukaryota; kingdom Metazoa; phylum Chordata; class Mammalia; order Artiodactyla; family Camelidae; genus Camelus; species Camelus ferus. The sequence continues at coordinate 67,958,916 of NC_045706.1, read as the reverse complement.
TGACAGGAGCTCAAGCCCCAGTTTTGCGGTCTTTCTTGGCTTCTCCCCTCTCTCCACCTCATCTCCTCGCCATCACTGAACCCCATCCTCAGTTTCAGACTGTGTCCCTCATTGGCCTCCCCCTATTCTACCTGAGCAGAGCTGCCACCACCTCTTGACAGGATGGCAGTGGCTGCCACTAACCACGCTCCTTCCCAGGCCCTCACTCCACCCAGCACCAGAGGATCCAGTCAGGTCACTTCTCAGCTCCTTCTGCCCACAGCTTTCCACTCCTCAGAGATCAAGCCAACATGCACACAGCACCCATAAGTCCCTACGTCATCTGTCAGGTGGTTCCCTCTCTGGATCTAACTCAACAGCCTGGCCGGACCGCACTCTGCTCCAGCCTCACAGGCCTGCTTGCTGCTCCTTGATTGTGGCAGGGTGCCCCTGCCCCAGGGCCTGGCATTAGCTCTTCCCTCTGCCTTGAATCCTCCCTGGACACACACGTGGTGGTGGTCTCCCTCCTTCCTTCAGGTCTCAGCTCAAATGCCTGCTTGTCAGTAAGATCTCCCCAGGTCCCTTGTGGTGATCACGCAGTAGGAACAGTGATGACTGCCACATACATCACCATCCCTACCACATCCGTGTCTCATTTTCCTTCAATATTTTCTTACTGTTTCCTATGTAAAGTGTAGTCTTTTGTGAATTGTCTAATTCTTAACCAAATTGGATGTTTCATGAAGGAAGGTTTAAACCAATTTGTTACTTCTTTATCCCAAATGTAATACTCGTTACATAGTAGATGCAGCATGAATGCAAATGTAAGAATGACTGAATTGCATGAGAATCATAAATATATTTCATTTTATATTAATAAACCTATGAATTTTTCCAAATCTGCATGTGGACGTATATGCCAGCATAGTCCATTCACTCTTTAGTCTGCTGATGGAAAATTAATTTCTTCAAGATCTTCTTGGGAACTAACTCTAGGCTTAAGAAAATTTCATAGAAAACAGTAGAGGAAAAGCTAAAAAATAAATACTTAATACAGACTTAAATGTGGCTACCAGTGGTGTAATTTCACCTCATGGAAGTTGGAGGAAGTGTAGCCCCTGGGAAGAGTCATCATCTGCCACTGTGTCCCCCTCCGAGTGTGAGGAAGGTCGCATGTCCATGGATGTGTACGTGACCAGTCTGGGAGGTCGCAGGTCTGGAAGGCTTGTCAGTACCTTGCTTCTGCTCCTCCAGACCTGGCCTCATGCAGACTGACAATCAAGGTCAGTCCTTGGGAGTTTTCTGGGAGTGTCTGTCTTTTCCTGGGACGTGACTGGGAGAATGAAGCCAGCTGGCTCTCTCTTCTGTTGAAGGCAGAGCTGGGGTGTGGGTGTCACCCAAGGACGTTTTCCTCCATAGAACAAAACTCAGGTTATGAATGAAGAACCATAGAGGAAAATGAGCCCATCATTCATTGTACAAGATGCCACAGATTATACTCCTGCCATTTGGGGCAGGATCCGATGCTGGTTCTGGTCTCATGGGCCCCCAGTTGTTCCCTGGATTTGCCTCTTCTCTCCCAGTCATGCATTTGGCTCTTCTTGGCTGTGTCCTGGGGAGGGTTCTCGGTCAGGACCATTTCTTCTCCTTTTGTGGCCAGAGGCAGAACCCAGGGTACTCCAAAGTACCGACTGTGTTAACTGTGGCTCCCTTCATATCCCTTTGGAGGACCAGGCAGAGATTCTCAGGCTCACATTCCCCACAGAATGCCTGGAAGATGACCTTCCTGGGCCGTGTTGCTAGGCCTGGGATGTCATGGAAGGGAACAGCTTGATCGTCTTCTCCTGGACTGTCGATCCTGATGGCAAAGAACTTTCCAAAGACATTGGGAGCATGGAGCCCACTGAAAGCCCTGCTCATATTAGGCGGTAGCAGTGGGGTGTGCAAAAATAAATGTACGTAATTTATTTATAGCATTGAGTGTAAAGAAAGTCATCACTGAATCACAGAATCAAAGATGTGGAATGGAGTTTAGCCCACTCGGTTGCACACAGAGACATCAGGCGCCTCTCATGAAGACACTAAGCAATGCAGCAGTCAGTCAATGACACTGGAGGGTGGTTGTTACTTGGCTGACACAGCCCACAAAGCCCCCGCTCCCTGAGGGATGGTAGGATGAGGAGTGCTGTGAACAGTCAGCCTGGATCTGGGTGAAACACCTTGACCAGGGAGCCTAGTCCAGAGGAGACAGCCCGACACAGAGCTTAGCATCATCACTTGTTGTCCTACTGAATGTTCACTTAGAATAATTCTCAGTATTCCTATATATGAACACTGAATAATCTGAACTTGAAATTAAGAACATACCATAATAAGTACCAATAGATGACATACTTAGGTATGTCAAAATATAACAAAATATATACAAGTTTTATATGAGCAATATGACAGGATAGTGATGAAATAAATCAGAGAAGAATTACATAAATGGAGAGAGATTCCATTTTCATAACTAAGAAGACTCATTGTTAAACTGTCAATTGTCCCTAACCTCATCTACAGATTAAAGACATTCTAAATCAAAATTGCAGTAAGTTATTTTATACATATAGACAAATTGATTCTAATCTCTATTTGCAAATGCAAAAGCCCCAGAATGGTTATATACTATGGAACAAGCAGAAGAACAGAGTCAGGCTATGCCTAACGTCAGGATTGAATATAAAGCTAGAGTAATCAATAAAGTGTGTGTGTGGTGGTGGTGGGAACCCTGGAAATGGTCAGCACAGGGCACAATGTGATGGGGTATTTAGGAGGTGGGAGAAGGGTCCAGATGAAGAGCCACCTGAACTAGAACATGAGGGGCAGGGAAGATTTGAAATCTGGAGGCAAGTGTGGGAAGAGATCCCTGCATCCTGAGGGAGGGGACATCAGGCGCCATGGCACAGGGGTATGGAGTACACTGCTGTGTGCCTGGAAGGTGGGCTGAGCACCAGGAGCAGGTGTAAAGGCATCCTGTCCCTGTTTCATGCTGCAAACCTGGCCCTTGTGCATTCTAATATTCAGCTCCTGCCGTATGCAATGATCATTCAATGCAGAGCAGGGTAACAGTCATACTCACAGGGCTGGACTTCCAGGAGAGAGTCCAGAGATTCCTCATTCTGATGAATCACCTTAGATCTTTAGCAATACAGGCTGGCAGAAGTGGGGGCTTGGATCATGGCATGTTCACAGAAGTGGGCGCATGTTGGGATGAGTTAAGCATGACCCTTAGGGGGTTCCCTGGAACTGCAAGTGATCAGGACAGAGAGAGGGAGGGAAGAGTTGGTCATCTACATCAACATCTGCCCACATCTGGGCTGCACCCATGTTCAGAGCAGGATGGCAAAGTGCTCCACCAGTGGATGAGCTGTCTCTTTGCAAAATTATTTTCCAAATGTAATGTTTCATCTCCATTTTTGGGTGTTGGGATATTTGTTAAAATAGACCCTCTTTCTCAGCAGTACCAGGGATCAGGTTGGAATCTGTGTTCACTGACGTTTATAAAGGTGGAAGTCTGCAATCCTCTTTCAAAGGACAGAGTGTAAAATAACCCCTTCCTCCAGGGGTCATCACAGGTAGGGAGGCTCCAAGTTAGTGCTTTTAAAATTTGGGTTTATTTCCCAGTTAGAGTTTTCCAATTCTGTGAATTCTCTTTCTTTCAGGAGTATAAAAATTACATCTCTCTCTCTCTTTCACCTGAAATTTCAACTAGACAAGCCATTTAAGGTATTGTAGCAAACACTCTGTTTGGATGTACACTCTTCCTTAAATAGCCCTGGTTATGAAGATGATTCTCATGATGCGTCCACAGATGCCTGGGACCCTTGCACCGGGAGTTTATCTGGGCTGCTTAGAGCTTCCTCTTGATACCTAAAGGGCAACTCAAATTCAACAGTCATGAACTGTTCTATGTCCTGCAAAACCTAAGAATTGGCATCTACTCTTTGCTTTTCCCCCAAAATAGAAAAAATGGCTGTAAAATAATTATCAAAAGAAAAGCTAACAGACTAGCTTCACTTCTGTTCCCTAGAAATGGCACCATGAAACCCACTCCAGCTTTATGGCCTCCTACTGCCAATGTACTGCCAAGCATCCCCGGGGGACCCAGGCTCAGTGCACCTTCAGGACAGCTGGTACAGAATTCCTTTGCTGGTCACCTGACTCCCTTGGGACACCTGGGCTTCAGTTCTCCACTCTCTTCATCTGTGAGACATCAAAGAACAGGACAGGAGAGCCAGGTCTGGGCTGAGTACTGACCCTTCCATCTAAGACTGGTGACACCTGACAATAATCACTTGTCTTTCTCAGCCTCAGATTGTCCATCCATATAATGGACCCGACACCTAGTATCTTAAAGGTCATCATAATGACTGAATGACTTAACACATGTGTCTAGTGTCTAGGCTTGGATCTCTTCCCAGAAGTGTCTTCATCAGTTTCTTGCTACCGTCCTGGCAGGCTCAGGTGTATGTACTGTTTGAATGGGATGTGGGGGTCTAGCTGTGGGGATCTGGGCGGCAGACTTGGACAATGTGGAGTAAGGATCTCAGTGGGTCATGGAATGACCCTCCAAAATCTGATGCCCTGGTGAGTTAACTGCTCTACCTAAGGACACCCCAGTAGGCACAAGTACAGGCAATGAAGCAAGACATCCAAAGCTGAAACCTCTACCCCAGATGGAGAATCTCCAAGTAAAATATGAGTTGGCACAGACTGAGGGAATTGCTGTTTTTACTTCCTTAAATTTCTGCAATATTTCATAAGACGGGGTCTGAAGTTTTCCCAGTGGGAATTTTGAAGTATTTTGCAGGATTAGTTTGACTTTTTAATAATTGGTTCAATTCATTTCTAAGACACAGAGTTTTGTTTTATTACACTTTGTGTGTTTTTATAAATTAGTTTTTAAAACATTGTGCATGTGATCTCTGTAGGAAAAAATTTTCAATCTATGTTTTTCAAAATATTTTCTTAGTATTATTTAAACACCCTCAAGTTCTACAGAGAATGTACTAGATTTGGTTCTTAATATTTGTTATTTGTGTTTCTGTTCTTTTTTTCATAAATAGTTAGCTAGTGGCTTATTAACTCTATTGTTATTTTTAAAGATTTCTCTTGTTTAAGTCTTTATTAAGTATTTATTTCATTTTTTAGATTTTCTTCTTATGTTTTCATTAAATCTTTTTGAGCCTAGTGTCACTTCCCAAGATGATCTTGAAGAAATTAATTTACATCAGCAGACTAAAAAGTGACTGAACTCTGCTGGCATATACGCCCACATGCAGATTTGGAAAAAGTGACAAATTCATTAAAATAAAATAAAATATATATTTGATTCTCATGCAATTCAGTCATCCTTTCATTTGCATTCATACTGCATCTATTATGTAATGAGTGTTACATTCAGGATAAAACAGTAACAAATTGGTCTAAAAAAACCCTGCCCTCGTGAAACTTCCAATTCAGTTAAAAATTAGACAATTCACAAAAGACTGTACTTTACATGGAAATGGTACGAAAAGCTTGAAGGGAATGAGACAGGGAGGTGGTAGGGGTGGTGACACATGGGGCTGTCATCATTGTTCCTACTGCGTGATCACCACAAGGGATCTGGGGAGATCTTACTGACAAGCAGGCATTTGAGCTGAGACCTGAAGGAAGGAGGGAGACCACCACCACGTGTGTGTCCAGGGAGGATTCAAGGCAGAGGGAAGAGCTAATGCCAGGCCCTGGGGCAGGAGCACCCTGTCACACTCAAGGAGCAGCAAGCAGGCCTGTGAGGCTGGAGCAGAGTGTGGCCCGGCCAGGCTGCTGAGTTAGACCAGAGAGGGAACCACCTGACAGATGACGTGGGACTCACGGGTGCTGTGTGCATGTTGGCTTGATCTGTGAGGACTGGAAAGCTATGGGCAGAAGGAGCTGAGCAGTGACCTGACTGGATCCTCTGATGCTGGGTGGAGAACAGCCTACAGGAGTGAGGGCCTGGGAAGGAGCGTGGTTAGTGGCAGCCACTGCCATCCTGTCAAGAGGTGGTGGCAGCTCTGCTCATGGTAGAATAGGGGGAGGCCAATGAGGGACACAGTCTGAAACTGAGGATGGGGTTCAGTGATGGGGAGGAGATGAGGTGAGAGAGGGGAGAAGTCAAGAAAGACCACAAAACTGGGGCTTGAGCTCCTGTCAGGATGAGTTACTGTCACAAAAAAGGGAGAATTAGGGAGAGCAGGTTCAGGGGAGAAGTTTAATCTGCTTTTGGCTTATTAGACATCCACATGGAGATGTTGTGGAGACAGCTGAGTGGGCATAAATCTAGGCTGTATGGAAAGGTATGGAATGAAAAAATGAATTTCAAGTCATGACAGTCTAGATGTCATGGACACCACAAGTCTGGATGAGGTCAGCAAGGAGATGAGTGGCTGAGAAAGAAAACTGAATCAAGACCTAATTCCTGAGTCAAACTAATGCTAAAGGGTTTGGAAGGAAAGTAGAAACCATCAGCGGAGTCACAGGATGAAAGGCCAGTGAGTTCATAAAAATACAGAAAATGACCACAGAAACAATTATAAAAGTGGCAGAATGTATTGAACTGGAATCTATATCATGGAAGCATTTCAGCGAGAGAGACTGTGTCAAATGAAGCCAATAAAGAAAAGTGTGGATGGAGAAATCTTTTTTCCTGTGATAGAACTGTTCTAAAATGGGATTGTGAGGGAGACACAACTCTGCACATTTACACACACAAAAACCAAAGAATTTTGTATTTAAATGAGTGAATTTATGCCTTGTAAATTATGCCTCTAGAAATCTCTGAATAAACAAAGATGCATTTAGCACATATCTACCCAATACAGTTACTCCCAGGTATTCATCACACAGAGTAAATAAAAACAGATTTTAAAAAAGATGTAAGTACTAAACATTTTTGTAAAAGCCCACACTTGAGCTTAACCCAAATGTCCATTGTTAAGAGGATGGACAAATATTTTGTGACATAACCTTAGAAGCACAAATTATTCAACCCTACAAACAGAATGAATGGAATATTCAAATACAAACATTTATCTCTAAAAAACGTTACCTAGAGCCAAAGAGACAGACATCAAAGACAACTGCTGCATCTCTTCCCAACTCCACGTGGACTGATGTCACATGAGTGGCTAGAAGTCAACCATGGTGGGATGCTTCCCACCACTGAATTGGCAGATACTAAAATCAGGACTCCTCCCCTCTCCCCAGGAATGAGTTGTTAAACACTGACCATCACACCCTTCCTGGGAGGGCCTGAGGGTTTGTCAACACCCAGATTGCTGGGTCCACCCACCCACAGGGTTCCTGACTTAGGAGGTCAGGGGTAGGGCCTGAGAAATTGCATTTAAAAAGTTCCCAGTGATGCAAGGCAGCTGGACTCAGAGTCAGAGGCCTACAGACCCTTTAGCATCATGTCCAAAAGGAAAGTCATCATCCTTCCCTCAAGCCCGCTCTTTCTCTGTGTTGTGTGTGGGCAATGGCAGCACCTTCCACCCAGTTTCCTCAGCCAGAAATCTGAGGATTGTCTCCTCAACTTCTGGGCTAAGTGGTCACCAGATCCTGTCACCTCTCTTCCATCAGCCCCCTCTGATCCTTCCGCTTCTCCCTGATCTCAGGGCCTGGGCCCAGCCTCATTCACTCTCCCTCCCTCCCTCCTGTCTGTTCTTGTGCCAGCCTCTCAGCGAGGCACCCAGCTCCCCTCCTCACCTGTTCTGGTCCACTCTCCACGTCACCTGGCGGCCTGGTCCTTATGAGCTGAGACATCCATCCCATCATAGGATTCCAGCATGAAAGGGGTCCTGGCTCCCGATTCATTCTCTTCATGAGTCCTTCGGTCTGGAGGTCCCCTCCCTTCATCATCCTTCAGCCCCCACCCCCATCAGGGCTGGGCAGCTGTATTTCCTCTGGGATCGCTGCACCCTCTCCGTCCCCATGGCCTATTGAAGAACATTGATTGACAGCGTTGCATTTGTTCCTGCTGTACAGCGTGGTGATTCAGTTATACATGTATATACATTCTGCTTCATAGTCTTGTCATTATAGGTTATTAATAGTTACTGGATACAGTTCTCTGTACTATTAAGTCGTCCATATTGTTTATCTAGTTTATTTATAGTCCTGTGTACCTGCTAATCCCACCCTCCTCATTTAACCCTCCTCACCACCACTTTCCATCCTGGGAACCATAGTTTGTTTTCTATGTCTGTGAGTCTGTTTCTGTTTTATAAATAAGTTTATGTGTATCATTTTTTTAGATTCCACATACCAGTGATCTATTTGTCTTTCTGTCTGACTCACTTCACTTAGTATGATAAATGCCATGTCCATCCATGTTACTGGAAATGACATTATTTTATTCTTTTTTCTGGCTAAGTAATATTCCATTGTGTGCATATATACCTTCCTTATCCATTCTTCTGTCAATGGACATTTTAGGTTGCTTCCGTGTCTTGGCTGTTGTAAGTAGTGCTGCTGTGAACATTGGGGTGCATGTCTAGGAAACCTAGAGATTGTCATACTAAGTGAATTAAGTCCGACAGACAAAGATAAATACTATATGATATAACTAATACGAGAAATCTAAACAAATTGCAAAACTGATACCACTTTATAATGAAGCCACTGGGCGAAACTGCTTCTCAGGGGTTACAAGCAAGCTGAGATACTCCAGCTGAGTACAAATCCTCTTGTTCCTGGTGGCCTTGCCTCTGTTTCTACTGTGATTGGGCCTGGATAAACCTGACAGCCTGCCTCAGCCGTGGGGAGAGGCATTTAAAGACAGAAACATAAATGAAGCAGCACATGAGATTGTCAAGTCTGTCTGGAGTCAGCAGCCCATCATCTGCCCATCTGTCCCTGGGCCACTGCACGTCCACCAGAGGTGGTCAGCCTGCCAGACTGTGTGACTGGTGAAGAGGACAGTCTCCCTGCCCCCAGCACTGCGGTACTGAGAGTGGACAGTGGAACCAGACTGTGTTTGATCTCAGCTCCAGCACTGCTACCTGCATGGCGTTGAGTCATGAGCTCTGAGCTTCTAGCCAGGGCCTCAGCCCCTCTCGAGTTTGCTCTGGAAATTAGAAACCCTCAGACCTCAGGACGCTCTTACCCATCCCTCCTGTGTGGGGGCAGTTTTCTACTGGCCACACAGACTGTGAGCACTGGCCTAGACACACACACACACATACAGACACCCGTACACCACTGTACATTGAATAAGGATGATGGGGTGGGATCAGAAGAGGAACAGACATGGAGGAGGAAGTCAGAGGAAGAAAAACATGGGAGGCATCACCTACATGGGACACCACTCCCCCATTGTTTCGGCCTTATTCCACTTACACCAGAGGACATCCCTAGAAGTACCATGTAGAATCACCCCCACTGTGCAGGTGGGGAGACACACAGGCCTGGACAGACACCAGGACTTATCCAGGATGGAGAACAGGTAAGAATGAGGAGTTGAGTCTGGATGCCAGGGCATCTCGCCACAGCTGCACACAGAGCCTCCCCGGGAGCCGTGGAGAGGGCGGGGCTGCTCTAACTGTGGAAGATGTGGGTTTGCGTGGAGAAGGGGGTGAGCAGGCAGCAGCCCAGAGGGCTGTGTGCGGAGGAGGGGGGTCAAGGAAGTGTAGCCCAGGAAGTGATGTCACTTCCTTGACTACAGACCCCAACAGAAATGGAACCTGGTTACCAGGCACCCACATTCTAGGGACAGTCCCGAGCCAGCGCACTTGGCTGGAGACAGTTGAAGAAGAAACATGTTCTCTTCTTGTTTCCCGGTCTCCCAGGGCTTCTCCGCCGGGAAACCCTGGACTGAGAGGTTGTTCAGTGGCTGTAGGCATCTGTGGAACCCTCAACCCAGACGCCTCTGGCCTATTTTGAGGCCACCTAAGGTAACACAGGGTGGCCTGTAGAAGGCTAGTCTGGGACCAGATCTGTTGGGGGCCCTCCCTGGGCAGGCCCACTTCCCCTCATCTCCGTGTCGGAGAAGGGGGACTTGAGGGGAGGTGTCCCCTCTGGGCAGGAATGGGTTGTTGAACACTTGGTAACCTGCTGGTCCTGTCATGGCCACACCCAAGGACAGGGCTGATAAGGAGGAAAGAGCACTCCTGAGGGGCCTCTTCTCTCTACCAATGGGAATCCAAGGTCCCCACTTTGTCAGCTTTTTGTCCCTGGAGGAGGTCTGTGCAAACAGTGGTGTATGTGTGTCAGGACTGGAGATGTCTTATGGGTTGGAGAACCACCAAGATAACCAGACAGGGCTCTGAGGTTTCTGCCTGGCCGCTGGGCACTGTATTTGCAGGACTCCACACAAGAGATGGGACAGGATCTGGACCATGGAGTCCCCCACTCCATCTCCCTGCAGGAGGGGCAGGTGCCCCATGACACTAGCAGAGCCCAGGACGGGCGGAGGGTGAGTGTGAGCGAGGAGACTCAACACCCAGGAAGCCCCAGGTCCCAGAGCTGCCCTGCTCCTCCCCTGGGCTCCCTCTTAGAGACCTGCTGGCAAAGGACTCTGATTCCCCGTCTCCCCCACCCACCCTCACAGCCTAGGCCCTGCCTTGGCCAGATGCAAAGTGAATGACCACATATGAGTCAGAATCTCAAAAAGAGACTTGGACAGAACTTCAGTTCATGTTAAGTCAACAGTGTTTCTGCATTTTTCTACACGTTGTCCTGTTTCTCCTCCATCCCCACGTGTCCACGTTGGCCTGACAAACCTCATCCCTCCCACCCAGGGATCAGCCTCTGTGTTCTCATCTCTAGAGTGGGATGCTGTGACAGCAATCACAGGGATGAGGTAATTCATGCAGGGAGGTACTGTCACTGAGGTGCTGACACAATGATCTGAGACACTAACGCATTTAATCATCGCCCTCTGCCCCTGGTACTGGTGATGCCAAGAACCTTGAATCTGCTCATGGCTCACTTCTTCCACCTCTGGCACAAGACCTTGTGGCTTGAGCATTTGGTCTGAGCTCCAGCCCAAACCCCCCGGGGGTCCCTGGTGCTGCCTCTGCCTCATGTCTCTCCTCTTTCCACCCCAGGGGGGGAGATGGACCATCAGGGAGCAGGGATGAGACCTACAGGGTGTGGAGCCTCCAGCGACACAGGCTGGAGAAGCTGGTGGCCAACCTGGTGCCTGCCATCCTGGGTGGCCACCCCTCCTATGTGAACACATTTCTGGGCAATTATTGAACTTTTGCCACTGCCCAGCAGGTGCTGGACCATCTGTTCCAAAGGTGAGCACTCTGTCCTCATGGGACATTGGAGACTTGGCCCACTTACTAGCAGTGACATGAGGCATTGTTCCTTTGCCTCCCTAAGCCTCAGTTTGCCCCCCTGCATATTGGGGTCAAGAGACAATCAGGCCCTAGGAGGGTAGGAACAGAGGGAGACCATCGAAAATGCTTTCTGGGGCCCTGGCTCACAGAAACGGCAGCTGGCGGGGCTGTGGTTGTGCTAATTTGTCATTGCCCTCCTGCCCATGAGGAAGCCTCTGCCTCCTGTGTCACTGGGACTTTGGCCTTGGGTGGAAGTGTTTTCCCATTTCAAAGGGGATCTGTGACGCCATTAGCTGTCCCTGTCCTGGGAGAGTGAGAGCAGGGAGCCCTGGGAGGGACAAGTGGGGTCCCAGGCCCACTCAGATGTGTGCTACGGGACTGGGTGGGCTCACTCATTCCTCAAATACATAGGAAGGGCCCCCAGGGACAGGGGCTTTTCTAGGAACAACCATCATTTAATGCATTGAGCAGACATCAGCCCTGCCCTCCAGGGCTTCCATTCTCTCGGGAGTCACACTGTCACACTAGACACCACATCCAGCTAGTGTGCTCAGGACAGTCCATGTGACGCCTTCCTGCTCTCCTCTAGATACGGGTGCAGCCTCCCTGTTACTGAAGAGGACGGGGGACCCCTGCACCAGCTGACACAGTGAGTCTCCTGGATTGAAGGGGGAGGGACTCCTTCCCCAAATACTGTGTGAAGCTCTGGGCTCTCTGGTTGGGCAGAGGTGGGCAGAATCCTGGATCCCACATATCCTGTGAGTCTGGCTTGAGAGCAGAAGCCTTAGGGCTTCCCCTGGCAAAGAGGAGACGAGACCCAGAGAGCTGTGGATGGGACTGTGGCGCTGTGAGGGGCATCTGGGAGGTCAGAGGACAGAGTCAAGCCCTAAGAAAATCCACAACCACCCCCTATCCATCCCATCCCTGCCAACACACCCTTTGTGAGACGCAGAACACAAGGGGTGGAGAGCATCCTGCCCACCATCTGGTGGAGCCTCAATGGTGGGGACTCAGCTGGTGCTCAGGGGACCCAGTGAGCCTCAGGGCACAGCTGAGCCCATCCTGATGATGGTGAGTGGCAGGGGCAGAAGGAGACCCAGGCAGGCTCCCTGGAGAATTATGCGGCCAGCAGGTGCAGGAGCTAAAGTCTGTGGAGTGAGGAGGCCTGTGGGCAGCCTGGATGGCTGACACAGCCTGTCTGTTCCCTCCTGGCTCAGACACTCATAGAGCAGCTCCCGTGTCCCTTAGAGGGTAGTGCCCAGAGCGTACAGCCTGCCTGTCCTCACAGAGGTGCCATGCAGTGGGGAGGGGCAAGGAGAGGGACAGAGAAGTGTGACAGGTGTCCCTGAAGAGGTAGAGACATAGTCACACCATTGAGCAAGGGCTGTCCCTTCAAAAGGCTTGTAGCAGCCCCTCCTCTGTGTCCAAGCCCGCCTCTGCCCAGACTGCCAGCCGAGATGGGACATGGAGCAGAGCTGGCCTCTGGGTGGGCAGGAGCCAAAGGCAAAGACGCCCAGGTCCCTGCTGGGCTACCCTGGGAGCCCAACGTGGTGGGAACGGCCAAGCCTCTGACTCTGGTGTCCCCCTGCCGACCCCCAGGGCCATGTCCTCCATCCTGGGCACCTGGCTGCTCCAGTACCCAGACGATTTCCACCAGCCTCCAGAATTCCCATGCCTTAAGACTGTGCTCACTTACAGAGCTGAGTATGCCTGGCTCAGACCTGGAGCAGCAGGCCCACCTCCTCCTGGCACAGCTAGAGCAACTGGAACTCCCAGAGGCAGACGGTGACGGTGGGGAAGATGCAGGGTGGGGGATGGGCTGAGCGGGGAGGGGAAGGCACTGGACCACACAGAGAAGAGTCTGGGAAGACTCCCTGGGGGTGGAATCATGGACTGAGAGTTGATTGAGTAGCAGTGAGGGCTCCCCTGGCTTTGGGAGACACGTGGGAAAGCAGTCCTATTGATGAGAGTTTCCCTTCTCGGAGCCACAGCACCAGCTCCAGAACCTGCTGGGGAAACCCCTCTGGACAGAGAGCCAGCTCCAGCTCTCCTGCCTGCGACAGCGCCGGAGCCAGAGCAGAGGGACGCGCTGTAGGTACCAGTCAGGCTCTGCTGCCTGCCCTCGCCTTCAGGGCCGGGACGCCCGTCGTTCCTGATGTGTCTGTGAATTTACAATTCCTGATTCTTCTCAGAGGTGATAACACATTACTTGGGACTTATTGTGTCTGGCTGAGTAATGGATGAAGAGAATGATCATGATTGTTTTTTCATTTAAATTTTACACATTTAAAAATTAAAAATAAGGCAGGACATCGCGTTAAGGCACACTACGCTCCATGCAGGGGAATTTTGATTTGCAACAGCGGCACCCACTTGAGCTCAGATGAGCAGAAAGAGTCTTCCCAAAACATAAGGTGCCGGAGAAGCTGCTGGAAGGTCTGAGCCTCAGGCCAGGATTCCTGGGAGGTGCTCACAGGCCCTCCCGTTCCTCAGGCTCCCCCAGCAGTGACCCACTGCCCCGCCCATGTCCAGTCCCCAGGACTGGCATCCTTGCATTCAGCTTCCGCAGGGGAAGGACCTCTGCCTTTTCCCCAAAACCAGAAACAGAGGGTGGGGAGGCTGATGATGTCCATCAGAGTAACGTCTGGGGATCCTGTGATTGGGGGTGACTGAATGAGGCCACGCTCAGCGCTCTCTCTTCTCTGCCTGAAGATGGCTGCCCCCATGCACACAACGTAGGGCCTCACGGGGAGGAGAGTCTAAGCTCTTCCTGGAGGGGGAAAAACAGAAGACCCTGATTCAACTGGGAGCAAAGGAGAGATCAGAGGACCCAGGGGAAGGGCCACCTGGGCTGAGGCTCGACCTTGATGCTTAGGAGCACAGGCTCAGTGTCAGTTTGTAGGACTTGGCCAGAAATCATCACACCCAAGCCTAAAGGCAAAACCAAATTCACCTCGACAAAACACCTTCAGTACAGAAGCCCAGACAGCCCTGGGCCACTTGGAGGTTTTGAAAGCTTGAGATGCTGTGTAGCTTATGACGGACCTGGGGTTAAGTCACACACTCCCAAGTTCTTAGAAAACCACAAACAAAACCTGTCAGACTTCTGATTCTGCTAAGGGCCCCACCTGGTCAAGCCCCTAAGGAGATGCTCCAGTGCCAGCCAGTCATGGGAAACTTGCAGTTCAGCTGCGAGGATCTGTAGTCAGGCTGCACGGGCCATCCAAGCCCCTTGCAAGTCGCCCACCTATACATTCTGGGGTTTGGCTTTGAGAAACTCTTCAACCCATCAAGCCCCGGGGTTCATACTGTCCATTGCAGGTAAAAACTGTGTGTTCATGGTTTGCAGACCTTGCAAACAACAAACCAGCCCTTTTGCTTCAAGACATCCCGATTCTTTTCTGGGATTTAATTCTAATTTTAGGATGACATCTGAAACAGTGCGTAACTACTTTAGATTAGTGATGTCCAAATCTTGATTGAGTATTTGCTGTCTGTCAAGCACTGAGCAGAGAGCAGACTGAGAACTGACTGAGGAGCTTCCTGGTCTGGGAGAAGCTCTGAATCCACAGGAGAGAAGACATGCCGGAAGTGCCTGCCATCCTAGGAAAATGGACAGAGCTCGTGTTCGGGGAGTTCAAGGAGGGATCCTAGATTTAGAAGCTGCCTGGGGAGGACAGGATTGGGCTCCACTTTCAGAGATGAAGAAGACATGGTTGTGGAGGAAGCTGGCAGCAGGAGCAATAGAAACAGGTCCTTTAAGGACAAGGGATCAAAAGGAACATGACGCAGCTTTGAAAGTCATGTTTTCTAACATTTTCAGTGGATACGGTCATTACACCCGGTAACTGACAAAGTAACCGGTAATAGAGGGTCATCTCGTTTTTTCGAGTTGGACATCATTTTAGATGAAATGAGACAAAGATGCTGCGTGATACATTTCAAACCTGTGTTGACATTTGATTGTTAATGTGAACAGGAAAGGGCCATGCATGTCTTTGTTTGGATAGACTCACTTCTCTGCACCAGACACACAGGGCGGGGCTGTGGACAAGTGACCCCAGCACGTTCCCACTCTCTCCCTGCAGGTCCTGTGAGGCAGCGACGTCCTCTCTGTTCTCTGCTGTGGACCCAGGGCCAAGCTCAGGGGCTCCATCAACTCTCTGTGAGGCCCTGCCCTTGGGAAGTGCCCGGTCATGTCATGATCAAGACGAGGACTTGCACTAGAAGGCACAGCCAAAATTTTGATGTCATGGAATTGGCTTTCTCCTAACAGCAAGACGGATGTTGTGTGTGTGTGAATGTTGCCTGTTTGTCTGCCATCCAGGGAGCCAGCAGCTCCCATGCCATTCCTCATACGGCCACCAGAGGGAGGTGTGTCACTGCTTCTGAGAAACACGCTGCTCCATTCCGAAGTGGTCCTGTCCAATTGAGCCTTCCTCAGAAGATGTTTTAGAAACTGAGGCTTTCTTTAAGCTATAGAGATTTGCTTTTCTTCTTCCATCTCATTCGGGATCTAATGTAAATCTACTCCAATTCACAAGTAGAAGGTGAGCCACCAAGGGGAAGTTGTCCCTTGGGATACGTAGACATGTCTCATTCTGTGTCCAGCCCCCATCTGTGACCACTTCTGTCCCTTCCTCTCTCCTCCAGCCATCTGTACATACTGATTTCAATAAAACACTTCGACAACCAGTGTGATGTTGTAGAGATATTTTAAATTATGTTGTCTTGTGTGTGTGATGTGGATCATTGAGTGCAAGGGCTCTGCTCACAGGACAGTGGGATTGTCCCTGGATCCCTAGGAGACAATTGAAGGAGGGCAGTAGGTCTCAGTGGGAGTCACTCACCAGGAAAGATCTGCTCAGCACAGCCCAGGTGGGTCCATGCTGTCTCGTATCCTCACAGCACTGAGTCTGCTTTCCCCTGGGGAGCTCAGCTAAAACCCTGTGTTTCCTGAAGGAGCATCTGGGTCAGAATCAAGAACAGGGATGTTAGCAACCATGGGAGAGGGACAGGTTATGATTCTAATTACCTGATCCTCTGCCTACAACAGCTTTCCCTGTATTGTATTGTGTTCTAACCAATGGTCAGCCACCTGGGAGCAGAGTCTAGGCCTTGGTTTCCAGTATATTACAGGTCTCTAGTCCAGCGCTTGGCCAAGAAGACATGCTTGCACTGCTGAATGAATGCACTTGGGAGGGAAGACAGGACAGGTCTGCAAATGTATTTGAAATGGGGACTGTCCTGGAGCTGTCCCGACAGGAGGTCATCATGCATAGGCACCTTCCTCAGCTGCCAGGCCCTTTGCACCTCAAGACCTTCCCACAGAGCCCCTCAGCCAGGACCCACCTGATCCCAGGGGTCGCCCAGGTCACATCTCACCTTCTGCTCTTGCTTCTGTTCTCATTTCGCCCCCCTTGATTGTCCCTTAAGTCTCAGAGGACACCTCTGATTCCCTCAGGGATCCAGTATCATAAAATTAGATCGTATGGTCCTAAAGTTCCTTGCTGGGACTAAATTAACAAATCAAGAATCATGTAGATACGCAGCTGTGCATGACTATCGCAATGGGTGTTTGTCTTCAGCTTCTTCAGGGGTCGGGTGATGGCTCCTCTACTGCAGTCTGAACTCTAGAACGGGTTCTTCTAACTTCCGCTTGGGGCTGGGAAGCTTGGCATCTTCTATTTCCATTTCCTCCTCATTGGTGGCGTCTGTCTTTTCTTTCACGTCAGGATCCTTAATACCGTGCATGAATTGGATGTGTTTCTCCAGCATCAGCTGTTTCACGAAGGTCCGCCTGGAGTCTGGGCAGTGCGAGCAGGTGTAAACCTTCCTGATGCCTGTGTTTGACCCGGTTGTGCTGGCAGAGGCTGAGGGATGAGCTGAAAGATCTGTCACACTGGCGACTGGGGTGATTCCTCATTTGCTTCCCGTGCTCCTTCCTCGCGTGGGAAATGTCAACGTCTCTCTGGGTGAACAGGCGGTCACACCCCAACACGTTCACCCAGGACTGGCCACTTTTTTTGTTTTCACTGATTTCTTCACAGGTGTTGGGGATTCCTTTCCCAATTTCTCTTTCCCACTCATGGATCTGGTATCTGTGTTTTGATTTGCTGAATTTTGAGTTCCAGGCTTAATGCTCAAAGGCAAGTCTATACCCAAGTTCGGAGGTCCTTCCATGATTTTCAGTGTTCCATGCATAGATGTGACATGGTCCATCATGAGTTGCTTCTGTGCATATAAAAGAGAACAGTCTGGACACTTGAAAACAGACACCTGGTTTTCAATGTGCTGGTCACAGTGGCGATATGGCAGGGTTTGCAGGGTGAATACAGTGTCGCACATGGAACACTTATATATTATTTTTGGCTCTCTGATCCTGATGCCGGGGTGCTGTGTGTAGGCATGGGAATGTGCGCTTGGGGAGGACTTAAATGCCACTGGACAGATAGGACACTTGTAGAAGACTTCACACTTGCATGTGAGACTTCAGTGTGGCCACGTCAGGGTACACAACATTGCAATGCAAACATCGAAAACCAACTCTCGCGTGTAGCGTACACAGTTCTTGGTGACGTGGGTGTGGAAGTGCACCGACCTGCAGATGGCCCCGCACTCGGGGCATGTGCAGGGAGACTTGTGCTGATGGATTCTCTAGTGGGAGGCGTAGCTGCACTGGTCAGGAAGCCGCATCTGACAGACAGTGCAAGTCTTTTGTCCACTCACATCTGCACCCTGCGGGACGTGGGCAGCCAGCGATGTCTCACCCTGGAAAACTTTACCCTGCAAACATTCCAGACTACGCCTACAGAGCTTGGATGGGTCTTCATCCCGAGGCACAGCTGGAAGGATGGGTGTGCTCGAAGGGGCTGACGTGACCATCTCAGTTACGTCAGACTGAATTTATGTTACAGTGTGTGTGATGGCCCCACAGAGCTCAGGAGAGTGGGAGATGAAGCAGGATATTGCTTGATGAAGAAATGAGCATTTGATCTGCTGGGACCGGCTTCACAATCAAGTGGAAGCCCTGCGTCACCTCTCCCTTCTTGTGCCCACGGGCATGGGACAGGAGGCTGCACTTGTCAATAATGAGGTTCCTACTACAGTGCACGTCACTTCAATGCACACGCTGCATCTGTCCTACTGTTGGGTCAGGCTCTTTTCAGGGCAAAGGAGTCCCCACGCTGCAAGCACTTGTACCCACGGGTTTATAATGTGACGCCCGTGTTGGCAGGAGGACTGAGGCTGGGGATGTAAACTGGGACTGGGCTGACGCTGCGCAGCACCTCATTGAAAGCTTCCACCACAGAACTCTGCAGGGAGGACACCTCCAGGACCCGTGACACCGTTTTGGGTGGCTGCGAGGCCACCACATCGATTATTGCCTGCTTTATTTGCTGCTGAGATGTGGTGAGCACTTGGCAGAGCTCAGAGGTGGCCTGGGCGCCCTGAGGCAGAAGGTTAAGTTGGCAAGGTGCACAGTCTTTGGCACGAGTTGGTGTTGGCCAGGCTGGAGCCCAGCACCACGGCAGTTTGCTGCTGGGTGGCACTGGCAGCATTAATGATGGCGCTGCTGGTGCCCTGAATGGAGGCAGCAGATATGACCGTCTCTTATCACCGTCGTGTTGTTGGCGAGCTTCACATTAACGACCTGCGAGCCGGCCGTCTTCACAGCTGACACCAGGAGGAAGGCAGTCACCACAGGCTTGATCATGACCTGTTTGGGCGTCAGCTCGGCAGGGGCAACAGCATTGGTGATGACCACTGACTGCACAGGTGCCCTGAGGCTGGAAGGAAAGGACAGTGGCTGAGGCTGGAGATGGCAGAAGCAACATCACAGACACCACCATGGACCCCTGTCTGCTCTGAAGGCTTTTTTCCAGCATCAAGATTGACTTCAGGCAACACCCTCATCACCATCCCCTTGATTTCCCCAGAGGACATCTTGATGGTTTCGATGCGGACTTTGGGGATTACTGGCGTTGACCCTGCGGGAGAGGAGGGCGACCCCTCGCTACCGTTCTCACTGGAGACGCTCCGGGGAACACCCGGCTGCTTGAGGGATGCTGTTTTCATCCCTTGGATGAGACTCCGGGACTCAGGAGACTTTTCAGTGGCTCTAGGGCTGTCATTTACTTCTTTCGGTAACAGAGAGGACTCCCAGGAGTTGGTCACTGGTTCTTAAGAGGAGTTGGAAGTGGCCTTTTTAGCACTGAGGGCTGCCATCACAGCTATGCAGGAGGAAAGCCTGGAGGATGGCTTGGTCCCTGATGGTGCCACACCACCAAGGGAGGTGTCATTCTTCTCAGAGCTCAGCTTCCCCTCGTGGACCCTGTTTTCAAGTACCCTTTCAGAGTTTTCCTTCAATTTATCATCCATTCTTCTGACTTTAAGAGGTTCATAAACACTAAGATTTATAGAATTTGTTTCCATTTCTCTCTTAACAACTTTGTTTTTATCTAGATTGCCTGATGTAGAGATTCCAGTTTTGCTTAAGCTTAAGATGTTTCCCTTCGTTAATTAGCAAGAAGCAGGCACACTACATACAAACTTATCTGTTACAAGAAAAATACATGGCCTGTCTAAAACATGTTCTATTTCAAATTTTAAAAATGACTTAAAACTTCTTAAAAAATAAAAGGAAGAGCTCTTCCAAGAAGGCTCACCTATAATAAAAAACACAAAAGAAAATACGTTGCCACAAAAGGAGGAGGAACAGAGAAGTTTCTGACTTGATTTTTGTTGATGGGGCAGGAGAGGAAAGACTACATGTTGCCCATCTTAGGAAATATGCAGACAGTCCCCTCTCTCCCTCTTCTTTATTTCTGTCAAAGTATTTTTGGAATTATAAATAAGCAAGATAATGATATGAATACAATTTCAGAAAAGATCTAATTACAATAGCCAAGACATGGAAACAGCCTAAATGTCCATCAACAGATGACTGGATAAAGAAGAAGGTGGTATATTTATACAATGGAATACTATTCAGCCATAAAAACTGACAACATAACGTCATCTGCAGCAACACGGATGTTCCTGGAGAATGTCATTCTAGGTGAAGTAAGCCAGAAAGAGACAGAAAAATACTGTATGAGATCGCTCATATGAGGAATCTAAAAAAACAACAAAACATAAATACAAAACAGAAACAGACTCATAGACATAGAATACAAACTTGTGGTTGCCAAGGGGGTGGGGGGTGGGAAGGGACAGACTGGGATTTTAAAATGCAGAATAGATAAACAAGATTATACTGTACAGCACAGGAAAATATATACAAGATCTTGTGGTAGCTCATAGTGGGAAAAAATGTGACAATGAATATATATATGTTTGTGTCTAACTGAAAAATTGTGCTCTATGCTAGAATTTGACACAACATTGTAAAATGACTATCACTCAAAATATACAAAGAATTCATACAACACAGTATCAAAAAAAATTATACAATCTAATTTTAAAATGTCAAAAAAAAATTTCTCCTTTTAGAATAACATGACTGAAATGAAAAAAAAAGAAAGACCATGACTGAAATTTGGGTGTGTGCAAAACACAAGGCCTAAAAATCTTTAATTTAAATAACATGCCCATTAGGTTTTTTTTTTTTTTTTTTTTTTTGGAGGGGGTGCTTCCCTTTGCTTGGTATGTGTTTCTCATTTTCCCTTAAAAATCTCTGGATTTTAAGGAAATAAGAAAAAGGGCTGAGCTGAAAAGGTTATATATACTGGAAGGGGAATAAAGCTCTTGCAGGGCCTCCAAAGCCATAATACAAACCCTGGCCTTGACCCTGAAAGTGCTGGTGCCCACCAAGGGCCACAATCAAGTGGGCAGGCGTGCATCTGACTACAGTGTACAATATACTGGACTACAATGTAAATATGGAAGAGATGGACAAGGAGGATTCAGAAAAATACACAGGACTCAAGACAAATGGATAGGAAAGCAAGGCAATGCAGAAAAGTTGACAGCAAAAATGAAGCAATGTGAGAGGGTTGATAGACGCCCTTCAGATCATAGTCTTCTAGTCCTCCAGCCTCAGAAAAACTAACCACCCCACTATACAACAGACCTCCCTCCACTCTTTCTTGCAACCTGAATGCCCCTGGCAGCTAAGGGGGAGAAACCCTCTCTTTTATTTAGAAATCTGGCTCTTCTAATGGGCCTTCCTGTTAAAAAATACCCATATGTTCCCCTTTTTAAAGGAGACCATCCCAATAGCCAGAACCTGTCCACCTCTGTGCTGATTCAGCCCAAATGTCTAGACACTCACATACTTCTCACAGTTAAATCACGATGATCTAAATCACACATAGTAATCCCGCTTCCCTGGCCAGTGGGTAGATCAAACAAAAGTAAGTGAGCCAATCTTGGCCAAGGTGAGGGAAAGGCTACTTTTTGCAGTGGGTGTGCAGGGGTCCTAAGGGCAAGAAACCATTGCTCTTGCAAATAAATATACTGGAAGAGGCCACCTCCTTCCACTGGACATTAGTTAAGCAGACAAGTCACGTAGCTAGAGTCTGCACAGGGCCATGAAGACAGCTAGCAAAGACAAGATGACATGCAGGGGACAGCATAATGTAAAGACAGAAACTGAATCTTTGATGCTCTCACTGAGGCTGGACTTTTGCACCTGAAGCCAGTTGGGCACAGGTTGTAGCTGAAGCTCTCTCTGACGTCAACCAAGGCCACAATGAATCCATTCCTCCATTAACCTGGGGGTTTCCTCATTAAACCCAATATATTCTTACTTTGAAATGCACCTTCTAAACTTCACCAAATGTGAGGGGGTAAGAAAAAGTCGTAAGTTAATTAGGTAATGATATGAAGCTGTCACAACGGAATCTTTTTAAGACACATAAAACAACGCTGAACTATTACTTACTGGACTCTCTTGGCAGAGACACTCAAGAAGTAGTGCTGTGTATGAGGCCACGATGCAATTCTCCACGTGCTTGCCAGCATGCTGAAGAGCTGAAAATATTTAAACCAAAAACTGTACATTAAAACACACACACACACACACACACACACACACACACAAAATCATCCAAGAAACCAACACCTCTGTTAGTCATCTTTCCTTCGAAACTGCTAAACATCAATAAATGGTGCTAGGAAAATGGAATATCCACACACATCAACAAAAAATAACACAAATGGAAGAGGACCTTAATATAAGAGCCCAACCATAAATCCCTTAGGAGAAAACACAGGACTAAATCTTTGTGACCCTGGGTTAGGAAATGGTCTCTTAGGCACAACAACAAAACCACAAGTGACAAAATAAAAAATAGGTAAGTTGGACTTCATCAAACTTAAAGCTTTTGTGTTTCAAAAGACACCATCAAAAAAGTGAAGACAACTCAGAATTTATCTGCAAATCAGGTACTTGATCAGAGTCAAGTCTCTTGAATGTATAGAATTCTACAACTCAACCAAAAAATGACAACCCAATTAAAATTATGGGCAAAAGTCTTTGAGAACTAGTACTGTAATTTATGACAATAGCTCTCAGTTTACAAAGTGAGGCCAATAAAAGAATCCCCAAGTTTCAGAAGTATAAAAACCTTTAGGGGTCCTATTATTCAGCTGCTTCTCTTTACAGATAAGTAAAGAGAGAAGCAGGAAAGGAAAGCAGACTTTGCCTGCATTGGACACATACCTTCCCCACTGCTAGGAAGCCTGTGAAGAACTCCCACAAGCACTGAAATATCAAAGCTTGTCTGCACTGAACTAGAGAGGCCATAAAAACAGCAAGATTGTAACAATGTATGAATTAAAATGTTTTGGAGGAAAAAGAACACATATGTAATTTGAATACATCAAAATAAACACACCTGTATTGAGGTCAAGTTCTTCATCATCTTCCTCCTTCTGTTTCTCTTCTGTACCATCCGTCTTCTCAGTTGACGCCCGCCGCATCTCTCCACTTCTTTCTTGCCTCTCTCCACTCTCATCATGCTGAGTGGTGGGAGCATCTCTGATCAACTCATCTGTTTTACTTTCTGCCAACTAGGCTGCTCTCTCTCGCTCAAGGAATAGCTGATAAAGATGATTTTTGAAGATCACTGAGAGAGATCACCAACCAGCATGAATATATGCAAATTTAAGGCTCAATTTGCTTTTAAACATCACTAATCCTAAGAAGCATGCTGTCTGGTAAACAAGTGTAGATATCAATAAATGCCCTTGCTCCTCATCCAACTGAAGGCCAAAAGTATAAAAGCTGTTGAAATTCAATCAAGCAAATTAAGTGCATCTACTGATGATGCAGGCATTCTGTTTATAAGACTGAGAATCTCAACACTTTTTCTTAATTTGGATTATACTGAGAGGAAATTGGAATAAAAAATACAAATGAAAAGTTAAAAGAATTGAACAATTTTTAAATCCTAGCAGCCTGGATAAATTAACTGGAAGGAAGAAAGAACACTGAATAAAACATAATATTGGGGGGAAGCAATACTTCTTTAAAATGAATTTAAAGGGATTAAGAGATAAACAAGAACCAGTAAAAGTAAAAAGCTAGTTCTCAGAGAAAGACCTAGAACTGGACCTCAACTAGAATACTTAACAATGGAAGTACAATTGTCAATGGAAGGACACACCAAAAACTCTAAAAGGGAACCCCTAAACCTCCTGCCTTCACTCCCTTTATTTCCACTTGCTGCTGCAGTGCCGAACGTACAGAAAGCATCTCGCATACTCATTGATACGACCGGGGAAAACCACGAGTTACTGATGGCAGCTACCTGAAAACCACAGGCCAAGGAGATCTCAAAACTTTGCTAAATATATACAAGCATGGTATATAAAATTTAATATCCTCAAGAAAGTAAAATTTCAGCTTTATATGAAGCAGTATTTCTTAAAATTGGTTCCAGGTTCCCTAGGGGTCCACCAAATCCTTTCAAGAATTTGTGAGCTCAAAACAGCATTCATAAGTATATTAAAAGGTCAACTGACTCCTTTCATTCTCTCACAACTACATGGTGGGAGTTTTCCAGAATCTATATGCCATGTGATTATGTTTATACACCAGTGGCTTATAGAATGAGTTCCTGAACTTTACAATTTTTTGTTTTGACTTCTAATTTATCAATAGATAAAGCACACACAAACAAAAGTTACTTGGTATGCCCAATAATTATTATAATGTATACTTTACATCACGTAAAAGTATACGGAATAAAGAAGTCCTGAGATCCAAATGTTTGAAAAGGAATGATAGGCTCCTAGTTATGACTCAAGAAAACGAGAAGTTGCAGGTTATTACCTGAAGACACAGATCAAGCATTTCTAGTTTCAGAAAGGCCAAAAGGATTAACAGGTTAGCAAAGGCTTTGGAAAAAATCGTAATAATAAAAAAGGTTCATGATCACTTCTCAACATGTGCAAACTGTCACTTAAGGAAATGATAAAGGTAGCTAGGAACTGGCAGAAAGTATTATACTGGCAAAAGTGAAAACCAGTAACAGCCAGCACTGTCAAGAAGCAAAAACCCACATACAGTTTTACAGCGGAGTATAAATCAGCTGACAAGGGAGTATGTGATTGGGGTGGGGCAAGTTGGGGACATCAATTTTAAATATACATACTCTGACACGATTCCTAAGCAAGGAAGTTACTCCAAAGACATACATACTTTGAATGGTATGCCCCAATATTTAGGTACACACATCCCGGGCACAGATCAGACCAGTAAGTGATGCTGGAGGACTTGAACCAGATGGGATAAAGCTAAAACTTGATTTGTAATTTGTTGTTAATAATCTACATTTGATTCATAAACAAAGAGGCCCTGTTTCTGTTTTTTGCTAACAACACGTAAGGAATGATTACAGTAGTTGGAAACAGTCAGCAGAGTAAATGATAAGTAAGGGTACACAGTCTGAGTGTGCCTCACTGACCCGGTGAGAGAGGAAGAGGAAAAGGAGGGGAGGGAAGGTAGGAACGAGACAAGGTAACAACAGATGAAGAAACTGGACAGATGTAAAAACTGAAGGTGTTAGTTTGTTTTTAAGTTGTTGCTTACTGCACTAAAGCCTGAACTGCAGGGACTTGTCCAGCCACCCTTAAACTACCATCCCCCTCTCCCCTATAGAAGGAAGAATCAAAAGGACATGATGTTTCCATGTTGACAAGACAGTGCCAATTCCAAGCATTATACTCAACTAGATTGACCAGTAGACCTAAACCCTACAAAAGGTAAAATATACCTGTTACCACAGGTGAGAATTGAAACAAGTGAATATACAACTTTTATTGACAGCTAGAAAACTAATCAGTGTGCTATCATCTTCAGAATGGTTAATAACCAACTTATAATTATAAATAATGGTCTTCCCAAAGAATGATTTCACCACTTTTAGTTCTTATACCCTTTATTTTCACACATGGCCCTTCATGGCTCTCTTGTGCGCTCTAAGAGGTTCTATTCATAGGAATTGATTGAAACTCACAATATACTGAGCAACTGATTCTTAAATCCAAAACTAAGATGCAGTCTTGGTCATCTTAACAGATCAAGTACTCATTTCTGAAATAGTCACTTGAACCCACCAGCCCTCGAATACCAGACCTCTGCCCCTGAGGTAGGTGCCGTGGAACCTGAAGCACACAGCTCACAGCTCTGCCCGTCACACCACCCTGCCCTCCTGCTGTGCTGCTGCCCCATTCTGACACAGGGAGTGGGAAGAGGATAAAGGCTGTCACCATTTTTATGACACTAACAACGAATATGCATCAACACAAATATTAGAAATTAAAAAGGTACAGCTTTTCCTTTATTGAGACACACTGTTGACAATAATATTTCTGAGCCAAGCTACCAGGCTGGTTTTTAAAATATCAACTGCTAAAAGCAGTTAAATCTTTACATGAATAAGTGAATTATATGATGGCAATTTTAAAATGATGACATTAAGAAAAGAAGAAACAAGAGGAGTAACTTATTTTTACATGTAATACAATCTTTCAGTGAGAATACATGTAGAAAATACGACCTACCATTATCATTAGTTAAACTGAGCAGCACCCCAGGGACGGCCCTCATGCCGTCTTCTACTGCTCTGCCCACGTGATTGGTGATATTCTGGTGAGGCAGAGGCTGACTGTTGGGTAAGCAAATACTGTTCTCAGCATGGTTATACTGCTTAGTTAATTCTGTACAATGTTGTAATGCTCTTAAGAGAAAACAAAATGTAGACTGTTATGTTAGACAAACATAGTTATATTAAGAATTTCTACCTACTTGGACCTTACTGTTTTAAATTTGTCATAAATGCTGCCAAATTAATTTTTTCTATTAAAGAACTTAAAATGTACTACCTATTTAATTGTGTACCAAGCATGTCTGGGTAGTCACGCTAGGTGCTAAGATTTTGCCTTTATTTTGGGAAAACTTGATACTAAAATTTTTTCTGAGCAAAGTTAGAATTATAAATTCAATGCAGATGCTTATAACTTTACTACCCATAGCTGTCCCCCATTTTACAAAACTCTCCAGCATAACAACCTACCACAACCCATTCCCCAAACAAGTTAAACATTTAAAAGCTAACACTGGGCACTTCTGAATTTCATTTAGATGTTTTTCCATTTCAAATGTAAGCTCTTAGCTTAGGTAAAGAGTATTATTTATATTAATATTGCATAATAACCTTGTATAGATAAATATTAAATACTTCATAAACATCAGAACAAACCAAGTTTTCTTATGGAGGTACTGGGGATTGAACCCAGGACCTTGTGCATGCTAAGCGTGTGCTCTACACTGAGCTATACCCAACCCCCTACATCATATTTTTTAACATGAGGTCATTTAACTGACATGTTTCCTGGCAGTCATACAAGGGTATCATCTATATCCAAGGATTCTCGAGATGCTACCCAAAATAACAAGGAAATATAATCTTTAAGTGGGTCTAGTATTTCTGAAAACTCTGTAAATCACCATGTCCATTGACTTAAAAAAGTCTATGAGAGACGAAGTAAGCTGACTCTGTCAGCTGAGTCTTCATGTATTAAAAACCACACAAAACCCTTAAAGAAAACTGTACTATATCTGATTGCTCTCCAGCTGCTCCTTAAAATGTACGCTCTGGTTAAGAAGTGGTTCCTTGCGTCTAACATGAAATAATTTGTTCTTTAGAAGTTTGGGGATGTTCACCAGAATTGCCATGCTGTTACTGTTAACTCACAGGCTTTAAGGAGCACTGAGCTAATAAATAATAAAGCTGCTGGTGAGGTGGGAACAGCAGGAGAATATTTAATTGTTCAACATGCTGTCCCTGCTTTAATCAGGGTTCTGCTGAAAATTTCAAAAAGCCATATGAGTGGTCTTTTACAAACATCCAATTCCGACCTCTACTGCCTCTTCTAAGACATCTGACACAAAGGTCCTAATCACAAAGGTTCCTAACTGCCTCCTTTTAGAAGGCACATGTCAGGGGTCGTGAAGTATACAAAAGACATTTTCAAACAAAGAAACAGATTTTAACTTGCAAGAATATACTTTGGTAAGGGAGGGTAAACTTGGTTATAGAACAACCAGAATATGCCTTAAGGCTACTAAGTGATATAATTTATAAATATAAGACAAACAGAGATGACAAAGAAACCTACAGATTAAAAGCAAATCTATTAGAAACTAGAGACTCCTAGAAATTTGAGACTATTGGAAATTTGAATAATGACTGCACATATGATAATATTAAGCAATTAATAATTTATAAGGTATGAGAATGGTACTGTGGTTATATTTTAAGAGTCCTCTTTTAGAGATTATATACTCAAGTACTTATGGATTAAGTGATTTGAAATCTGTAATTTGCTTCAAAATAATATAGAAGGGGGAATGGATAGAGTTATACATGGAAACAGGACTGGCCATGACTGCTGGTTATTCAAGCTGAATGAGGTGTACAACAGGGGTTATGATGCTACTGTCTGCTTTTATCTGTTTGAAATTCTTTAAAATAAGAGGTTAAAAAACAGATAAACGAGTCAGGCTGAAGTGGGTATTTGATACTATACCAAGGATGTTGGACATACATCCAAAGAAATAAGGTATCACACAGAATTGGAGTTTGGGATTATTATTACAAAGCAGAGATCTGTGGAAGGTTAACCCCCTGTGGTACTGGGATTGTACTGGACAGGCTAGAGACCAGAGAACCAGGGCAGTGATATCAAGAACTGGGGTAGAGATATTAGGAAGAAGCTGCTATAATGAGCTAGAACCAGGGCTGGAGACAGACTTGGAAACTTTACATGCACTGAGAAGGATGAAATAATGCTATCTGCAGCAACATGGGTGGACCTAGAGATGATCGTATTAAGGGAAGTAAACCAGAAGGAGAAAGACAAATACAATGATACCACTCATAAGGGGAACCTAAAATGATGTCATGAGCCTATTTACAAAACAATAATTACTCACAGAAACTAACAGACATAGACACTTTTATCTTTGGTAACATGTAGTTACCGAAGGGGAAGGGGAAGGGGAAGTGGGAGTCATAGGTTAGGAGTTTGGGATTAGCAGACACAAACTACTATAAACAAAATCAATAAACAACAAGGTCCTACTGTACAGCACAGGGAACTACATTCACTAGCTTGTAATAACCTATAATGAAAAACAATCTGTCTATCTATTGATATCTATCTATAACTGAATCACAATGCTGTACACTAAAAACACAACACTGCATATCAGTTTGAAAGGAAAAAACAAAGAAAGCATGACATTTCAGAAAAACTTACTTAGCTGATGAAACAATGAGTTGGGAATCTTTATACGCTATCAAGTAGCTTTGATTCTCTGGATTATGCACTGTTACCTAAAAGAAAATTTTTGAAATTTCATGGCAATCCATAACATTCATTCATTAATTCACGCACAACATGCAATGCTCTAAAAGACATAAAGATGAAGAAGGATTGTCAGCCTTTGTCATCTAAGGGAATAGCAACCCCCGTGTTCTAAATTGAAAATAATAGAGCTATTGCTTTAATACAAAATTAAAACATCACTGTTATAATTGCTTGTTCATAATTAATATATTCTGTACTATACATTCCCAGCAATGAATTACCAAGCATTTTATTTTTTTTATTTTTTAACACCTTTTATTGATTTATAGTCATTTTACAATGTTGTGTCAAATTCCAGTGTTCAGCACAATTTTTCAGTCATACATGGACATATACACACTCATTGTCACATTTTTTTCTCTGTGAGCTACCATAACATTTTGTGTATATTTCCCTGTGCTATACAGTATAATCTTGTTTATCTATTCAGAAAAGAACAATCACTAATTTAATAAACAAGCTAATATTTAAAGTTCTTAAAGTAGATTCATCTAGCATTTTTAAAAATTATGTTTATCAACTGTACTTGAAGTACTCTAGAAAAGCCAAGAAATAATTTCCATTTCATCTATGCCAGAAACTTTTCATTCACAATAGGTCATTTTCCCATAGGTGTTTCAAAAAAATCCCCTGCTAATCCAATCTGGCCAACACACAGTCTATATGTCTTGAAATTCACTGGCAGCATAAATTCTAGTCTACTCTGAACTTAGTTACGTCATTCAGAAAAGTCAAAAAACAAATATACTTATGGCATACAGTTCAGAAGTACTCTTCAAAGCCAAATATTATAAACTGTGATTATAACAATGCGACTAAGTAGTTACATCAAGAAAATTCGTATTAATTAAAAAATATAACAAAAACTTGACTGCATTTAACTATTATTTTCTACAAACAAGTTAATGTATTTAAGCAGGATTCCACATTAAGGAAAGAACTATAATGTTTGGCAATATGAACAAACGACACGCATGATTTCATACGGCGCAACAAACTTAAAAAAACTACACTGCTCATTTAACATGTTCTTTAACTTTGGTTGCTCAAGAATGCGTTACAATTTCAACTTGGATTAGCAAAAGTAAAACTCTAGGGATGCTTAATATAAAACTATGACAGTCTCACACACAGAGTCATATCTAAGATTAAATAATTTCTCCCATTATTTGTTCATACTTACACTTTCCTAAACTCATAAACATCTCTCTGCTCCCCATAATGAGGCCACTAGTTTCTGTTCATCTTCATCTCTACTTAAATGATCCACACATCTTTCACTAGGAGAAAAGAAATGAATATACATTAGCATGTCTCATCACTTCAATACTTATCCCCTTATCTAACATATAAAAGCCATCTGTACACATGCTATGAATATGCTAGAACTTCTCTGAATACTATTTATTCTAAGTTTTATTCTGTGCAGTGTTAAAATATGAGATTGTAATTAATTTTTTAATCTCTATAACTCCCCCATATCAAAGTGTTAATGGCTTTATCTTTAAAAGATTTTCAAGACACTACTAAAGAGAACAGATCTTTTCAAACTGCTGCAATTATTCTTTAAAGTTTGTGAATTTTCTTCAGGCTTTAAATAATATATTAAAATGTTTTATGTATATATATATCATAGCTTTACAATATGACCCAGACCACCCAAGAGCCAGAGTTCTTCTTTAACAAGTCTCCTGCTCATTTAGAAGTAGGGGACAGTAATGTGTCCATAGCTAAATGTCCAGTCTGAAAATCAGAAGCACCGTTAATGAATATTGATGCACAACAAGAACTCTGAAGCAACAACTGTAGAGATTTTTTTTAAAAAAAAATACTGTATGCAACCAGCCCATAGTATTTTGGGGGGTTGTGTAATTAGGTTTGTTTGTTTATTTACTTTTAATTTCTTTCTCAATGGAGGTACTGAGGATTGAGCCTCATGCATACTAAGCATGTGCTCTACCACTAAGCTAAAACCCCATAGTAGTTTTATAACACACTAAATGCCTTTTTCTGTTAACCTAAACTTACTTAAATTGGTATCAGGAAAGTCTTAAACTGAAGAAATTTTTTTAAACATTTTTTATTGATTTATAATCATTTTACAATGTTGTGTCAAATTCCAGCGGAAATTTTTTTTTTAACTACTGGCTTATTTCAGAGAAAATCCATTATTTCCAGGAGTCGATCATTTGCTAGTTTAATAAAATACATACCAGTACTGTTATTTCTACCATATAGAGGCTCAAGGGTGAGGCGGATAAACCAAAGGGTACATGTATTTCAACTATAGATCAATATGTTGAATTAATTTACCACAAAAGTTGTAACAAGCACCATTGCATGAAGAGAGTGTGGGTGTGTCTAAATTTTTGCCTAATGGTAAAAATTGGTATCTTACTGCTATGCTTGGTATTTTTCTGTTTTGAAAATGAGCCTGTTTTTATGTATCAGTTAACTGTATTTCTTCTACTGTGAGCCCCCCTGTCAAATATTCCTTCCTTCTTTTCCAGCAAAGTTTCTTATCTTGTTCATATTGTTCTCTATATTTTCTTATCTATTCTGAATAAAAATCCTTTGTTACTTTTAGGGCTTCAGATTCACCACTTTTAAACTTTACACTGCAGCGTTAGCAGCTTGGATACCCGTCATGCGGCCACCATGACAGCATTATACACAAATAATGATTTAGGACCACCACTAGAGGGAGCACAGAGCACTCAGAGTCTTATTTATAAACCAGCCTACTTTTTCTTTTCCTTTATTTTCCTTTCATTTCTATTTTTCATTTTTATTGTATTTCTTTAAAAAAAACACACACACACACACATAGCCACGCTCCCAATAAAGGGCAAGCTGGTTCCTGCTGCAATAAGTAAGCTTTAGTCTAACAAAAGAAACGCTTTAATTAAGCAAAGCTGAAAAGACCTGACTTTCTTCCCAAAGTGTCTTTCCTTTGAAAGAAACTTTACATTAAGTCTGCCTGACCTATTTGAAACTGAATATAAATTACGTATTTAGAAATGTAAAAAAAATCTAATCAACAAAAATCTTAGTATTAATTTGATTTAGAAGAGATCTAATCACAGAAAGCAACTTTAAGATTAATGTAATTTATAACATAGCTGTTAATACAAACATGAAATACACAATACTGCATTTCCACAAAGTGTGGGTCAGGAGTAAAGCAGTCTAATATTTTTAGAGGCTTTCATTTATAACCTAGTAATTCCAGAATTTCTGTTATTCTGTCCACAATCTTTAATTTTCTAATAAATAAAATTAAGCCACTAAATGTCAGTGAGGAAGTCACAAACTATTAGAAAAGCCAGAGACTTTCAAATTATGAATGAAGATAGCAACTAATTAATTTATAATTAATTACACAAACATGAAATTATAAAGTATATTTCATTACTGTGGCACTCTAAGGTTTACTACCAGTGGCCCAGGTAGTTCTTCTGAGTCTGGATGGTTCCAAAGTCTGGCATTATATAGAGCTTTTGTAGGAAACTAGAGAAATGAGAAAAAGGGTCAACCATTTCCACCCTAGTGTGGTGCCTTATAAAAT
This sequence comes from Camelus ferus, assembly GCF_009834535.1. NCBI lineage: Eukaryota > Metazoa > Chordata > Mammalia > Artiodactyla > Camelidae > Camelus > Camelus ferus. The sequence continues at coordinate 67,926,135 of NC_045706.1, read as the reverse complement.
TACCTCATTTTAAAAAAGAAAATCATAAAGAATAATTGAAATACAGAAACACACATCTGAGACAGAGGTCAGACAGTACCTGGCCCCGTAGCAGACATGGTGTCACTGGGCTCTTCTACCACAAAATCAACATGTGCACTCAGGTAAAGGGTCCCAGGTCCCAGCCTGTCTCCTAATGGCTTTATGTTCTGAGAATGTAGAAATGGTACAAACAAAAGAGAGGGAAGGGGGAGGAGAGAACTGACATGTGATGCAACTAAAGTTTTAACTTTTCAGAAGTCACAGCTACATCTATATTATATTTATCTTAGGATACTGTAGCTTTTTTTTCTTTTTGAGGTATGGTTGGCACACATTAGGTCAGTTTCAAATGAGTAACATAATCATTCCATACTTGTACATATTGTGAAATAGTCACCCCAAGTCAGTTGATGAGTCCAAGCTGTTACTGTTTGCTACTTAACAGGCCAATAAACCAAGAGAGGAGTTGCTGGGACAAGGAATAGTGACTTTATTCAGAAAGCCAGCAGATGGAGATAATAGCAGACTGGTGTCCCCAAAAACCTTCTTACCCGAGCTCAAATTCAGGTTTCTTTTATACTAAAAGGGGAGGGGTTGTGGTTGGTTGGTGCAAACCTCCTGGAACCTGAATCCTTTCTTTGCTGCTGTTGATCTGGTCACAGTGTTCCTATAAATCTCCACAAGACCAATGTTCTTCTGTGTTTTGCAACTTTTTATTTCTATATGAATGGAAAGGTGTTCTTTCAGGGTCAGAGCCTGGAGAATAGGCTCTTCTGTACATTTCAGGCTAGAGACAACATTCTTTTAGTGATTACTTTGTAGCAAAACCAACAGAATACAAAGCTTAAAATACAAGAAACAGATCAACATGGAGTCAGGTTTGTTCTTCCCTATTTGAAGTCTAGATGAACTTTCATCACCATACACGCGTAAACAATTTTTTTTTCTGGTGAGAATTTTGAAGGTCAACTCTCTTAGCAAGTTTCAAATATGCCATATAATATTATTAAGTATGGCCACCACGCTGCTTCTTACATCTCCATGCCTCATTTGTATTAAAATTGGGAGTTAGTTCCTCTTCACCTTCACCCATTTCTCCGCACTCACCTCCTGCCTCTGGAACCACCAATCTGTTCTCTGTATCTATGAGCTTGGATCTCTTTCTTAATTCCACATATAAGTGAAATCCTCCAGTATTTGCCTTTCTCTGAGTGATTTCATTGAGCATAATGCTCTTGAGGTCCTTCCATATTATCACATGTCAAGATTTCTTTCTTTTATTTGGCTGACTATTTCATTGTACACCTGTATCACCATTTCTTTATCCACTCACCTGTCATTGAACACTTGGGTAGTTTCTACATCTTAAGCGTTGTAAATAATGCTGCAATGAGCATTTGGGTACATATATCTTTTCAAGTAAGTATTTTCCTTATATGCATGACCATGATATTGAGCAGTACACAAGCAACTGACACAATGTAGCTGACTGTACTTCAATTTTTTAAAAAAAGTTAGTGTTTTCCTTTTCTTTGGATACATACCAGAAGTGGGTAGCAGTGTTGTATGGTAGTACTGTTTTGAATTTGTTGAGAAAACTCCATTCTGTATCCATAGTGACTGCACCCATTACATTCCCATCAATAGTGCACAAGGGTTCCCTATTCTCAATATCCTCTCCAATATTTGTAATGTCTTAGCCTTTTTTGTTGTTGTTGATAATAGCCATTGTATTCAGTGTGAGGTGATATCTCATTGTGGTTTTCATTAGCACCTCCTTGATGATTAGTGACACTGAGCTTCTGTTCTTGTACCTATTAGCCACCTGTATATCTTCCTTAAAAATTATTTATTTAGATCTTCTATGCATTTTATAATCATAGAGCTTGTTTATTTTTTGTTTCCTATTGATTTATATTATTTCTCACATGTTTTAGATATTATCCACATGTCAGTTATGATTTTCAAATACTTCCTCCCATTCAGAGGGAACTTTTTTATTTATTGATGGTTTCCTTTGTTGTGCAGCTTTTGAAGTTCATGTGATCTGACTTGTTTATTTTTGCTTTTGTTTCCTTTGCTATGGAGGCAGATCAAAAAAAAAAATTATCACCAAGGCTGACATGAAGAAGCTGACTGCCTTTTTTATTTCTAGAAGTTTTATATTTTCAGATCTTACATTTAAGGCTTTAATCCATTTTAAGTTAATTTTTGTGGATGGTGTGAGATGGTGACTCAGTTTCCTTCTTTTGCTTCTGGCTGTCCAGCATTCCCATCAGCATTTACTGAAGAGATTATCCTTTCCCCATTGTATATTCTTAGCCATTTGTTGTAAATTGACTGAAGTAACTGATGATACATGCATAGGTTTTTCCTGAGCTCTGTATTTGGTTCCATTCACTTGTGGGTTTTTGTCTATGCCAATGCCATCCTGTTTGATCACTATAGCTTTGTAATAATAGTTTGACATGAGGGAATGTGATGCCTCCAGCTTTGTTCTTCCTTCTCAAGGTTGCTTTTGCTATTGGGTGTCTCTTGTGTTTCCATACAATTTTTTAGGATTGTCCTATTTCTGTGAAGAATGCCATTGGATTATATAAAGATTGCAGTACGTCTGGAGACTTTGGGTATATGGACATTTTAACAATATTAACTTTTTCAATCCATGTGGATGGAATATCTTTCATTTATTCCTGTTGTCTTCAATTTCTCTCATTGAAGTCTTACACGGTATTATGGATATTGTTCATCTGAACTTGGGTGTGCATCAATTGAGGTGAAACAAATGACTAGTTGGATATTCTAATTCAATTATTCCCTGTGCCTTTGAGAATCACATTTGCCAGTGAGGAAGAAAGGAGAAAACAGATGTCCCAGAATACGTTAAGTAAAAATCTCACAGTTCTCAATTTGAATCGGATGCATCTGTATAAACAACAGAGAATTTTCTCAAATATGTAATATCTAGCACTTCCTAGGGAAAAGACCTAGAAACAATAATCAAGCCAGAAGCAGGGGGGATACCAGTGTCAAATATTTAGTATTCAATATTATTTCCCACTAAAAGAAACTAAGGTTTCTTGGAGAAATTACTGATTCTAGTCCTGGGCAGGAAACATACAAGATAAGCTTGAAACATTTTGCCAAACCAGAAGTCAAGGAAGCTTTCAGACTACAAGGATCACATCAAAAGGACTTAAGATCTAACCTGAAGGGGTTCTAACTGGTGACAAGATCAGACAGGTTGAACAGCAGCAAATACAATAACTGCAGTGCATTGTAATCTGTCAAATAGGTTTAATCCTTGACTTCATTTTGGTTTTTAAAATACATCATCTTCGCAAGATGACAGGGTAGCAATTTATTGTTTTGATAATGGATAAGTGAATGAAAACAAAGAAGCATCTAACCTGCCTTTCCTCTATGAACTGGTTCAATGGGTGACCCAATCAGTAGATGAAGGGAAGTGTCTCTTTACAAAATTATTAAACCAGCTGATAAGTGAAGAAGAAATGATGTAATTAAAATATCATCCTTCTTCACCCCCAAATGGATTAACCAATCTAAGCATTGAACGTCATTGCTGCTACCACCTCAAAAATAGAACAGACAACTTGACTTTTTGTCATTTGATGCAACAGCACATCAATACCTAGGGTCTCATCAAACATCTTGAACGTTAGTCTGATCAAGCCTCTGAATACCCACCTCAAGACCCAGTTCAGGGTAATTCTCCAGAATGCCTCCCATGGTTGCCTCCCAAACTAGATTAGGCACCCCATCTGTGCGCCCAGGGCCCCCGGGGCTGGCTACGCTCTCCTGTAGCAAGATCATACTCTTAGCCCACTTGTCTGTCCCTGCCAACACTCAGCAAGCAGGATGGGAAGCCTGCCAGACGCTCTCAAGAGAGTGGCCTTGGCCCAGCTGGAAACCATCTCATCAGCCCTGCCCCAGCATCATGGCCCTAAGGAGGGTCCCATTTTCTTTCTCTCCTCCACTGCTGCTTTCTCCAGATGAATTAATTTAAAGTAATTAAGCCCAAGCAAACCATAACTTATCTGAGTCAGAACTGTTGGGAGTGTGGGATGAGCAGACACAAACTACTACATACAGACCAGATAAACAACAAGGTCCTGCTGTAGAGGAGGGAGCTGTACTCACTAACTTGTACTAACCTATAACTAAAAGAATATACATGCATAACTGAATCACTATGCTGCACAAAATAAACCAAACACAACATCGTAAATCAACTACACTTCAGTTAAAACAGAAGACCAGAAACCCAGTTCCTTTGCTCACACCCAACACCCAGACAGCAATCAGCCCACACCGCCCCCAAGGCCAGCACCCGGAGCCCAGGGTGAGCATCTGCTTCCCCTGGGTAACCTCCCTTCCATCACCACCCACTCCCAGCCCCACAGGCACATCTCAGAGGGGACGGACAGACCAGTGGCCCTGAGCCCCTGACAGAACAGCTCAGGAGGGGAAACACCTTCCAGAAGTGGGTCCCCCAAAACTATTCCCCACTCCAGACGGTGAGCACGGGAAACCCCCTCGGTGTGACCGTAGCCTTAGTGCTGGGCCTCAGCATCCCCCGTGGAAGTGGCCCCTGCCCGGGAGAGGCTGTGCCATCAGCTCCTATCATTTCTTGCCAGGAGAGGACTTCAAATCCAGAAGCTGACCAGGAGGGAAAGGCCGGCATGAGGTGGCAGGACGGGGCAGCTATAAATGCAACAAACCCCACATGCCGTGGGACCCCGAGCTTGAGGGGGTCTCAGAGAACAGAGGTCCCACGTGTCCATCTGCCCTGTTATCCATCCAGGGGCTTTTACTGATTAGTGCCAGGCACCAGCTAAGTTCTCCACTGTCCTTACCTCATTTGGTCCTGGAAACAACCTGTTAAGGGAGGGACCACTGTCCCCATCTTAGAGGCAGGAAAGCTGAGGTCAGCAAATTAAGTCCCCTACCAAGAGATATCAGGGATGCTGTGTGTTCAGAGGGGCAAGGACAAAATGAACAATTCCAAAAGAGAACTGAAAGAGAACTATTCAGGCTGCAGGATGTGAAGCCTGAAAAAGTCTGAGGGCACAGTGGCTGTCTTTAAACATCTAAAGGGCTGTGGGGTGGAGAGAGCCTCAGGCCACTGTATCCCAGTGTAAGGGCCCTTGGAGCTGCAGGGATCTCACCCCACACGTGGGCCCTGAGGCAGTGGGAGGCCAACCCCCTCAGTAAGAGCCTGGGAGGGAGGGAGGGAAGGAGGAAGAGGCCAGTGAGGGCAGGTGCCCTGGAACCACCCAGGACTGAGGCGGAGCAGCACCTGATGTCTGCAGCCATGACAGGGAAGGCAGCCAGGACCCTGGGGTGGAACCAAGTCAGGGCCCCTCAGCTCCTGGCACCGGCCTCCCAAGATGGGCACCACTGTGACACGCCCCAGGAGCCCAGCCCAGTGCGAAGTTCAGGTCTCAGAGCTTCGGGCCCAGAACCCAGACGAGGGCCCAGAGTGTGGCCCCGCCCTTCCTCCTAGGCCTCTGGGTACTCAGACAAAAGGATGGAAAAAAGCCCCCAGCCCCAGGCCAGGAGCAGAGCTAAGGCAAGGCCTAATGCCTCTGCCTTGGCACCGAGCAGGAGGGCTGAGTACGGAAAAGAGAGCACGGAGACCGCCTGCCAGGCCAGGCCCGGGCCGAGCCTGCAGGGGCTCAGGCCGCGTCAGGGCCGGC